>NW_006921786.1:4863957-4884590 GCF_000298275.1 Orycteropus afer afer | reverse complement strand
AATTAAAAGAAGTCCACAAGAGCCAAAATATGACCTTGATTATATCCCATTTGAATTTAGAGACCATCTAAAGAATAGATTTGATGTATTGAGCACCAATGACTGAAAACCAGATGAATTGTAGGATAACATCAAGAACATCAGACATGAAAGAGGCAAAAGGTCATTAAAAAATAGGAAAGGAAGAAAAGGCCAAAATGGATGGCAGAAGAGACTCTGAAACTTGCCCTTGAGCAGAGAGCAGCTAAAGAAAATGGAAGAAATGACAAGATAAAAGAGCTGAGCAGAAGATTTCAAAGAGCACCTAGAGAAGACAAAGCCAATTATTATAATGAAATGTTAAAAGACCTGGAGTTAGAAAAACAAAAGGGAAGAAAACTCTGGGCATTTTTCAAGCTGAAACAACTGAAGAGAAAATTCAAGTCTTGAGTCACAATATTGAAAGATTCTTTGGGCCAAGTATTGAACGATGGCTGGAAGGATTTAAAGAAGGTGGAAGGAATAGACAGAGTCATTGTACCAAAAACAGCTGATCTGTGTTCATCCACTTCAGGAGGTGGCATATGATCAATAACTGATGGTATTGAAGGAAGAAATCGAAGCAGATCTGAAGGAATTGGAGAAAAACAAGGCTCCAGGAACTGATGGGCTACCCATTGACATGTTTCAACAAATGGATGCTATGCTGGTGGTACTTATGCCAAGAAATTTTGTAGACAGACATGTGGCCAGCTAACAGAAGATATCTATATTTGTACCTATTCCAAAGAAAGGTGATCCAACAGAATGTAGAAATTGATAAATGATATTAATATCACATGCAAGTAAAATCTTGCTGAAGATAATTAAAAATGGTTGCAGCAGTACATTGGCTGAGGATTACAGAAATGCAAGCTGGATTCAGAAGAGGACATGAAACAAGGGATATCATTGCTGATGTCAGATGGATCTTGGCTGAAAGCAAAAAATACCAGAAAAATGTTCACTTGTGTTTTATTGACTACGCAAAGACATTTAACCTTATAGATCATAACAAATTATGGGAACCATTGAGAAGAATGGGAATTACAGACCACTTAATTGTGCTCATAAGGAAACTATACAGAGACCAAGAGGCTGTCATTCGAACAGAACAAGGAGATATTTCATGGTTTAAAATCAGGAGGGGAGTGTGTCAGGATTGTATCTTTTCACCCATACTTATTCAATCGATATGCTGAGCAAATAATCTGAAAAGCTGGACTATATGAAGTAGACCATGGCGTCAGGATTGGAGGAAGAATTATTGGCTACCTGTGATACACAGACGACACAACCTTGCTCGAGGAAAGTGAAGATGACTTGCGGCACTGATGAAGATTAAAGACTGTATCTAGTCTGTAGTAGGAGCTCTGGTTGCATAGTACCTGAGGCATTTGACTGCTAACCAGAAGGCTGGCAGTTCAAACCCACCAGCCACTCCTCGGAAAGGAGACTGGGCAATCTACTCCCACAGAGATACTGCCTCGGAAACCCAAGGAGGGGTCACTCTGAGTCAGATCCAGCTCGATGGCAGTGAGGTTGGTGTTTTTTGTTGTTGTTATAGTTTGTAGTATGGATTACACCTCAACACAAAGAAAATGAAAATCCTCACAACTGGACTAATAACCAGTATCATGATAAATGGAGAGAAGATAGAAGTTGTCAAAGAATTCACATTACTTGGTTCCACAATCAGCACTAATGGAAGCAGCACTCAAGAAATCAGATGACCTATTGGGCCAGAAAAATCTGTGGCAAAAGACCTCTTTCAAGTGCTGAGAGCTAAGATGTCTCTTTCAAGACGAATGTGTGCTTAACTCAAGCCACAGTGTTGCAATCACTTCAGATGTATGTGAAAGCTGGACAATGAATAAGGAAGATAGAAGAAGAGCTGATGCTTTTGAGTTGTGTTGGCAAGGAATACTGGAAGTACCGTGGACTGCTAGAAGAATGAACAAATCTGTCCTGGAAGAAGTGCAGCCAGAATGCTCCTTGGAAGCAAGAACAGCTAGACTTCCTCTCACCTACTTTGGTCATGTTCTCAGAGGGACCATTCCCTGGAGAAGGATATCATGCTTGGTAAAGTGGAGGGTCAGTGAAAAAGGGGAAGGCCCTCAATGAGATGGATTGGCACAGTGGCTGCAAAAACGGGCTCAGGTATAGCAAGGATTATGAGGCTAGCCCAGGACAGGGCAGTGTTTCATTCTGTTGTACACAGGGTCTCTGAGAGTCAGAGCTGACATGATGGCACCTAACAACAACAACAACAACAATTTAAATTAAAAAAGGACATACTAAGGAAAATTCCCTAGTTCTTCATACAATCACAATCTACTTTCACACTCTTCCTAAGTGCAATCTGTCCCTCCCTAGGTTTGTCTTGGAACTTCTCTGTATATCTACAATGTTGAAGGTCAGAAAAACTAAACTGGCATCTGAGGTTACGTCAATATTCAAAATGGAATTAGGGATGATATCTATACCTCTCAGATAATGAACATCAATATGTTGTTGTTAGCTGCCATCCAATCATCCTCCAATTCATAGTGACCCCATGTGTTACAGAGCTGAACTGCTCCATAAGACCACAGCCTTCCACAAACCCAAGTGCTTTAGAATTAACCTTAGAATTTAAGCTCTAATACAGGGTGTACCTTTTTTTTTAATCCATTCAGCAAATGATGGACTTTTGGGTTTTTTCATCACCTTGACTATTGTGAATATTGATGCTATGTAAATGCATGTGCATAGATTATAAATTTTGAACTTGCTAAAAAACAGAAAATGAGATGATAATTAGTAAGAGTAAATTATTTCAGAATCAGGAAAAAGAAAAAGAAATGAAGTGCTGTTTCCTTTCATAAGCTATATGCCAAATATATATGTATATTTAAAGAAATTATCATGAATTTCGTTCCTAACTATGAGTCAACCTTGTTTTTCCTTACCACAATCAGTATACTAACATTTGTTGTTAGTTGCCACTGAGTTGGCTCCAACGCATGGTGACTTTGTGTGTAACAAAACCAAATGTTGCCTGGTCCTGAGTTATCTTCTTGGTCATTCATATGTTTGAGTCCATTGACACTAATATTATGTCAATCTATACCATTGAGAGGAGCTCTGGTAGCATAGTGCCTAAGGTGCTTGACTACTAACCAGAAGGCTGGCGGTTCAAACCCACCAGCCACTCCTCGGAAAGAAGATGGGGCAATCTACTTCCGTAGTGATACTGCCTTGGAAACCCAAGGAGGGGTCGCTATGAGTCGGGTCTGACTCGACGGCACATAACAACAACAATAACATACCGTTGAGGATTTCCCTTCTTTCCATTGGCTCTCTACTTTACCAAACATGACGTCTTTTTCTAGCAACTGATCTTCCCTCATAATTTGCCCAAATTATCCCCAAATTAAGATGAGGAAGTAGAAGCTCTTCACCAAGAGCTTGAAGCAAAGAGGCAAATTTGTATATCAGTCAGGGTCCAAGGAGGAAAAAGATGGGATAAAAGGGAAGGATTAAGGGAACTAGAAGGTGAGTCACTCAGGGACCAGGAACAATGGGAAGCTGTTACCACCCCTTACCCAAAGAGAGCAACTAGAAGGAAGTCATGTAAGAGAGACTGGTGAGATCTGAAGTCACAGAAGAGGAGCCACCTACAGGGAAAACAGTACCCTTGCCTCTCTTTCTTATCCTTCTCCCTCTTCTCTGTTGATGCCTTCATTGACCAACTACAAGTGAAAGCCAGAGGACAATAGACAGGTGATACAATCCAGAGGACTCAGCACAGGGTAGAGAGCAGGATAGAAGATAGAGAATGGATCAAGGGGGCAAATGGAGAATACCTAGCACAATCCGAATACACAGAATCATACCAAGCTACCTCCTGAAGTAGTAGTAGTAGTGCATGGCTAATACCCTAAGCAGAGTCTCAACATTACTGTGTGATTTTCCAATACTATGAAAGGAACAGCAGCCTAAGAACTGTGCGTGGGTGGCCAATTGAATACCTGAAAAGACTTATTTTTTTTAAATTTTCCAAAGAAATTAAGAAATTTCCATCATTCTCCTCAAGACTGTGATGTCAGACTGTTTTAGTCTCAGCTAAGCTACTTCAAACATTGTCATGTATTTCTATAAACTTGAGCTATGGGAGTTCTCTTTCACAGTTTCAATATACATTGTGGAGGCAACGGCTATGTCTATATGTCATGGGTGTTCTGGTCACAAGACACACCACACAGCATAAAAGACAAGCCAACAGCCTTGCCAGACCAGGCTGACCTCATCTTGAAATCCTGGCTTTGGAGGATTTTATTTTAAAACCTGAATATTTATATAGTTCACATTCTTTAGGAGGTGATAGATTCTATTACCTTCAAGAGTTCTCATTTGCTTTATCTTTTTTGCTAAAAGAAGCCAGGCAGCCTGGCTGAGAGGACTTAGCTGACTTGGCTTAGTTTAGCCATACCTGTTGTTATTAAACATAGAGCAGAATTATTTTAAGTTCAATTTTTACATTAAACATAATAATTTTGCTATGTTTGGATTCCTGAGGGCCCTTTGGACACTATAATTTATTTCATTGTTCTTAGCCTGTTCCTCTTCCTTACCACCCCCTTCGAATACCATGCTCCAGGTTGAAGAAATTGTTGGGGAAGGGTGATTCAGGGGAAGCTCCAGCAAATAAGGTGAAAAGAATAGTAGAACAGCCAGTGAGACCCCTGTTCTCCTCTTAAGGGGATGGAGGGTAACAGCTGATTAGTTTGAGTAGAACAGAGAAAGTAGAATGTAAAGAATTGAGAAGTTACTGCCCCTTGCATGAGCTGGAATTGACATGATGGCAGTAAGTTTGTGCCTTCCAATACCTTTCTATGGATAATTCACTTAAAATCTAGTAACTTTGACATTATATTCAATGTTGTTGTTAGTTAGTTGCCATTGAGTCAGCTCCAATTCATGGTGACCTTATATGTAACAGAACAAAAAGTTGCCCAGTCCTGTATCATCTTCATGAGAGTTGGTATGTATGAATCCCTTGTCTTGGTTATTGTATCTGTTCATCTCATTGAGTGTTTCCCCTGCCTTCACTGACTCTCCGATTACTAAACACAATGTCCATTTCAGCAACTGGTCTTTCCTGAGGACATGTTTATATAAATAGTATTCTTTTTGTGATTCATAGGATTTTCATTGTCTAATTTGCAGAATAGATCACCAGGCCTTTCTTCCTAATGTGTCATAGTATGAAGCTCTGCTGAAACCTATCTACTAGGTGTGACCCTAATAGTATTTGAAATACTGGTGGCATAGTTTCCAGCTTCATAACATTCAAGCCACCACAGTACACAGACTAAGAGACAGTAGTGAAATTATGTTCATAGGCCTACTTTTTCACAGTATTTTTAAGTTAGCCATAAATGTTCATAACCTTAGACATGATACTTACTTATTCTGACTGCCTTGTAGACCTTGGTGCTCAAAGGTCACAAAGGTGTGAATATATGAACTGTGTGTTACTAGTTCATGACAAAGTGATGTGAAAACTGAGAGTAAGTATTTAGAAACATTGTAGCAATTTGACATTGTTATAATACCCAAGCACCTGATCAGTGGCCTCATTTCACTGAACAGATTATGGGCCAAAGATATTGGTCTGCAATTGCATAGGAAAAGAAAAAATGAAACACCTGGTTTTTCCCTAGAGAAAGTATGAGAAGGACTGGTGTAGATGATGATATCTATACTTCTCAGATAACGTACATGAATGTGTTGTTGTTGTTAGTTGCCATCCATTCGTCCTCCAATTCATGGTTACCCCATGTGTTACAGAGTAGAACTGCTCCATAAGGTTTTCTAGGCTGTAATCTTTTAGAAGCAGTTCCTTAATCCTTTCTTCTGTGTAGCCACTGGGTGGGTTTGAACTGTCAGTCTTTAGGCTGGCAACTGATCTCAAACCACTTGGGCACATTGAAGATGCTCAAGAAATGTTAGGTACCTACATTGGTATGTCCTAAAGAAGACTCATAGGAGTTTGTGGTCAACACATGAGATCCATGAACTTTGACCCTGCTATAACAGAAAACACAAGGATGACCACTGCCAAAATGCTGTTCCAGAAGTTTTGTTTGGGAGGAAAGGTATGTGGTGTGACTCTTTGTCACCAAATCGATTTGAATACAGCAGGATTTAAATAAGAAACTCACTGGATTCTCAATCAGATATCCCTGGGTACTGCAAATGCCAACTGCTAACTAAAAGGTTGGAGGTTTGAATTTACCCAGAGGAAGCTTGGAAGAAGAGCCTAGCAACCTACTTCCAAAAAATCAGCTGTTGAAAACTCTGTGGAGCACAATTCTACTCTGACACACATGGGGTCACTGTGAGTTGCAGTTGACTTCATGATAACTGGTTTGTCTCTCAATCTAGGAGGAGGTCCCTCCCCATGGGAACTGTTAACAACATTAGTTTCAAACCAATTATCTTAGATATCTAAATCAGTTAAAAAAAAAAAAACCTTTGCCATCAAGTCTTTTTGTGACTCTGAGTGACTTTATAGGCCAGAGTAGAACTGTTCCCTAGGGTTTCCAAGGCTGCATCATTCTCCCATGAAGTGGCTGATGGGTTCAAACTGCCAACCTTTCTGTTAGCAGCTGAGCACTATAGCCACTAAGCAACAAGGACTCCTGTTAGTTGGCTAGTGCCGTTATAATAGAAATACTACAAGTGGATGGTTTTTCATTTTGTTTTGAACTTTTTATTGTAATTTGGGTGAAAGATTGCAGACCAAATAGGTATTTTTGTCAACAATTCATACCGATTGCAATTCCTACAATGGAACAGCACTTTTCCAACTTCGTCCCTGTGTTTAGCACTTCCATCACTCCTTCTTTCCTACCTTTCCTTCCCTCTGAGATTTATCCCTAGGAAAATACTACCCTCTTGATCTCTTATGATTGATTGTTCTAAGGAATGCTTAACCTCATGGGTGTTGTTGTTCACATTATACTCCTGCCTATAATTTGGCTGAAAGTGGAGCAATGTGGATAACTTCAGTTCCAGTCTTGAAAGGTGTCTAAGGGCCATGGTCTTGAGGGGTCTATTAGTCTTTATCAGTCCAATAAGGTTGGTGTCTTTTTATTATTATTATTATTTTCGTTGTGATTTGGGTGAAAGTTTACAGAGCAAATTCATTTTCCATACTACAGTTCACATACACTTTGTCTCATGACATTGACTTCAATTTCCAACAATACAACAGCTATCTTCCCACTTCCTCCCCATAGTTACCTCTTCCCTGTGTCCTTCCCTCCCATGTACTCCTGACCCCTGAGCTGTCTCCCTGTGCATACACAGCCCTTTTATTCTTCCATGATTGATCTCTCCAAGGAGTGTATCTATCCAATGTAAATGTTCAGTTGATAGGCCTGCCTTTTGTTTGGCTGGAAGCCACAGTAGATACAATTCTGGACCTGAAGGGCAGCTAGGGGCCATAGTCTCAGGGGTTTCACTGGGCTCTATCAGACCAGTAAACCTGGTCCTTTTTTTTAATGATTTTGAGGTTTGTTCCAAATTATTTTTTCACTCTATCCAGGATCTCCTACATAGATCTCTCTTCAGGTGGTTGACAGTGGTAGATGGGCACCATCTAGTTCTTCTGGTCTCATAGTCATATAGTCTGATGATCTCATGGTATACCAGTCCCTTAGACTAATTGTTTCCATACATCTTTTCTTTTCTTCATTCTTCTTTGCTCTGGATGAAGATAGACCCATCATTGTATCTAGATGGGTGCTTGCAAGCTTTTATGATCAGTTTGTTGTCTTTTATGATTTTGAGTTTTATTCCACTTTTTCTCCCACCCTATCCAAAACCTCCATCACTTTGTAGTTTGTCATATTGTAGTAGATTGCATTTTTCTAAGAGGCTAGAATCTATGCCACTGGTATTTCAAACACTAGCAAGGTCACCCATAGTGGACAAGATTCAGCAGAGCTTCCAGACCAAGGCAGACTAGGAAGAAGGACGTGAGAGTGGGCTTCTGAAATAACTTGGCCACTGAAAACCTAATGAATAGCAGTGGAATAGTGTCTTCAGTGCAACTGCCAGAAGATGCTCTCAAGTTGGAAAGCAGTCAAAATACAACTGGGAAAGAGCTACCTCCTCAAAATAAAGTGGTCCTTAATGGTGTGGATGAAGCAAAACTTTTGAGCCTCAATTTGCTGATGTGGCATGACTCAAAATAAAAAGAAATAGCTATAAACATCTATTAATAATTGGCACATGGAGTATACAAAGTATTAATCTAGAAAAAATGGAAATTTTCAAAAATGAAATGAAACACTCAAAGATCGATATCCTAGGCATTAGTGAGCTGAAATGGACAAGTATTGGCCATTTTGAATCAGAAAATCATTTTGTTTACTCTGCCAAGAATGACATATGGAAAAGGAATAGCATCACATTCACAGTCAAAATCTATCCTGAAGTACAATACTTTCAGCGATAAGAAAAGATCCATACCTATACAAGGGAGGTCAGTTAATTTAATATGACAATTATTCAAATTTATGCACCCACTACTAAGGCCAAGGATGAAGAAAGTGAAGGTTTTTACCAACCTCTGCAGTCTGAAATTGTTTGAACATGCAATCAAGGTGCATTGATAATTACTGCTGATTGAAATGCAAAATTTGGAAATGAAGAAGGATGGGGAATTGGAAACTATGACTTTGGTGATAGAAACAGTGCTGAAAATTGCATGATAGAATTTGCAACACTAATGAATTATTCTTTGCAAATACCTTTTTTCAACAGCATAAACTGTGACTATACACATGGACCTCAACAGATGGAACACACAGCAATCAAATTGACTACATCTGTGCAAAGAGTCAATGGAGAAGCTCAATATCAACAGTCAGAGCAAGTCCAAGAGCTTACTGTGGAACAAACTACAAATTGTTCATAGTAAGTTCAAGTTGAAGCTGAAGATAATTAAAATAAGTCCAGGAGAGCCAAAATACAACCTTGACTATATCTCACCTGAATTCAGAGATTATCTGAAGAATTGAACACCAGTGACTGAAGACCAAATAAGTTGTGGTATAACATCAAGAACATTGTACATGAAGAAAGCAAAAGATCACTAAAAAGGCCAGAAAGAAAAGACCAAAATGTATGTCAGAAAAGACTGAAACTTGCTATTGAACATAGAGTAGCTAAAACAAATGGAAGAAAAGAAGAAATAAAAGGACTGAACAGAAGATTTCAAAGGGCAGCTTGAAAGACAAAGTAAAGTATTACAATGAAATGTGCAAAGAACTGGAGTAAGAAAACCAAAAGTGAAAACGTGCTTGGTATTTCTCAAGTTGCAGTATTGGAAGATTCTGTGGGCAAAATACTGAGCAACACATCAAAAGAAGATGGAAGGAATACATGGAATCACCATACCAAAAAGAATTGGCCAACATTCAGCCATTTCAGGAAGTAGCATATGATCAAGAACCTATGGTATGGAAGGAAGGAGTCCAAGCTGCATTGAAAGCATTGATAAAAAACAAGTTTCCAGGAACTGATGGAACACTCATTGAGATGTTTCAGCAAACAGATACAATGCTGGAAGCACTCACTTGTCTATACCAAGAAATTTGGAAACAATTACCTGGACAACTGACTGCAAGAATTCTATATTTGTGCTGATTCCAAAGAAAGGTGATCCAACAAAATGTGGAAATTATCAAACAATTTCAGTAATATCACATTCAAGTAAAACTTTGTGAAAATCATTAAAGAGTGTTTGCAGCAGCACATTGAAAAGGAACTGCCAGAAATTCAACCTAATTCAGAAGAGGATTTGGAATGAGGGATATCATTGCTGATGTCAGATGGATCTTGGCTGAAAGCAGAGGATACCAGAAAGATTTGCCTGTGTTTATTGACTATGCAAAGGTATTCATTGGGTGAATCATAACAAATTGTGTATAACATTGTGAAGAATGGGAATTTCAGAACACTTAATTGTAGTCATGAGGAACCTGTACGTGGACCAAGAGGTAGTCTTTAGAATAGAACAAGGGGGCACAATTCAATCCATAGCATCAAGCTTTCATTTATATAATATAGTTATTTCCAAAGGGCTGAGAATTTTTCCCAAATTATTTCTAAATTTTCACTATAGTCAGTTCCTTCCTTTGAATTGAGTAAACCCTTGTAGGTCTTTCTTTTTTAAAAATAGAAGACTTTTTGTAGGAAAGAAGGAATAAGGGCTCAGACTAGAGATGACAAAGTCCGTATCACTGACTTCTATCACAGCTATAGCTAAGGTATATCTCAATTATGAGATGTAAGGTATAGGCAAATTGCCTATCAAATGTAGCAGAAAGTATCCTTTGAGCAATCTTTTAATCTTCTGCAAAAAGTGAAATGTTCAGATCTGATGACAAGTTTGCTGATGAAAGAGAATCTTGTCTTGAACCTGCTTGATTCATTGACTAATCAGTGTTGCCTCATCTGTGCTGCTCAGCCACCACAGAGACTGAACGAACTTGGAAAACTGTGAAAATCTGTGAAGTTCAGCAAGGTCTGGGCTGGTGTACTTGTTAGACCTGCTTTCTTATGACTGCTTGTGTACACCACTTCAGAGGGAAATAATGAGCATGAAATTCAATTATACAAGCACCCTTTTAACCACCTCAACCAGAATTGCTTTCCTAATCTTTCATTTTGAAGATAAAGTGAAAATCCTTCTGATGCCATTTTATTCCCTTTGTAATTCAGCCAAGAAAATTCCCTTCAACCTACTGTTCTGAACTTCAAAGTCAGCTCTCCTGTTAGCTTCTGTCCCACTTTTCAACCTGAATTTACGTTTTCTGTATGCAGAGAATTCTACCAAACCTGCCCTTCTAACAGGGCTTCAGAAGCATTGCTTTGGAGAAAGATGAGCTGATGCCAAGGGCTGGGAAATGCTGAGTTAAGTCTCCCAGAGAGTAGAGTACATCCTCCTGTGCTGAGGTGTCTTCTCTGCCCAAGGATGGCAGGTAGTGATAATTGTCCTGATGAGTTCCAGAAGGTCCTGGCACAGGCCATGATGTGGCTCATGCTTAAACTGAGGCCCATGATCCAGACCATACTGAAAAGGAGCTACTCAGAGGGCATTATGGAGTCTTCTTTGGAAACCTTGTTCTGCCTTTACCATTCAATACACTTAAGCACTACCCATGAGGACACACATTTGACTATACCTTCCCAGCTTGTAAAGCATCCTGTATGCACTGCCGTCAAGTCAGATCCAACTCATAGTGACCTCTCCTTGGATTTCCGAGGTGGTATCACTACGGAAGTAGATTGCCCAAAATTCCTTCCAAGGAGTGGCTGGTGGGTGTGAACCACCAGCCATCTGGTTAACGGTCAAATGCCTTAGTCACTACGCTACCAGAGCTCCCAAAGCATCCCTGGGTGGCACAAATGGTTAAGGGCTCGACTACTAACCAAAAGGTTCTCGAGTTCACCCAGAGATATCTTAGAAGAAAGACTTGCCAACCTTTCTTCTAAATGATTGTGCTTCTAAAGGTCACAGTCATTGAAAACCCTATGGAGCCATTCTACTCGGCACACATGGGGTCACCATAAATTGGAGTTAACTTGATAGCAACTGGTATGATTTGGGTTTGCCCTGCTTATAGGTCCATGTTATGGGTTGAACTGTGCTCCTCATCCCCCCCCCCAAAAAAAAATGTATGAAATCCTAACCCCTACAATTGTGGATGTAATCCTGTTTGGAAACAGGGTTTTTTTTTTTTGCTATGTTAATAAACCATACCAGTGTAGGGTGTGTCCTAAATCTAATCACTTCTGAGTTATAAAAAGAGCAAATTAGACACTGACACATGTTCAAACTAGGGAAGACAGATGCCACATGAGTATTGTCTACAAACCAAGGAACTCCCAGGGCTACCAATCAGGAAGGAATCAATACACAGCTGACATCCTGATTTGGATTTTTTGCCTCCCGTACTGTGAGAAAATACATTTTTTGTTATTTAAAGGCACCCCCTTGTGTTGTTTCTCTTACAGCAGCTCTAGGTGACTACGGCAGACCATGTTTCAACTGCCATTAGAGGAAAGAGTCAGCATTAAGCACAAAATCCATCAAAACCAAACCCACTGCCATTGAATTGATTCTGATTCATATTGACCCCCATAGGGTTTCCAAGGTTGTAACTCTTTACAGAAAAAGACTGACTCATTTTTGTCTGATGGAGTGGCTGGTGGGTTCGAACAATGGACCTTTTGTTTAGCAGCTGAATGCTTTAACCACTACACTACCAGAGCTCCTTAGCACCAAGCACATTATTAATATTTGCAAGGGTGCATCAAAGTATATAGAAACAATGCTCGAAAGCACTGATGCTCCCCAAAACCCCTTTGCTCTGCTTTTCCTACTATTCCCCAGCAAAGGGAGAATGCAAAGATCTACTCTAACATAAACACAAAGCCATCCATTGACCTAAAGCACAATTCTGTACCTCCCACTATTCAATATTTTCTAGGAAAGGAGGACATTGAAAATAAAAGCATCACTATTTTTCACTTGTATGGGCTGTTTTCCTAAATGTGACTTTTATTGAGGATGATATGTAGAGTTTATGGTGTTTCTACTGAATGGCAAACAATTGTTGAAGAAAGTAGTTCAACTTTTACTTCAGATATCATGAAGAACTTCTTAATGAACAGAGTGGTGATAAACTAGAAAGAGACCATTCAAGAGTCCTCTCCAAAGAAGCTTACAAATTTATGCTAAAATAAAATACAAAAGGTGGAGTGGGGTGGATAGTTACTCCACATGTGGTTTTCCAGAACCAAAGAGATAGATTGCCTACCCTTCTCACCCGACATGTCCATCTGTTGAAATCTTTCTCAAACTTCAAGGACCATCTTGAGTGCCCATAGAATGTTACTTACTCCCTCTGTAGGGGACTTATTATTTTACAACACATACTTACTGAACACCTCTTCAATAAGTTGGAAAGTAAGGTAGAAAATAGTAGAATCATTACTATTCTTGTTGCTGGGGACACGGAAATGAACTCGACAGACTAGTCCTTGTTCCCATGGACACTGCATTACTGGAAGGTGGAGACATCCCCATGACAAACAAAGAAACAAATAACATAAAATACCCTTGTTATTGTTATTTGTTATCAAGTCAGCTCCAACTCATGGGAACCAACAACAGAACAAAACTTTGCCTTGTTCTGCACCATCTTCATGATCTTTGATATGTTTGAGACCATTGTTGCAGCTACTGTAGTACCTTCCAATCTAGGGAGTTCATCTTCAAGCATTATATCAGACAATATTCCGTTGTGCCCTATAGGATTTTCACTGCCTAATTTTCAGAAGTTGATCTCCAGGCCTTTCTTCTTAGTCTGTGTTAGTCTGAGTGCTCCACAAAAACCTGTCCAATGTGGGTGACCCACCCAGTATTTGAGATACTGGTGGCATAGTTTCCAGCTTCATAGCAACAGGCATGCCACCAAAGTAAAAACAACTGACAGATAGGTGGTGGAAAATGCTCTTAACGATTGTTAAGTGTTATGGGAAATAATACAGGGAAAGGTGACTGAGAGTGACTGTCACCTAGAGAGCACTTTCCATAGGGTGGGAAGAGACCTATGTCAGGAGGTGCCCATGAACTAAGATATGAGAAGGTAGCAGTGCTTACAGGTGGCCAACGTCCTTCCAGGATGAAGGAAGTACAGGTCAACCTGATATGGTCAACAAACAGAAGTCAAGGTGAGTGGTACTCACTGAGCTGAAAGGACAGAGGTACAAAATGAGAAAAGGCAACTGTTGCCAGCTATCCTTTCCAAGGTAATTATTTGTTCCCTTCTCTCTGATTCCTCTGTAAGCATCTTGAATGACCTCAGGTCTACTAAACTATCTGATACTCAATCAAGGGCTTATGTATCTCTCTTCAATAAATGGTAATGGAGACCATTACTTTCAGGAGATCCTGGAAGAGTCTCACAGCAATTCAAAATATGGCATTATACTCTTCTGCTCCTGGCTCATTTATTTGCAAAATCATATTCAAAGCTGTACCACTCCAATGTCTTTGTAGCCAAGATACTGAGGTTCAGGATGAGGGTAAGGGAAGCCTCTGTTTCAACACTGAATCAAAGTGAGGCTGTATTCCACTTAATCAGAGGCACAAAACCAGAGGAAAATCACTTCTTCCATTAAGTGGCACACTTTCACTTGGGGCATCCAAAATTCTACTCGTGCCTTACAGCTTACTGAGTCTTCTAAGGAAAAAGTCCTTCAGTTTTTCCAGACAGTCCTGTCTCCACTGAGCTTAGACTCCAGACTCCAGCTACCTCATCTACTCATCCATCATATCCATCCCAGGTAAGCAAACACCTGTGGGGAGTCAGTCACATCCACAAAGTTATCATTCATGTCCCATGTAACCAAGTCCCATAGTCAAGCTATACATGGAATCAAAGACCTAATACCTCCAACTTCTTGATCTCTGTTTATTCCTAGTCATGAAGCAGAGGAGGCTTTCTGATTTATTGAAAAGAGTACTCTGAAGCTGAAGAGAAAACTGACTTTTCTCCCTGCTGAGAAAGGCCTGTGTGTGAGTGCACACTGCAGCACACACATGCTTGCTGCAGCTCTTTAGGGCTAGAATCAAGATACATATCCTCATTGTGCTGTTGCCAGTAGACATTTGACTAGCACCCCTACACATGACATTTGTTTGTTCAAATGTCACACAATTCATGGTCTGTGTGTGAGCACAGTGGTGCTGTGACACTGAGCAGCTGAGGACTCCCAAACTTGGCAGCTTCCCAGGCGTGCTGCACTGTGGCCAACTGCCAGAGCCTCACATAGTGGAGTGTGTGGATATATTTATACACATATAACAGTTATTCACATGCACTTACACACACACATACACACATGCATGCATGCATGCACACACACAGACAGGCAAGGGACTTTCTGTCTTTGGTGGATGCTTCATTTCTTTTATGTAATTTTCCCAAAAAACTGCTATGCACAATCTTGTCCTGAGAACTTGATTTCTTTCATGTGGTTCTTTGTGCTAACGAGATTAAATCAGTTCCAATAGGTACTGGTTTAATGGAGATGATAAACTTTTATTGAACTTGAGAACATTAAAATGAAATGTAAGCAATAGGTGATTTTGGCATTCTCCTGGGGTCTCTCCCGATTTGAATAAAGCCAGCATGCCTGTTCTGGAAAGCAACAGCTCCCAGTCCAACACATTTTATGTGCTTAATTAAAATCTATTTTTATGATATAAAAAAAGCTAAACAATGTATCATTCCTTCTCTTCCATAGAAGTCCAAAAAAACTGTTTTCAACTATGAAAGCAAAGATGGACAAGTCATTTCTTAAAAACAAATCCTTCTACTCCCCACAAAGAGCAGGTAATGTGCTGATTTACAGCAGCCTGTCTGCTAATCTGTGATCTGTTTTGTCTGTGAATGGGATTATCGTGGTAGTTTATTGAATCAGAGCCAAAAATGATGTTAAGTAAACTGTTTACACAAAGCCACTAGGCTGAAAAATCCAAACGCAGATTCATTTCAGGTTTTAACCAAAATAAACTCTATTATAGTTTCAACTGGACAGTTAAACCTTTCAGGGTCTGTTCAAATTGCTGAATGTGTAAAACACAAGACCCAACTCTTTGTAGAAATTATAGAACTGTAAATATCACAGTTAACCTCTGAAGGTTGCCGTTCTTTGTAGCTATCCACAATACTTCCACCCAGGCCATGATTTCAGCCAGGCTCCTGGGCCAGTCTCCTGTCACCATCTTTGCCAGTCTTGTAAGTCAAGAGACCGGCGTTTGACTCTCCAGCGTGGCAGCAGGTAGACAAAGCCTGTAAGTAACCTTCAGCCCACCTCTGGGTTATGTCTCCTGGGGGCTGGCAGGAATGCACCTAGCCTTCTCCAACTGCCGTGAAGGCCCCCCCAATTTGAAAGAGTCTGGATTATAATTTGGTCACAGGCTTTTTTTTTTTTTTTCTTTTAACGAATGTCTACTTCTGTACTCTTCCACTTAACCTTTGCACATCTCAAATTCTAATCTGGGGCCAAAATGTTTCATGAGATGTGCTTTGATCCCCCTGAAAACAGACAAAAGACTGAAAGAATAGAAACATCAACCAAGGAAGCCCAATTTAAGGACATTGTTTTGTCTCCTTGCAGGTCCTGGAGGAGAAAGCCAAACAGAGAGTTCCAGCCCACAATCACTGAAGAAGATTTAGAGATCTTTCCTCCATGTCTTTTAGTTTAGAGATCAGAGAACTGGGGCTCAGGAGAACATTTTCAGGCCATAACTTTTTTTATTTTTTTCCTTTGAGTCTCTTTAATTTTTCCAAATTTGTCTTCTGGTGTCTCTTGGCTACAAATGACTCTGTCCTTTTGACCTCACACCAATCATCTCTTAACCTCTTTTGTCTTCACTCATTCAAAGACCTTCTATCTGCCAGGCTCTGTGCTAGGCATGAGTGATATAAAATAAAAGACAGGGCCCTCTGACCTCAAGCCACCCACCAACCACTTGAGTGACAGATGGATAAATAGATAATTGTAACATAGGATGATACATGATTAATAAACAAAGGAGCTAAGTATGGTAGAAAGACAGCTACTTCTCAGTCTCCTTCTCAACTTCTCTTCTTTCCACATTTCTAAATGCTAAAGTGTAGCATAGTGGCTAAGGCACTTGACTGCTAACCAGAAGGCTGGCGGTTCAAACCCACCAGCCACTCCTCGGAAGGAAGGTTGGGCAATCCTACTTCCGTAGTGATACTGCCTTGGAAACCCAAGGAGGGGTCGCTATGAGTCAGGGCTGACTCGATGGCACATAACAACAACAACAACAAAGTGTTTTAGGTGTCACTTTTGCAAGCTCTGTTTCTCTCTACTTGCTCTTTTCCTATAGGCAATGGCCATCTAGTCATTTGTCACCTAGGATCTGCACAATTCTACACTGATGACTCCTTTTTCTTTCTTTCTTTCTTTTTTTTTTTTTTTAATGGACAGCCCTCCTGCTTGCCCCGAGGGGCATACTCCTATAGTGTTCTGCCTATTTAACTGGCTTCACACGAATGATTGGAGGGATCATGCAGGAGACCCAGTTCAATTCTTGGTCAATGAACGTCAAGTGCTAACATTTTTCTTTCCATGGAAGCTTGTGTGTTCCTATGATGCTGAACAGCTTTCAAGGTACCTTCTGACTAAAACAAACCTGGAAGAAAGACATTGCAATCTACTTCTGAAAAATAAGTCAATTGAAAAACCCTGTGAATTACAATGGTCTGATTCCATTGTGAATGGAGTCTCCATGAATCAAGGCCAACTCAGATAGCAGCTTATCATGTCTAAAAAGTAACTCTTGACTACTGCCGGCCCATAACCCTTCCCCCTGCACTGGTCTATCTACCCAATTGCTGTTGTAAAAAGCCCAAGAGGCATCTTTAACTCCTCCTTTTCCTTTCCTCTCTACATCCAGTTGGTCAGCAAGTCCTGTTGATTCCATCTCTAAAATATATCTGGTCCTATCCTCTTATCTCCATATCCCCTGAAAAAAATCTACTTAATCTACTTTAAATATCCATCACTACTTGTTTGTATTTCTGCAATAGGTAATGGGTCTCCCACTTTCACTCTGTTTTCCACTTCACAGTCTGCATGATCTTTTAAACATCTAATAATATGATGCTACTCTTCTAGTGAAAATCTTTCAAAAGGGCATGAGCTTGTTTTTTTTTAATGTTTATTGTGATTTGGGTGAAAGTTTATAGAGTATATTTACTTTCCATACAAAAGCTCATATACACTTTGTCTCATAAACATTGACTACAATTTACCAAAATGCAACATCTTCCCTCCTACTTCCTCCCTATAGTTACCTCTTCCCTGTGTCCTTCCCTCCCATGCACTCCTGCTCTCTGACCTGTCTCCCTGTACATACACAACCCTTCTATTCTCCCATTATTGATCTCTCCAAGGAGTGTATCTAACTATTGTAAATGTTCAGCTTATATGCCTGTTTTTTGTTTGGCTGGAAGCCACAGGAGTGGGTTCAATTCCAGACCTAAAGAGCAACTAGGGGCCATAGTCTCAAAGGTTCCATCAGGCTCTATCAGACAAGCAAATCTGTTCCTTTTTTAAAAATGATTTTGGGTTTTGTTCCACATTATTTTCCCACTCTACCAGGATCTCCTACATAGATTCACCTGAGTGGTTGACAGTGGTAGCCAGGCACCACCTAGTTCTTCTGGTCTCATAGTCATACAGGCTGAGGATTGCATGGTGTACCAGTCACTTGGACTAATTAGTTCCATGCATTTTTTATTTTCTTCATTCTTCTTTGCTCTGGATGAGGAGAGACCCATTGTTGCATCTAGATGGCTGCTTGCAAGCTTTTAAGATCTCAGTCACTACTCGTCAAAGTAGGTTGTGGAACAATGTTTTTGTGTAATATATTATGCCAATTGAGCTTGATGTCCCCTGTGACTACAGTCCTAAGCACACAGGTCCAACTACTCACTCTCTGTGGGTAGCTGGCTGTGGCTAAGAAGTGGCTACAACCTTGCCCCTTGTCAGCTCTACTATATACCTGGGAATTCTTACAGAACATACAAATACACTTGTAAAAACATTGTCTGCCAACCCTATACATGGTCTTGCGCACTCTCTTCCCTGCATGGACATACCTAATAGTTCAGCCTGTCTACCCATCTATCCACCTGTATATCAATGTTTGCCTTCACTGACAACACAGTACTGTATGTGCAAAAGGGTTCATCTTTGCTGTCTGTACCTTACACGCACCTCTCTGTGTCTTCTTCTTCCTCAATAGCACTGTGTTGATCACTCACATTTAGTATATTGCCTTCTCTTCACCCAAATAAATTCTTGTCTCTATCTATCTAACAGTATTTCCTCCTCTTTCTTCCCCTCCAAACCTCTAAAGGGCAAACCCTTGTTTCTAACAGAGATTGAATAACAGGGACTAGAATTATACCCTCATATGAAATAACTAAAAGATAATATAGTATATATGAAACAATAGTTTTTAAAAACTTTGGACATCAGGCAACAAAAGAAAGTGATCCCTAAAAGATAAGAAGCAAAGCATTGTTAGGTGCTGCTAGTAGGCTCCAACTCATAATGACCTTATGTATAACAGAATGAAACATTGCCAGGTTCTGGGCCATCATCACAATCAACTCTATGTTTCAGCCACTGTATCCATCAATTTCATTGAGGGTCTCCTTCCTTTTTGATGACCCTCTACTTCACCAAGCATGGTGTCTTTCTCCAGTGATTTGTACCTCCTGATGACATGTCCAAAATAACTGAGATGAAGCCTTGCCATCCTTTCTTCCAAGGTGTATTCTGGCTTTACTTTCTTCAACACTCATTTATTTGTTCTTTTGGCAGTCCATGGTATATTCAATGTATTTCCTCAGCATCACAATTTGAGTGTGTCAATTCTTCAGTGTTCCTTCTTCATTGTCCAGTTTTTGCACATGTATGAGGCAAGTGAAAAGACCATGGCTTGAGTCAGGTGCACTTTAGCCATCAAAGTGTCATCTTTGCTTTTTAAGATTTTAAAGAAGTCTTTTGCTGGAGATTTGCCCAATGCAGAGAAAGTAGAGACCTACATTTGTACCAACTTATTGCCTGGTGAGAATGGTCTGGCCACAGCACAGGGAGGAGGAAGCCAGGCAAAGGTTAGGGGCCTTGCTCAGTTGAGGAGATAGTCCTAGGAAACTGGGAGGCTAAGGTAGCTACAGTTAAGAGGAGGGTACAGGAAAAAAGTGAGCTGCACAGAGAGAGAGAGAGCTATCGGGATCAGCAGAGGGTCCACCTGGAATCTTCAGCTGAGCACTGTGCAATGCATACCAGTTGGTGTTGAGTGCATTCTGACTCATGATGCCCCATGTGTGTCAGAGTAGCACTGTGTGTCATAGGGCTTTCAATGGCTAATTTTTCTGAAGTAGGTTGCCAGAGCTTTCTTCCTAGGCATCTCTGTGTGGACTAGAACTGTTACTCTTTCAGTTAGCACCTGAGTCAATCACTTTTACCATTCACACCACCTAGGGAAATTATGATAAAATCATCTGAGGTCAAGGAATGAATGACTTGAGGGAATTAGAGGGAGCAATCATTCAGAGGTCACACAGGACTGGCAATAATTCCTGTTCTCACTGTTGTTGTTGTTAGGTGCCACTGAGTCAGCTCCAACTTATAGTGACCCTATGTACAACAGAATGAAACATAGCCTGGTTGTGCACTATCCTCACAATTCTTGTTATACTCGAGTCCATCGTGGCAGCCACTGTGTCAATCCATCTCGTTGAGGGCTTCCCCTTTTTCACTGACACTCCATTTTACCAAGCATATCCTGCTCCAGGGAATGTTCCTACTAGCCAGAGTGAAAACCCTGAATATAGGTCTTAAATGACTTTACAATCTTCCTTAAAAAAAAAAAAAACTACTATACTATACAAGAAATAACTAAATTCAAAACAAGAGGATAAACAAATAATAAA
>NW_006921786.1:4861824-4863122 GCF_000298275.1 Orycteropus afer afer | reverse complement strand
TGCTGTAAGAAGGGACCATTCCCTGGAGAAGGATGTCATGCTTGGTAGGGTGGAGGGTCGACGAAAGAGGGGGAGGCCTTCAACGAGATGGATTGATACTGTGGCTGCGATGATGGGATCAAGTATAGCAGGGATTGTGGGGCTGGCGCTGGATCGGGCAGTGTTTCGTTCTGCTGTGCATGGGGTCGCTGTGAGTCTGAAACAACTCGATGGCACTTAACAAACAAACAAACAAAGTCACTCAAGAAGAAACAGATAACCTTAGTAAATATATCTATTTTAAAAATTAAAAAACCTTCCAACTAAGAAAAATCCAGGCCCAGGTGGTTAGTTCTTCATTGGTTAGTTCTATCAAATATTTAAGGAAGAAGTAATGCCAATTTGACACAAAGTCTTAAGAAAATTAACAAAAGGAATGCTTCCCAACCCATACTATAAGACCACATTATTCTGATACAAATTGAATACAGACATCACAAGAAAAGACTATTACATCAATGAAAAATTTCTAAACAAAATCTTGGCAAATTTAATCCAACAATATGTAACAACTATAATAAATCAAGAGCAAGTGGGGATTAGCCCAGGAATGTAAGGTCTGTTTAACATTTTAAAATAATCAATTAACAGTCTAAAAAAGAAATATGATCATCTCAAATGATAGGGAAAAACCATTTGACAAAATACAGCATTCATTTCTGATAAAAAAAAATTCTCAACAAACTAAGAATAGAAGGGAACTTCTTTAGCCTAACAAAAGGTCACATATACACATTCACACAAATACTGTATGACCTCACTGGAGTCCCTGGATTAATGCACTGGACGGCTATCTGAAATGTTGTAGGTTCAAATCAACCAAGAGGCATCTCAGAAGAGAGGTCTGGCAATCAACTTCCAAAAAATCAGCCATTGAAAACCCTATGGTGTTCGACAGATATTAAAAGGGTAACAAAGGATTATTAGGGCAATCAGTTTCCAAAAACTATAAGGTGGCCATGAGTAGGAGTCAACTTGATAGCAACTGTATCTCTCTCTGTATATATAAAACCAAAACCAAACTCATTACTATCGAGTCAATTCCTATTCATAGCGACCTCCATTGAGTTTCCAAAACTGCTCCATTGAGTTTCCAAAACTGTAAATCTTTACAGAGGTAGATTGCCTCATCTTCCTTCTGCAGAGTAGCTGGTGGGTTTGAACTGCTGACCTCATGGTTATCAGCTAAATGTCTTATCCACTGTGACACCAAGGCTCCATATATATAAAGATTATATATTATATATGAAATAAATATA
>NW_006921786.1:4858724-4860523 GCF_000298275.1 Orycteropus afer afer | reverse complement strand
CATCTCCTTCTTTTTTAAAAATTCATTTCATTGAAATATAATTTATGTACAGTGAAATACACAAAACTAAAGTGACATGGCTTAATGTATTTTTTTTTTTTTTTTGCAGTGTTCCCTCCCCTCCTCTCCCACCTTTTGTTGTTGTTGTTGTTATGTGCCGTCGAGTCATACCTGACTCATAGCGACCCCTCCTTGGGTTTCCGAGGCAGTATCACTAGTAACCAATAAAGTTCCCTTCCATACATAAACCTTTCTTTGACTTTTTACAATAATGAACCAATACTATATTTGTCTTTTAACTCACTGCCATCGAGTTGGATCCAACTTATAGTGACCCCTCCTTGGATCTCTGAGAGGTGGTATTGTTATTCTGTAATTGACTTATTTCACTCAGCATAATGTCCTCCACGTTCATCCATGTTATGCAGTGTTTTGCAGATTTTACATTATTTTTAGGGTTGCATAGTATTCCTTTGTGTGTGTGTGTGTACCAGTCTGGTTATCCATTCTTTTGTTGATGTGCACATAGGTTGTTTCCATTTTTTTTGCTATTGTAAATAGTATTGCAATGAACATGGGTGTGAATGTATCTGATCTTGTCCTGGCCCTCACCTATTTAGGATATATGTCTAGTAATGGGATTGCTGAGTCAAATGGTATTTCTAATTTCAGCTTTTTAAGGAATCTCCATAGTGTTTTCCACAGTGGTTTTATCATTTTACAAACTCACCAGCAGAGTAGGAAAGCCCTAATCTCTTTATATCCTCGCCAGTATCTGCCATTTTCCGTCTTGTTGAACTTTGCCATTAGTGCTGGGGTGAGATGGTATCTCATTGTTGTTTTGATTTGCATCTCTCTGATGACTAATGATCATAAAGTTTTCTTCATGTATTTGCTGGCTGCCTGAATATGTTCTTTGGTGAAGCGTCCATTCATGTCTTCTGCCCATTTTTTCAATTGGATTGCTCATCTTTTTGTTGTTGAGGTGTTGGAATTTTCTATAAATTTTAGAGATAAATTCCTTGTCAGATATGTAATTATCGACAAGTATGAATTTGTTGTTGTCAGTTTTGTTAGGTGCTTTTTTGTGGTGTTGATTTCATTGTTCCATATAACTTTCTGTGCTGAGCTCGTTTTGTTTATGAATTGTTTTATCACTTCCTTCATTGCTATCATTTTAGTATTTGCTAAATATTTGTGCTGGTCCTTTTTTATTTTGATGTAAATGTATATCATTTTTCTTTGAGGTTATCCTGTGACTTATAATTTTCTTCCCAAATTTAGAATAGTTCATTCTATCTTGTAGTTGTCTTGACTTCCCAACCATTTGGAAGTTCTGTAACTAAACTATTTTTTCCCTCTTTTTGGTTTGTAGTTATCCTCATTTGCCAATTTGTTGTCAACCAATTGTCCCTGGTTCCCAGTTTGCAATCTTATAGATTTATTTACTTTGGATACTTCTATAACTGGGTTGGTTTCTTGGTTATATGTCATCATGTGTGTTAATCGTCAGTTGTTGTTTGCTGTTGTTGGTTCTCTGTCCAAAGTACTCCCTTTAGCATCTCTTGTAAGGTCGGACTGGTTTTAACTAATTCCCTTAATTTCTGATTATCTAGAAATGTCCTAATTTCACTATCATATTTAAGGGACAGGGAGCTCTGGTAGCATAGTGGCTAAGGCACTTGACTGCTAACCAGAAGGCAGGCGGTTCAAACCCACCAGCCACTCCTCAGAAGGAAGGTTGGGCAATCCTACTTCCCTAGTGATACTGCCTCGGAAACCCAAGGAGGGGTCGCTAT
>NW_006921786.1:4825344-4845229 GCF_000298275.1 Orycteropus afer afer | reverse complement strand
AGAGTATGAAGGGATGGACACTGGGAGGAGGTAACTATGGGGAGGAAGTGGGAGGGGAGCTGCTGCATTGTAAATTTTGGTCAATGACATGAGACAAAGCATATGTGAACTGCTGTATGAAAAGTGAATTTACTCTGTAAATCTTCACCCAAATCCTAATAAAAATCAAATATATATATCCAAAATGGCCACCGCTTGTAAACATTCAAAATGGTTGCACCCTCCAGAGACCTGAAAGTCCACAGCTCAGGTTGTCTTCCTCCTTGCTGTTTCCTTTCCTAGTCATAGGCCACCAGTGCAGTCATCTCTGCAGGCCTTGGTGACCAGGGCTGATATTTAGGTCAATTTTCAGGTCCTAACACCACTTGGAAATATTCAAACTGTTGGTCCTGTCAGAGTACCTGACAGTCTGCTTCTCTGATGGTCTCTGTACTCACTGTTTTCATTCAGGTTTTTCCACTAGTTGGTGCCTAATCCACTTCTGTATACTTCCTTTCACAGCTCAGTGTTCCAGGATGATTCTCTGTATCTCTGTCAATTGGTTTTTCTTTTCTTTGTTGAAGAGGGTCTTTGGAGCTTGTCTGCCTATTCTGCCATCTTACTGGAAGTCTGAAGTCTGTTTTTCTTTATGTTGAAATGTAATCCATATTGAAGACTGTAGTCTTTGATTTCATCAGTAAGTGCTTCAAGTCCTCTTTGCTTTCAGCAAGGAATGTTGTGTCATCTGGATATCTCAGGTTGTTAATGAGTCTTCCTCCAGTCCTGATGGTGTGTTCTTCATGTAGTCCAGCTTCTCAGATTATTTTCTTTGCATACAGATTGAATAAGTATGGTGAAAAAATACAATCCTGACACACACTATTCCTGATTTTAAACCATGCAGTATCCCCACTTGTTCTGTTTGATCCACTGCCTCTTGGTTTATGTGCAGTTTCCTCATGAGCACAATTAAATGTTCTGGATTCCAATTCTTCCCAATGTTATCCATAATTTTTTATGATCCACATAGTCAAATGCCTTTGCACAGTCAATAAAATACAAGCAGACATCTTTGTGGGATTCTCTCCTTTCAGCCAAGATCCATCTTACATCAGCAATGATAGGCCTTGTTCCATGTCCTTTTTTTAATCTAGCTTAAATTTCTGGGAGTTCCCTGTTGACATCCTGATGCAACCATTTTTTAATTGTTTTCAGTAATTATATTTGCATGTGATATTAATGATATTGTTCAATAATTTCTACATTCCATTGAATCACCTTTCTTTGGAATAGGCATGAATATCTCTTCCAGTTAATTGGCCAGGTACCTGTCTTCCAAATTTATTGGCATAGAAAAATGAGAGCTTCCAGCATAGCATCCTTCTGTTACAACATCTCAATTGGTATTCTGTCAATTCCTGGATCCTTGTTTTTCCGCAGTGCCTTCAGTGCAGTTTGGACTTGTCCCTTCAGTACTATCTATTCTTGATCATAAGCTAGCACCTAAAATGGTTGAAAAAAAAAACTCATACTGATTGCCACTGAGTCAATTCCAACTCATAATGATCCTAGAGGGCAGAGTGAAACTGCCCTATTGGATTTCCAAGGCTATAAATCTTTAGGGAAACAGACTGCCTCACCTTTCTCCCATGGCAGGGCTGGTGGGTTCAAATCATGGACCTTTTTCTTTGTCAATGCTTTTTTGAATTATCTTGACTGCTACACCACGAAGTTCCTCTGAAATAACTGAACATCAACCAATTCTTTTAGGACACTGACCATTTGGATTCCTTCTCTCTTCTTTTGATACTTCCTGGCTCATTCAATATTTTGCATATGGAATCTCTCAATATTGAAACTAGAGTCTTGGGTTTTTTCTTCACTTTTTTCAGCTTGGTAAATACAGAGTGCGTTCTTCCCTTTTGGTTTCCTATCTCCAGTTCTTTGTGCATTTCATTGTAATACTTTACTTTGTCTTTGGGAACTTCCCTTTGAAATCTCTGTTCAGCTCTTTTAGTTTATCATTTCTTACATTAGGTTTAGTTACTCCACATTCAATACCAAGTTTCAAAGTCTCTTCTGACATCTATTTTGGTCTTTTCTTTCTTTCTGATCTTTTAAATAACTTTTTGCCTTTTTTATATATGATGTTCTTGATGTCATCCCATATCTTGCCCAGTTCAGTCATTGGTGTTCAATGTGTCAAATCTATTCAGATGGTCTCTAATTCAGGTGGGATATACTTAATGTCATACTTTGACTCTTGTGGACTTCTTTTAATTTTCTTCAGCTTCTACTTGAACTTCCATATGAGTAACTGATACTCACTGCCATTGAGTTGATTACGATTCTTAGCGATCCCTCCTTTGGTTTCCGAGGTGGTATCACTATGCTCAACCTTCCTTCCAAGGTTCAAACCCACCAGCCTTCTGGTTAGCAGTCAAATGCCTTTGGCACTATGCTACCAAAGCTCCCAGAGTAACTGACAATCTGTTCCATAGTCAGCTCTTGGCCTTGTTGTGATTGGTGATGTTGAGCTTATCCATTGTCTCTTTTCATAGATGCAGTCAATTTGATTCCTGTGTATTCCATCTGGTGAGCTGCATGTGCACAGTCACTGTTTATGTTGTTTGAAGAAAGGTATTTGCAATGAATAAGTCATTGTTCTTGCAAAATTATGTCATGTGATCTCCAGCATCATTTCTATCCCAAGGCCATATTTTCCAACTACTGAACCTTCTTTGTTTCTAACTTTGACATTCCAATCACCAGTAAATATCAATCCTTCTTCACTGCATATTTGATCAGTTTCAGACTGCAAAAGTTGATTAAAAAAAAAATCTTCAATTTCTTTATCTTTGGCGTTAGTGGTTGCTGCATAAATTTGAATAATAGTCATATTATCTGGTCTTCCTTGTATGAATATGGATATTATCTTGCCACTGACATCATTGTAATTCAGGATAGATCCTAAAATGTCTTTCTGACAATGAAACTGACATCATTCCTCTAAACTTGTCATTCCCAGCATAACAGACCATACAACTGTCCAATTCAAAATGGTCAACAGCTAACCATTTCCATTCACTAATGCCTAGGATATTGATCTTCATGCCTTCCATTTCATTTTTTATAACTTCCTATTTTCTTATATTTATACTTCATATATATAATGCCTGATTATTAATGGATGATTGTAGTTGTTTCTTCTCATCTTGAATCATGTCACATTAGCAAATAAATATCTCCTTTCACATCATTAAGGTCGACTGTACTTAGAGGAGGTGTCAATTCCCCAGTTTTATTTTGAGTGACTTCCAACCAGAGGGGCTCATCTATCAGTACTATATCAGACAATATTCTACTCTATTCATAAGGTTTTCAGTAGTCAATTTTTTTCAGAAGTAGACTGCCATATCCTTCTTCCTTGTCTGTCTTAGTCTGGAAGCTCAGCTGAAACCTATCCACCATGGGTGACCTTGCTGATACTTGAAATACCAGTGGCATAGCTTCCAGCATCACAACAACATACAAGCCACAATAGTATGACACATTGACAGATGAGTGGTGGTTGAGGATGATAGATATGTTTATTACTTGGTCATGACAATGATTTCATTGGTGTAACACATGTTAACTTATCAAACTGCACTTCAAATATGTTTAGTTTATTATATGGCAATTATATCTGAATGAAGTCATTTATATAATCTTTGAAAGATTTTTCTTTTAAGATAAAATTCAAAGTGGCCTCACAGCTCTCAGCCAATGTCTACCTATCTTTTCAATATAAAATTTTACCGCTCATAATGGTCTAAAAATCTACTCCTCAAACATGACAATCTCTTTTCTGCCTTTCCATTTGTTCATCCTTTGCTTAGAAAATACTCATATTCTAACACTTTATTTCCTTGGTTCTTCCTCATTTTCCAAGTTTCAATGCAAATATCACCTTCTCTAAATCTTAAGTAGGAGCTCTGGTGGCATAGTGCCTAAGGCATTTGACTGCTAACCATCCCAGGTACTAACCAAACCAAACGAAACCCACTGTCATCAAGTTAATTCCAACTCATAGTGGCACTATAGGATACAGTAGAACTGCCCTATAAGGTTTCCAAGGCTGTAAATCTTTACAGAAGCAGAGTGCCACATCTTTCTCTCACAGAGTGGCTAGTGGGTTTAAATGGCTGATCTTTTGTTTAGCAGCCTAGCATTTTGACCACTGCATGACCAGAGCTCTTCTCCAGATACTACTAACTACTGAAACCCCATTTCTTACCTTTACAGAACTAACTATACTAGAATTTTCTTACTGATTTTTCACTTGATTAGTATCTATCTACTTACCCATAAGAATGTAAATTCCTTGAAGGCAGGAACATACTCTGTCTTGTTTACTTCCCTATCCTTAAGACTTTGCAACATGTCTAGCATGTAGAATATGCTTATTTGTGAATATAAGAATTAGAGTAATAACCTACATATCAAAAGAGATTTCATGGAACAAGTGACAAAAAAAGCTCAGTTGGGGACAATGATATTAGGAAAACATTGCTGTTGTTAGCTGTTGTTGTGTTGTTATGTGCCGTCGAGTTGGATAGTGACACCTCCTTGGGTTTCCGAGGCAGTATCACTACAGAAGTAGATTTCCCAACCTTCCTTCTGAGGAGTGGCTCCACTAACTCATGGAGACTCCCTGCACAATGAAACAAGTCTCTGTCCAGTCCTGCACCATGCCTATGATTGGTTGGGGATTCAACTGTTGTGATCCAAAGGCTTATCACTAGCTGATTATTGAGAAGTATGTTGCCAAACTTTTCTTTCTACTCTGCCTTAGTCTAGAAGCTCTGCTGAAACCTGTTCAGCATCACAGTAACATTCAAGCCTCCACTAACAGAGTGACAGAAGGGTTGTGGCTGCACATGAGGTGCATTTTCTTGGAATGAACCCAGGTCTCCTCTGTGAAGGGTGATACTACTGATGACCATTGCAAAGTAGAATTTAGTTCTGATGGCCATCAGTGCCTTCCAAGCTGATCATTACTAACATATGATTTCAGTGATTTTTTTTCCCTATTTGTATAACGATTCTGCAAATAACTGTCAAGAGGGTTGCTGTGAGATAGGAATGATATATAGGAAAAGACACTTATCTCAGTGCCCGAAATGTTGTACCATTTCAACATATGTGTTTCCTTCTCACTTCCTAATACTAGCCAGAGAAAATTGCATGCACAAAAGCATGTTCACATCAAAGGGCATGACATATTTGGATAATCATGGGGAAACTAAAGAGTTTAGGAGTATGTGGAGAGAAATGGAAGTCAACACTAGAAAAGTATTTTGGTACCATGTTGCTCAGGAAACTTGTGGATAACAGAAAGCCATGAATGGAGCATAGGCTGAAGAGACCAATAATTTACAAAAGCCTCTCTAATAACTCTGTGAACAGAGAAGTAAAAGAAGGTGAATGAAGGCTATGGCAGTTTGGAAGCAGAGACAAGAGTGAGAATATTTTGTTAACAGTACAGATGGCAGGTTAATGAAGAGGAGGGTATAAAATCTTACTAGCACCCAGGACTTACTACTAATACATGTTTTCTGCCTCAGCATCAGTACCTACCTCTCTTTTTTGTTGTTGTTAGGGGCCTTTGAGTCAGCCACAACTCTGGTGACCCGATGCATGACAGGACTGAATGATTGTGATCCATAGGGTTTTTAGTGGCTAGTTTCCAGAAATAGATACCCAGGCCTAAGATATATCTTAATCAGAAAGTCCCCCTGAAGCCTGCTCTGTATCATAGCCACACAGAGCCTCCACTGAAAGTCAAGTGATGGCTGCACTTGAGGTGCATTTGCCAGGAATTGAACTTAGGTTTCCTGCTCAACATCAAATCTGAGACTATGAATTAGAAAAGAGGGTTCTCTTTGCTCCTGGTGAAGAACAAAATAGCAAATCAGGAAAACATTTAAATGGTCATGAACTTTTGACATAATTTTTCATGCGCAGATGTTACTGATGAGAACTATGTTACTGATGAGAACTCAATTCTCTGATTAAGGAGAAAGAGAAAGGGGTGAAATATTTAAAATCCCCAAGGCTACCAAAACACAAAACAAGAGATTTGGCAGCAGAAGACTAGACAGTCATGCTTAGTAAAACAGCAAGTGGATAAACTAGTTAATAAAAGACTTAGCATTTGAACACAGAAATCTTGGGGTTGAAGGTTATGAATCAGGCTTTCCTAGCAACTCTGTTAAACAGGGACATTCCATAACAATGGATTCAGATTTGTTGAGAGCAAAATAAGTAGCTAACTAGTAAACCTGTGGTGGGGTTTCACTATTCAAGAGCAGAGAAAAGTAATGAAAGAGAAGCCTTTCTGATGAATAAATAAAAATAAGACTCACTGGAATTTACTCCCAATAGACCTCTGGTGGCATAGTGCCTAAGGCATTTGACTGGTAACTAGAAGGTTTGTGGTTCAAACCCATCAGCCACTCCATGGAAAGAAGACTGGCAATCAACTTCTGTAAAGACTTACTACTTCCCAAACCCAACGAGGGTCACTACGAGTCTGAATCAACTCTAGGGCAATGAGTTTGGGGTTTTCTTAGGGCTACTGGAGAAAATGACGTTTTGTGCACTTGAATTTGCAAGACTTGCCCTTCAGAAACTATTTCCATCCTTCAGTGTGGTATTGGCATTTCTGAGTAGCTACTTCTAGGAGGGAGTTTCTGGGTAGTACAAATGATTAATGTATTCACTGCCAACTGAAAGGTTGGAAGTTCAAGGCCACCCAGAGGCACCTTGGATCAAAGGTCTGGTAATCTATTTCTGAAAAATCAGCCACTAAAAACCCTATGGAGCACAGTTTTGTTTTGACACACATGGGGTTGTCATGAGTCAATTGTTGTTGTTGTTGTTATTTGCCGTCGAGTCGACCCCAACTCATAGCGACCCCTCCTTGGGTTTCCAAGGCAGTATCACCTCGGAAGTAGGATTGCCCAACCTTCCTTCTGAGGAGTGGTTGGTGGGTTTGAACCGCCAGCCTTCTTGTTAGCAGTTAAGTGCCTTAGGCACTATGCTACCAGAGCTCCATAGCCACTGGTAAATTAATAACCACTAGACCAGTGGCCCTAACCTAGTTCTGCAAGAGAATAATGGGTAAAACTTAATAAAATGCTTGCAGTGTCTGATTCAGTAGTTTTGGAATAGAGGCTGACATTTGAATTTTCAATAATTCCCTTAGATTATATTAATGTAGTGTCAGGTTTGAGAACCTCTAATGTGATATGGCCATGTCCAGAGAGATTTTACCAGGCACAGAAGACTGTGCATTAGAAAGTATAGCCTGAATTTTCTATACAATAAATTTGAATAGATTAAAAAAGAAAAATAATACCTACTGCCTATCTTGCATATCTAATTTTAGAAAAATATCTACCTACACACACACACACACATATTTAAAATTAGATATGCAAGATAGGCAGTAGGTATTCTTTTTCTTTTTTTGTTCTATTCAAATTTATTATACAGAAAAATCAAGCTTCACAGAGGAGCTATGGTGGTGCTGTGGTTAAGGCATTGTGCTGCTAACCAAAAGATTAGCAGTGTGAACCCACCAACTACTCTACAGGAGAAAGATGAGGCCATCTTCTTCTGTAAAGATTTACAGCCTTGGAAACCCTGTGGGAGCTGCTATGAGTCAGAATCAACTCAATGGGAGTGGATTTGGTTTTTGTGTTATCTACCTACAAAATTTCAATGGAAATCATTAAAAACATAGGTACATTAAAATAAGTAAGGAAAGGTCACGTGCACCAATGGTCATTTCAGCACTATTCACTATAGCCAAAATGTGGAAACAACCAAAACGTCCATCAACAAATGAATGTTAAACAAAACATGGCACATTTATACAGTGGAATATAGTCAGCCATAAAAAGAAATGAAGTTCTGATACATGGTATACCATGGATGAACCTTGAACACATGCTGAGTGAAACAAAGTCAGACATAAAAGGACAGATATTCTATGATCCAAGTTACATGAAATGTCTAGAACAGACAAATGCATAGAGAAAAAGTTCATTAGTTGTTACCAGGGACTGGCAGGAAGAGGAATGGGTAATTACTGCTGAAGAAGTACAGAGTACCTGTTTGGGGTGATGAAAAACTTGTGGAAACAGAGGTATGGCTGCACAACACAGTGAATGTAATTTCACTGTGTTGTGCACTAAAAGATGACTAGAAATGCAAATTTTTGTTATGTGTATTTTACCATAATACTTTTTTTTAAAAAAGAGTGTTTCTTGTTTTTCTTTAACTCCTAAAACTGTGCTACATGATGTCAGAGTGAAGATTTGACTGAGAAACTAGGAGTTCAAAGAACTTATCTTTCAGCATTGTATTGGATTATTCTTTTATAATCCATAGCGTTTTTGTGGGCTAATTTTCATAACTGGATCTCCAGGCCTTTCTTCTTAGCTGTCTTAGTCTGGAAGTTCCACTGAAACCTGTCCACCATGGGTGACCCTGCTGATATTTAAAATACCAGTGGCATAGCTTCCAGCATCATAGCACCACAACATGACAAATTAACGGATAGATGGTGGATTCTAACCCTAGTCTTCCCTAAATCCTTTCCCCCTGTTGTTGCAGCTGGTTGCTGTTGAGTCAATTCCTACTCATGGTGACCCCATGTGTGCTGAGTAGATTTGTATTTCATTGGGTTTTCAAGGCTATGACCTTTTAGAAGCAGATCACCAGATACCTCTGTGTGGGTTTGAACCACCAACTTGTTGGCTAGTAATCAAGGGCTTATGCATTAGGGACTCCTAAAACACATTGTCATCAAGTCAATTCCAACTCACAGAGACACTCTAGGACAGAGTAGAACTGCCTCATAGGGTTTTCAAGGCTGTAAATCTTTATGCAAGCAGATTGCCTCATCTTTCTCCCACGGAGTGGCTAGTGGGTTCAAACCACTGAGCTTTCGCTTAGCAGCCCAATGTTAAACACAGTACCACTGGGACTCCTACTCCCTTTAAAATAAAACAAAATAAAATCTATTTTCAAACTTACCTTCTTCATCGTCTTGCAGTTAGAAAATTCTCTAGGTTGTAGGTATAACTCTGAGTCTGAGGTAGAATTTCTGTAGGCAAATAAGAAAAAAAGAATAGTGACAAGGAGTCTGCCTCATCATCTCCCCAGAGTAATGCCAAATAGACAGGGAAAAGCATTTAAGACACCAGAGAGCTGTTCCAACATCCAGAGAAGAGATAATTTCCCAAAAGTGGGTATATAATGTGGTCAAATACCACAAAGAGGCAGGGAAACTGAGTTAACTGGAAAACTAGTTATTGGATTGGCCAGTTGAGTGGCCTTTGTGAGCACTTTCAAGAAGCAGTTTGGCCACTAGGAAGGGGATCTAAGTAGAAAATCCTGGATAGAGTGGGAGAAGTGTGTGGAACAAAACTTAAAATCATTTAAAAAGGGGGGGCAGGTTTTCTGGTCTGATAGATCCTGGTGGAACCCCTGAGACTATAGCCTCTAGCTGCCCTTCAGATCTGGAATTGAACCCACTCCTGTGGCTTCCAGCCAAACAAAAGACAGGCATATAAGTTGAACATTTACATTAAGTACATGTGCTCCTTGGAGACATCAATCATGGCAGAATAGAAGGGCTGTGAATGCACAGGGGGGTAGGAGTGCATGGGGAGAAGGACAAAGGGAAGATGTAACTATGGGGAGGAAGTGGGAGAGGAGCTGTTGCATTGTGGGAAACTGCAGTCAATGTCATGAGACAATGCGCATGTGAGCTGTTGTATGGAAAATGAATTTGCTTTGTAAACCTTCACCCAAATCACAATAAATTTTTTTTTAAAAAAAAGCAGCAGCAGTTTGGGCAAAGTGGTCAGGGAGAAAAGGAATGAAAGAAGCAAGTTGTTAGTTAAAAAACAGTATCTGATAATACAGAGTACTCTGTAGATATATGACACTACACGGAAAGAAAGAGAAGCAGCATTACTACAGTGAGATAATAGGATAAAAGAAAAGTTATTTTGCTTTGTTAAATTTGTTTTGCTTCAGTGGACAAGAGATATAAATATGCTTGCAGGCAGAAAAGAACAACCTGGGATAGACAGAGAGGACTGTAATAGGGAAGCCTGAATTCCTGAAGGATTTGGACCAGTTTCGATTTCCAACCATGTACAAATAGACTTGAAGGGCTTGCAGTTGAGATGATGCACTTCTCCACCCTCATTATGTAGTCAATTGTGTGAGTAGAGATTGCAATCAGCTGGCCTGTAGCACCACAATGATGTGTACAGAGCACGGTGGGCTTTCTTGAGGCTTTTATCAACAGATTTCCCTTGTTGGAGTGGCTGGTTTCCTACAATCTTGGCCATAGAAGAGTCATAGATAAGGGGAAAAATTTAAAAAGCTGGATTTTCTTCCAAGGTGACATATTAGTGTCTCCATCCATTTGTCCCCATATTGCAAATTTGTTTTAGAGGTCCACATCTCAGTAATTATATATGACATAAAAGTAAATCAAAAGCTGATTGGAGCAGAGATGTTAATTGACAAAACCATACTGGTTTTAATTCAGTGCCCCCTTCAAAAATATCAGCTCCCACAGACTGATTGCCTAAATTATAATTTATAGGGGCCTAATCTTTTACTCAGGAGCTCTGGTAGCATAGTGCCTAAAGGCACTTGACTGCTAACCAGAAGGCTGGCAGTTCAAACCCACCAGCCACTCCTCGGAAGGAAGGAAGATGGGACAATCTACTTCCATAGTGATACTTCCTCGGAAACCCAAGGAGGGGTCGCTATGAGTCGGGTCCAACTCAATGGCACACAACAACAACAATCTTTTACTCAGAGCCACCTATGGCTGATATATTCCTCCTAAAGTATTTCTACTCCACTTTATCCCTCAAAAAATATAAAATCACCTCCTAATACGTACATTAATTCACCAATGATAGGTAAGAAGAAATTCTTACCTGTTTGTTCAACCAACCATCCTATAAAGTTTGTGCGGAACAATGACAAGAGGACTTGTGATTTCTGAGTTCCCTTTGCACCAGGCAGGATCATGGTTCTGGAGCTAGCTTACATGGAAGTGAAGAGGAGACTAGAGTTAGAAAAAGAATAGATAGTCACCCAAACCAAATGAAACCCACTGCCAGTGAATCAATTCTGACTCATAGTAAACCCCATAGGGTTTCCAAGGCTGTAAATCTTTATGAAAGTAGATTGCTTCATCTTTCTCCCATGGAGCAACTGGTGGGTTTGAACCACTGACCTGCTGGTTAGCAGCCAAATGCCTTACCCACTGCCCTACCAGAGCTCCTCTCAGATCATCAAGGAGGGGGTTTATTTGCCATTAATAACTAGTTTTTAAGACATCCTGATTCAAGAATGAGATGACAGTATATTCTCGGCAATGGTAGCTCAGTGGTAGAATTCTAGTTTTCCATGCAGGAGAACCCGGTTCCATTCCTGTCAATGCACCTTATGTGCAGCCACCACCCTTCTGTCAGTGTAGGGCAGGTGTTGCTGTGATGCTGAACATGTTTGGCAGCACACACAATGGTAGCTAACAGAAGGAACAACAACAGTTTGGCCTAGATTCCAATTAGCCTATGGCTTGATGAGCATATAGGTGAAAAGAATGCAGAGAGATTTGTGGATTTGTTGGCCTTTAAGCTCTGCACTTACTGCCTCAGTTGCAAAGGAGGAGGAAAGCATCGGGAAACATGCAGACAGTGTAATCTGGGCCTTTTAACACATGGCCCTGAAGTCCAAGTGGCCCATTAATATCTACAATCTGATGTAGACTAATATTTCCTTTGCCTGCAAGTAGCCAGAAAGAGTACGGAATGAGTGTTTCCATCACCTGCAGCATTAAAACCAGTATCATAAGCCAGATTCTCTGACTCGGATGCTGAAATTTTTTTTATAAGGAAGACAAAAAGAAGTCTAATACAGGGCGTTTGCCTTCTATAAATTAACAATTAATATATGACATAATGAAATATAGAGAGCACAATGGTTGTTGTCATTATAGCTGCCATTGAGCTGCCAGGGAACAAAACAATGCCCAATCCTGTGCCACACCCCTGATCAATTGCAGCACAAGCCACTAGTTAATTTTCAGAAATAGATCCCTAGGCCTTTCTTCCTAGTCCATCTTAGTCTGGAAGCTCCCCTAAAACCTGTTCAGCATCATAGCAACACGCAAGCCTCCACCAACAGATGTGTGGTAGCTTCATATGAAGGCCAGGAATCAAACCCAAGTCTCCTGCATCAAAGGTGAGAATTCTACCACTGAATCACCACTACCCCTAATACAATGGAAGGGGGCTCAAATCTGGCAAACAGACCAGCAGTTTAGAGAAAGGAGAGCTCACTTTGGATCTGACTAATCAAGAAGGTTCTCTGGAAAAGGCGAGGTTTTATGCAAGTGTCTGTCTCAAAGCAACCAACATCATGCCATTCACTCAATAAAGACTGTCTTTGAAAAGAAGGGAAGCAGCCATCATGGCTGGCTCTGGGCCCTGTGTCATGCCACTGTGGAGCTCTGGAAGACTGCACTCCCTTCTTGGGAAGCCCAAGCATTAAGAGCAAGAGAATCTGAAGTTGGAAGGAAATTTGCTTCCTGAAAAAAACTAACCCTGACAGAGATTGGCACAGTCTCAGGGCTGAAGCTGTGGACCTCCAGAGTCCTAATCATGTGCAAGAATTTTAGCAACTGGTCCTGTGTACTGGAGGATCCTCTAGAAATAAATAGGGAGAAGCTTTTTCGCCTTCTCAGGACCCCCTTTGCCCTGTTCTCATTTGCCCTGACTAATCGTCTTAGTAGGTGTTGGGTCAGAATCAACAAGAGATCTGACTAAGTTCACTTACTTGCTTTGTTTACAATGCTAATTTTATCACTGCTTGGAAGGCAAATGGTATTATTTATACTTTAACTATGATAAATGTCCAGTTAAAGCAGGGCTGGGGCAAACTAAAAACCAATACAGCAAATCCAAAATTTTTTAAACGGAAATATTCATATTTTTCAGTTCTCCTTTCTTTACTTGATGATGGTTTAAGTGGTCCTTCTACCCTATACCCAGAGAAAAACAAATCCATTGCCAGCTAGTCAATTCCAACTCATGGTAATCCCATGTGTGTCCAAGTAGAATTGTGCTCCATAGAGTTTTCAATGGCTGATATATCAAAAGTAGATCACCAGTCCTTTCTTCTGAGGCACCTCTGAGTAGGTTCAAACTGCCAACCTTTCCATTACTAGTCAAAAGTTTAGCTGTTGGTATCACTCAGGAGAAACTCTCTCCTCCTAACTTCAAAACCCATTGCTGTTGAGTTGATTCCAACTCATAGCAACCCCGATTGGGTTTCCAAGGCTGTTAATCTTTATGGAAGTAGATTGCCTCATCTTCATCCCACAGGGCAGCTGGTGGGTTTGAACTGCCAATCTACTGATTAGCAATAAAATGCCTTACCCACTACACCATCGGAGCTCCTTCCTCCTAGCTTCTTGTTGTTAGGTGCAATCGAGTCATCTCCAGCCCACAGTGACCTTATGCACAACAGAACAAAACACTACCTGGTCCTGTGCCAGCCTCATGATACTTACTATACCTGAGCCCATCACTGCATTCAGGCTGTACTTCTTCCAAAACAGATTTGTCAGTTCTTTTAGCAGTCCATGGTACTCTTAGCATTCTTCTCCAACACCACAACTCAAAAGCATCAACTCTTCTTCGGTGTTCCTTATTCATTGTCCAGCTCTCACATGCATAAGAGGCAATTGAAAATACCGTGTCTTGGGTTAGGTGCACGTTAGTCTCCAAGGAGACATCTTTGTTCTTCATCACTTGAAAGACATTATTTGCTGCAGATTTCCCCAATGCAGTACATCATCTGATGTCCTAACTACTGCTTCCATTGGTGTTGATTGTAGAAACAAGTAATATGAAGTCCTTGACAACTTCAACCTTTTCTCCATTTATCGTGATGCTGCTTATTGGTCCAGTTGTGAGGATTTTTGTTTTCTTTATAATGAGATTTAATCCATACTGCAGACTGTAGTCTTTAATCTTCATCAGTAAGTGATTCAAGTCATCCTCACTTTCAGCAAGCAAAGTTGTGTCATCAGCATATCGCAGGTGTATAATGAGTCTTTCTCCACTCCTGATGCCACATTCTTCTTCATATAATCCAGGTTCTTGGATTATTTGCTCAGTATACAAATTGAATTGACATGGAGAAAAGATACAACCCTGATGCACTCCCTTCCTGATTTAAACTGTGCAGTATCACCTTGTTCTGTTTGAATGACAGCCTCCTGATCTAAGTACAGATTCCTCATGAGTACAATTAAGTGTTCTGGAATTCCCATTCTTCTCAATGTAATCCATAATTTGTTATGAACCACACAATCGAATGCTTTTGCATAGTCAATAAAATGTTAGTAAACATCTTTCTGCAATTCTTTGCTTTCAGCCAAGATCCATCTGAAATCAGCAATGATAGCCCTCATTCCACATCCTCTTCTGAAACCAGCTTACATTTCTGGAAGTTCTCTGTCAATATATTGTTCTAACCATTTTTGAATTACCTTCAGTAATATTTTACTTGCATATGATATTAATATTCTTGATAATTTCCACATTCTGTGGGATCACCTGTCTTTGGAATGGGTACAACTATGGATCTCTTCCAGTCAGTTGGCCAGGTAATTGTCTTCCAAATCTCTTGGCATAACCAAGTGAGTGCCTCCAGCACAGCATCTGTTTGCTGAAACATCTCAATAGGTATTCCATCAATTCCTGGAGGCTTGTTCTTCACCAATTCCTTCAGTGCAGTATTGGCGTCTTCCTTCATTACCATTGGTTGTTTATCATAGCTACCACCTGAAATGGATGAACACTGACCAATTCTTTTTGGTACAGTGATTGTGTATTCCTTCCATCTTCTTTTGATGTTTCCTGCATCATTCAATGTATTGCCCATAGAACATTTCAAAATTGTAACTCGAGGCTTAAATTTTTTCTTCATTTCTTTCAGCTTGATAAATACCCAGCATTTCTTTCCCTTTTGGTTTTCTAACTCCAGGTCTTTTCACATTTCATTATAATAATTGGCTTTGTCTTCTCAAACCGCTCTTTGAAATCTTCTGTTCAGCTCTTTTATCTTGTCGTTTCTTCCATTTGCTTTAGCTACTCTCCATTCAAGGGCAATTTTCAGAATCTCTTCTGACATCCATTTTTGTCTTTTCTTCCTTTCTTGTCTTTTCAGTTACCTCTTGCTTTCTTCATGCATGATGTTCTCGATGTCATTGCACAATTCCTCTGGTTTTCAGTCATTGGTGTTCAATACATCAACTCTATTCTTTAGATGGTCTCTAAGTTCAGGAGAGATATTTTCAAGGTAATATTTTGGCTCTCATGGACTGGTTTTAATTGTCTTCAACTTCACCTTGAACTTGCATATAAGCAGTTGATGGTCTGTTCCACAATCAGTTCCTGGACTTGGTTTGGCTGAAGATATTGAACTACTCCATTGCCTCTTGTCACAGATGTAGTTAATCTGATTCCTGTGTATTCCATCTGGTGAACTCCATGTATGTAGCCACCATTGGTTGTTGAAAAAAGGTATTTGCAGTGAGTAAGTCATTGGTCTTGCAAAATTCTTTTATGTAATCTCCTGCATTATTTCTATCACCAAATTTTCTAAATACTGGTGATTCTTCTTTGTTTCCCATCTTTGCATTCTAGTCACCAGTGATAATCAACACATTTTGATTGCATGTTCAAGAATTTCAGACTGCAGAAGTTGGTTGTTGTTGTTATTGTTGTTATGTGCCATCGAGTCAGGCCTGACTCATAGTGACCCCACCTTGGGTTTCTGAGGCAGTATCACTACAGAAGTAGATTGCCCCATCTTCCTTCCGAGGAGTGGCTGGTGGGTTTGAACCGCCAGTCTTCTAGTTAGCAGTCAAGTGTCTTAGCCACTATGCTACCAGAGCTCCTGCAGAAGTTGGTAGAAATCTTTAATTTCCTCATCTTTGGCTTTGGTTGTTGGTGTATAAGTTTGAATAATAGTAGTATTAACTAGTCCTCCTTGTAGGTGTATGGATATCATCTTATTAATGACTTTATTGTACTTCAGGATAGATCTTGAAACAGTCTTTGTGATGACAGACCCCACACCATTCTTCTCCAATTTGTCATTCCCAGTATTGTAGATCATATGGTTGTCTGATTCAAAATGGCCAAAACCAGTCCATTTCAGCTCACTAATGCCTAGGATATAGATCTTTATGTGTTCCATTTCATTTTTGACAACTTCCAGTTTTCCTAGATTCATGCTTTGTACATTCCATGTTATGATTATTAATGGATGTCTATAGCTGTTTCTTCTCACTCTGAGTTATGCCACATCAGCAAATGGAGGCTCTGAAAGCTTTATTCCATCCATATCATTAAGATCAGCTCTACTCTGAGGATGCAGCTTTCCCCAGTCATATTTTGAGTGTCTTCTGACCTGTTAAGCTTATCTTCTGGCAGTACGTTGGATGGTGTTTCAGGCTATTAATAATGTTTTCCAATATTATATCAGACAATCTTTCACTGTTATTCATAAGGTTTTCACTGACCAATTATTTGAGAAGTGGATGGCCTCTTCCTTCTTCCAAGTCTGTCTTAGCCTGGAAGCTCCACTGAAACCTGTCCACCATGGGCAACCCTGCTGGCATTTGCAATACCAGTGGCATAACCTCCAGTCTCATAGCAACACACAAGCCACCTCAGGATGACAAACTGAAAGACAAGTTCTTCTCCCTTAGCTGTTCCTAACCTCTCTTCTCAATTCCTGGCCACCCTTAAACTACCCCAAACTTCATGGGGCCAACCTTTCTGGACACCCACCCTTTAAGCTTGCCCTGAATCACATAGGTTCTCCTAGCTTAGTCTTTCTCAAATTGTAGTCTCAGCACAACCAGCATCAACATCTCTGGGAGTTGAGGAGGGTGGGGTCCAAGTATCTGTATGCTAGTTAGCATGTCTGGTTATTCCAATACTTTAATATTAAAGTTTGAGAACTTCTGATACACTCCATCTCTATGGATGACACTAGAAGTTACTGGAGGAACAAAGATTTGAGGTAAGGATTCAAAGTCCAGTTGTTAGCTACATTTCAAAGCCATATGTTTCTATTTAAGCCTTCAAGGGAGTTTGGGCTTTTAATAAACTGTGCAATAGAACAGTATTTATCAAACTTTAGCATACGCACAGATCACCTAGGAATCCTGTTATAATGCAAATTCTCTCTCAAATTTTAGGGTAGGCCTGAGATTCTCCATTTTAACAAATTTGCAGGTAATATTGATACTACTGGTCCATGAACTATACCTTTTTTTTTTTTTTCAATTATGGGGTTTATTAGGGAAGTAACAGTTACAGTTCAGGTTCACAAATGCTCTTAGGATACAATTCTTCAATAAGGACAGTCTCGCCTCTGGTATGCCCTCAGACATGCCTCCCTGGCTCTTGGCCTCTTGGACTGGCCTCTGCTCTACTCTGGCAAATGTTGCAAAGCTCTTTTAGCTCCAGTGGCCTAGTGCCTAAGGTATTAGACTGCTAACCAGAAGGCTGGGGGTTCAAACCCACCAGCCACTCCTTGGAAGGAAGGTGAGCAATCTACTTCTGTAGTGATACTGCCTCAGAAACCCAAGGAGGGGTTGCTATGAGTTGGATCCAACTTGATGCCAGTGTGTTTGGTTTTTCCTTTGGTTGATAGGTACACCTAGGTGCATCCACTCCACCAGAAATCTTGTTCCATGCACCAGCAAGCCCGTCTCTCTATCTTGTGCTTCTTGGTTCCTCTGCAGTTGTCTATGCCAGTCATCTCTCTGCTAAGGAGGTTCAGCATAGGGATCTCAGGTCCAAGGATGCACTTCACTCTACTTCTGGCTCTTCTCTTTTGATGGCAGTGAGATACCCACTTCTGTCTCTAGGAGGGCTTATTTTAAGCCTAGCAGAATGATGAAACTAACCAATCCCCACATTGGCATTCCATACATCTTATTTGCATGGTCCCAACACCACAAAAACAATTGTTTTTACAATAACAGAAACAACAATCCAATTCCCTTATATTTGCATAGATCTACCTGGTAATATGGTGGGAGCTACTAAGACCATGGCTAAAAGAATCATACCAAATAATTCACTGCACCACACCAACATTTGAGTGCTTACTCTTAACTCAGCCACTAGGAACCTGAGGGATTTGCAAGTGCAGACTCATTTTCTCTTTGCAGCCCCATAAGGTAGGGATTACTATTGTCCTGACTTTAACTAACCGATTGCTGATTGAGTTGATTCAAACTCATGGTGACTGCATGTGTGTCACAGTAGAAGTATGTTCCCCAGGGTTTTCAATGGCTGATTTTTAGATGTATATAGCCAAATCTTTCTCTTGAGACACCTCTGAGTTGATTTAAACTTCTGACTTTTAGTTAGCAGCAAAACATTAATCATTTACACCACCCAGGGACCCTGTCCCTACTTTAGAGCTAAGGGAATTGTAGCTTAGAAAGTTGAATGCCCAAGACTCCCAGTTCTTCAGTGGGGATGCGCAGGGGGGGGGGGACTAGAGTTGATCTGACTCCAGAGCCCCACACTTTTTTTTAAATACATTTGATTGAAACATAATTTATGTACAGTGAAATACACAAAAGTAAAGTGACATGGGTCAATGCTTTTTTTTTTTTTTCAGTGTTCCCTCCCCTCCCCTCCCACCCTTGGTAACAAACAAAGAATGTTTCCTTCCATATATAAACCTTTCCTTGACTTTTCAAAATAATGAACTAATAATATATTTGTGATTGGCTTATTTCACTCAGCACAATGTCCTCCAAGTTCATCCGTGTTATGTGGTGTTTTGCAGATTCTACATTATTCTTTAGTTTTGTGTAGTATTCCATTGTGTGTATGTACTATAGTTTGGTTATTCATTCTTCTGTTGATGGGCACACAGGTTCCACAAACTACTCTTGAAGAAACATATCAAAAAGGAGACTAGAGGATCAGGATATGATTCAACATATTTATCATGCATTGCCTTAATGAGTTGCTGCAAATGGTCATTCAAGTTTTGTCTTTCCACAACTCTTCCACTCAAGCTTTGTACTCTCCAACAATACTAGACTTAATTCTTTTGAACAAGCTGCATGATTTCTCTTCTCAAAATCTACACTCACATTACTCTCTTTCTAGATTATTTTCCTCCTAGCAAATTCTATGTATAGAACTTCTGTCCAACCTTCAGGATCTCTCTCATGTTCTCTTACCATATGAAGACATTCTGCTCCCACTCTGAGTGTAGTATTATTACTGTCTCTTATCCCCCAATACAGATGAGGACACTAACTTGAGTCAGAGTTTTATCTCCAGTCTCTTTGTTGGGTAAGCATGATTTTAAAAGAATTCCAAAGTAAAGTGATATAGTCCGAGGGCTGAGTGAGTCGTGCAGAACATAAAAGCTAAAGGTGTTCTGGGTGAAGGGAGTGGGCATTGAAGGCTAATGAAAGTAAGATAGGGGTGGGGTAAGTGGAGGTTCAAAGGATGATGGGTGCTTCAGTGTGCACATTCTATACCAAATGGGAAATGGAGTGTGGCATTATTAACAGTTGGGCTTGTTTTAGTTGTTAGGTATCATTGAGTTATATCAGACTAAAGATGACATGTGTGGTAATTGGAGCTGTGTGTCAACTTGGCTGGACCACAATTCTGTGTGGTTTGAGCTGTTGTGGTGTGGTTGTTCCCATGATGGGATCAGATGACTATGTTCTGAGTGGCCAATCTGTTAAAAG
>NW_006921786.1:4813472-4824943 GCF_000298275.1 Orycteropus afer afer | reverse complement strand
AGTCTAACACAATATGTTTAACAGAAATAAATATTTTCCAGTCTGTGCCATCTTCATAATCATTGGTATCTTTGAGTCTGTTATTGTGTCTATTGTGCCAAACCATCTCATTGAGGGTTTCCCTCATTTTAGCTGATACTCTACCAAACATGATGTCTTTCTAGAAAATGGTCTTTCCTATTACTGTGTCCAAAGTAAGGAAGCTGAAGTTTTGCCATTATTACTTCTTTGTAGCATTCTGGTTATATTTTTTCTATGACTGATTTGTTCATTTTTCTGGCAATCCATGGTATATTCAATGGTCTTCACCAACACCACAATTCAAATGTAATTCTTCTTCTGTCTTCCTTTCTTAATTATCTAGCTTTCTCTCACATTTGAGATGACTGAAAAGACCATTGTTAGAGTCAGGCACATCTTAGTCATCAAAGTGATATCTTTGTTTTTAAAAACTTTAAAGACATTTCAAAACCCCAACCTCCCCCCCACACACATACTGACATCTGCCTCAAACATATACTACCAGACAACTCTATGCTGGAGAGCGTGGCTTCTTCTCCAAGAATGTATGATTGTCAGACCCCAAACAAGCCCATGTTATATGATCTCAAGCCCATGTTATACAATCCTGCTTTTGGAGGAAGAATAAAGACTTTCAACCATACCTACTCCATGTTTTGTTCTGTAATAAGGAAGAGCAAGCACTTCTACCCTGGACATGTAAAGGGACCATCCACCTTGTCCATATGGCTTATGGTAGGAGAAAGTGGTACAATAGTAACCAGAGCTCCCGACATTTGGGAGGCATGGGTTGCTGGTAGTGATGCCTCTTGCAGAGTTGCCTCCCTCCTTCACCTTCTGTTCTCAATTCCTTTCCCAGCCTTTCTGCCCAGGATCTGCACTGGGAGACTGACTATCTGAAATTGAGTGGGAGGAAGCCACATTCCCCAGCAGAGTCATGCATCTGTGCATGACCCATATTTCAGGAATGTAAGAATGTAGGGTGAGATTAGGGTCTTGGAGTATCTTCCCAATCACTAATAAAGCCACACTCCATTTAACAATTAATTTAGGACGTAGACACCCAAGCCTTCACCAACCTTTGGTACCTCCATTTACTTCCATCTCCATCTTGTTTTCATTAGCTCTCAATGCCATTCCCAACACCCCACAACACCTTTAACATTCTGGTCTGAAAGATTCAGTTAGCCATTAGCCTATATTGCTTTACTCTGAAATTATTTTTAAATCACAGTTATCCAAAAAGATTGTCAGCCAGTCAAGAAGAGAAATTATATCTTAGACTTTTGAGTAACTTTGGCTACCAGACCCATTCCCTGAATATGGAAGATGCTTGATAAATATGTCTTTTAGTGAGGCTGAAGAAAGCATTGTTGGAGGCTTTGACAGCAAAATATAGTGCTATACTTACCAATGGAGTCTCTGGGTGGTACAAATGGTTAATGTGCTTGGTTGTTAATATTAAAGGTTCAAGTACACCTACAGCTGCCTCAGCAAAAAAAAAAAAAAAAGGCCTGGCAATCCAAATAGTCACTGAAAACCTCATAGAGCACAGTTCTATTCCAACACAGATGGAGTCACAATGAGTTGGAGTTGATTCAATGGCAACTAATTACCAATGTGGGTATCACATAAACTTAGAAACCAAAACAAAAAACAAAACCCATTGCCATTGAGTCGACTCTAATTCATAGAGACCCTATAGAACAAAATAGAACTGCCCCAAATGTTTCCAAGGCTGTAATCTTTGTAGGAGCAGACTGTCACATCTTTCTCCCACGGAGTGGCTGGTGGGTTCAAATTGCAGACCTTTCAGTTGCCAAATGCTTAAGCATTGCACCACCAGAACTTCTTAAACTTAGAAAAGACGATGAAAATGTATCTCTGAAAGAAAACAGAGAGATGAATCAAGATGAGAACATAAGAAGAAAATCGAAATGCTTACAAAAGGTGAACATGTGTGTATAATATATTTTTGTCCTGCTCCAAAGAATCTCCCACCCTTTGTGTTCACCCTACGATTGACATGGCGCCATTGTCCTGGCATCATTGCTATGGCACTGTTCTGCTCATTGGTGGTTTATACCTTATATTCCAATATCCTTTCTGTAGTAACTTAGTTTATAATTCCCATCCCTGAACCAAATTCTGGGGTAGGAGAATGTTTCCAGTTTCTTCCAGATGATAAAGAAGCAACTATGAGTTGTCTTCTTAGGAAGGAACTGTAGCTTGGCAATCACTTATGTCATGGGGTGTTTTTAGAAATGCTGATCCATGGGAATTGAGAGTCACACAAGCTTTCTCCACGATATGTTATGTCTAATTGTATTTCTTCTTTTCCCTGCTCCAAGTACCAGACTAGTAGTGGGGATGCTTGTTTGCTCTGGCCTCTTGGGAGGTCCCTCATGCCTCCTTAGTGATCTAATAATTTCTCCTTGACTCCTCATGTATTTAATTTATGTGAGTCACCATTTAGGCTAGAGAAGAGACCTCTACAGAATGTAGAAGTAAACCCACTAATAATACAAATGAAACATAAAGAACATACTTGTTCATTAGTGTTCACTAGAAAACCAAATATAAGCTAGAGAATTGTATGAGAAGAGATTCTCCCCATTCATTGAAAATCATGGGAAATATTTGGCCTTAAATAGAAATCACTCAAAACCCAAAAGTAAATTCTACAGAAAAATTATAAATTAAACATCAAACTGTCCATGTATTTCCTATACTTAGAGATATTTTCTTGTTATCAAATTTATTTTAATTGGAACAGCAAAAATGGCAGAATCTGGTTGAAATTAAAAGGAAAGTGTTTTTATTGAGGGATAAGGCAATTTGCAAATTGGGAATCATAAACTCCAGAGGTTTCTGAACTAAGTGATATAAAGAAGAGACAGTTCAGAATTTATATAAGAAAATACAAGGAAATTCAGTACAACTTCAGTGATTGGTTGATATTTAGGTAATGATTACAAAATTAGGTGATAGTACATTTGATTGGTAGGAGATTACATAAGTCCCTAAAGTTGTTTTTTAAAGCTATAAATTAATCATTGAATTGAGTACATTTGGCCTCAAAAGAATCATGAGACTCTCCTTGTGTGACTGCTGGGGAGGCCATGCGTAACTCTAAAGTTTGTTTTGAATAAGCATCTGTTCTGAGAATTCATTTGGACTGGCTTCCTAGGCACCAAACAAAACCTCTAAGCAAACAAAATTACATTGTGTTTGTTTCTTTCTTTCTCTGAAATTATTTACTAGGTAATTTTCTCAGGGTACAGTGGAGAGTTACAGGAATGACAGGCTGTATTCCTGATGCAGAGGTTACTTTAGATTCAAAATGGAGTTTTAGCCACAGATATTAGCATAGCCACCATCTCACATAGAGAGTCCTAAATTAATTTAGGGTGCTCTTACTCAAAGCCCTAGCCTAATCCTAAAAATCTATTTAATCAAGTATTCTTTTGTATTCCTCAATAAATTGTTTTATCTTTTACCATGTATGGTAACTTTTTTTTATTTTGCTTTTTGATTATTCATCTGAATGAGATATTTTTGCTGTTACATTCTTAAACACTAATTGTTTTGTTATAGTGGTATTGAGATGTTATATTTAAAAATATTACTGTAGTTTCTTACTAGTTCTAATTTTTTTCCAACTCCATCTCTGATTCCTTGTTATTTTTTCAGTCAGACATTTTATTATATTTACTTTAATTTTATTAATTAAGAAACTGAGGTCCAGTGATTGAATGTTTTTCCAGCATACAACCAGAAAGCAACAGAATGTAGAGGAGTTTTTACACTATTATTACACTATAATATCTCTCCCTAGAATGTTTCTAAGAATTCTATTATAAAAGTGTTCAGAAATGAAATCTGTAATACTTTCTATTTCACTAAATTAATTTATATTTTCTAAAATATTTCTCATTCATTAGCTTTGGACCTTACAATATTTACTTTCATAGTATTTTATCTATGTCATATCTGTGATTATGCATACTTTCTAATGTCTAAATTTAAGTATTGAGTGATCTCTCTTTTTTATTTTTTATTCAATAAACTAAATACTTTATTATTGTATTATTTATGAATCCAAATTCATTAATTTATAGTTTTTACATTATTCACTATGTTCATGCTTTCTATTTTAGTTTCCCTGAATTGTATACTTCCTGATGTATTTATTTTTGTTTTATTTTTCTAAAACATTGAATTAGTACATTTATTAACGTGTTTTTGTTTATTTTTACTTGGGAATCAAAGTACTTAAGGTTATGAATTTTCCTTTGAAGAAATACCATGTAACCAATTTTTCATAAGCTTAAACTTGCAGTGTCCACATTATTCTTGCTTCCTAGTATACTTTAATTGAAAATTTCATTTTCTATTTCTTCCAAGAACTATTTGGGACAGTGTATTCAATTTTCTAAGTGATAGGGATCATTTTATTATGTTCTTGTTATTTATTTATTTTTTTCATTTTGTTCATTCATAATCAGAATACAAGAACACATGTCTCATACAATGTCTGCTTAATAGGTAGAATGTCTGTTATATTTGCTTTATTAATTGTATTATTCAAATTGTCTCTATATCCTTGTTTCTCCTACTTGACTTAATGATGACTAAAAGAGATATGGAATCTGCGGGTGTGCAAAGGTAATGCATTCTGCTGTCTAAGGTTAGAGTTTCAAGTCCATCCAGAGGCACCTCAGAAGAAAGGTCTGGCAATCTATGTCTGAAAAACCAGCCATTGTAAACTTTATGGGGCACAATTAAACTGTGACATACATGGAATCATCATGAGTTGGAACAGATTTGACAGCTACTAGTGTCCAGTATCAAGTATAAAAGAGACTGATTCTTGTAACGTTACTCTGTTTCTAGAATTTTTTCCTGCAATTTATAATAATGTTTTATTTGTCTATTTTAATGCTATTTAGGAGGCATAAATATTCAAATATTCATGATTTTACAGTTTTCCACTTGAATTATAAACACTAAAAAATAAAAAGAAATCTGTTTCATATGATTTTCTTTGTTTGTTAAAGAGCTCTGGTGATGTGGTGATTAAGGCATTTGGCTGCTAAAGGTCAATGGTTTGAACCCACCAGCTGTTCTGCAAAATAAAAACAAGGCAGCCTACTTCTGTAAAGATTTACAGCCTTGAAAACACAATGGGGATCGTTATGAGTCAGAATCAAGTCTATGGCAGTGAGTTGGTTTGGTTTTTGGTATGATATTTTTCACCTTGAATTCTATTTTTATGACAAAAATATTTTATCCTGGTTTGCATTTGCATAATATTTGAATGTCCCCTTTATATTTCCAACCCAAATCACTGTCATCGAGTCAGATCCCACTCAGAGCGACCCCTCTCCTCCTTGGGTTTCCCAGGCGGTATCATGGAAGTAGATTGTCCAATCTTCCTTTGGAGGAGTGGCTGGTGGGTTTGAACCACCAGCCTTCTGGTTAGCAGTCAAATGCCTTAGGAGCTATGCCACCAGAGCCCCCCTCCCACACCGTTTTATATTTGGACTTTTATTTTAAACACAGTATTTTATTGCAATAATTTAAAAAGTCAAACAATGATGAAAGGCTTATAACAAAAACAAACATATGAAAAAACTACTATTGTACCTAACCTTAGTACTTTTCCTTAACCTTACCTTTGCTCCTTCAACTGCACAGAAACAACTCCTTTAAATGGCTCCAACACTAACTTCTATATTATTTAATCTCAAATTTCCAAGTAATGTGCATATATTGTTCTTTTAATTTATGGATTTCAGACATTACTTATTAGCTCCTTATTATTTAGCTTACTTATACCCACTCTTCCTCTTCTTTCATTCTCAAAATATAATTATATCCCAATTTTTTATTAAATTCATATTCAGTGTTTTCATTGTTATTAACTATGGAAACAGTGTTCACCATTGAATAAATCTTGTACAACTTTTTTTTTCTCTGTAGTTAATAATTGCTTCAACTTTTCAAGTACTTAGGGTATCTACCAAGAACTTAGGTTAACTACAAGCCAAAACACATTTTATAATTTACAGCCTGAAGCTTTTGGAACCAACCTGATGGTGTGAGTTTGAATGACAAATCCATAGAGGGTTGGCTTGTGGTTTTGAGTCCCTGCTCATAGACAAGACAATTTTCCTTGCAGTATGGGGTGGGGTGGGGGTGGGGACTAGCTGGGCATAGATTCACTTCTGTCATGAGTCAGGGCCAACTCGACGGCACATAACAACAACTTTGGCAGAAGGTTTTCTATTAGTTTTGTCACCTAGTCTTAAAAATAATCAAAACTAAAAGAAATTGAATCATAAGGTTTATTTCAAGAAATTATTCTTTATGCATATAGGGAGATCATTCTGATTCCAAAAACACCAAATTGCTTCAAGGAGGCTGGTTACACACACAAAAAAAAAAAACTCACTGCCATTAAGTCTAATCCAACTCATAACGATCCCCTCCTTGGGTTTTGGAGGCAGTATCACTTCGAAAGTAGATTGCCCACCTTCCTTCTGAGGAGTGGCTGATGGGTTTGAACCATGAACCTTCTGGTTAACAGTGAAATGCCTTACAATCAAAATTAAATGTCTGTTATTAATTTTCCTCTTCAACATTCCCATTCATGATTTGATTAGAATCTTTGATCACTAAGCATTGTCCAGGCACCAAGCTGGATTTCTGCAGGTCTCATGGGATACCTTGTTGTGAAACATACATTATTTCTGTTCCTTCACTTCTTTTCACCATTCCTTTAGTTGGAGTGAAACCAGCCATGTACTGTATATAACATGGCCAACCACAAACTTTTAAGATCCCAGATGCCAAGCACCTTAGTAGCTTAATCTAAAAGATCAAATTGATGAGAATGCATAAGCTAATAGTCTAAAAGATTTGTATCTTCCATGAACCAAAATGTCCTAATGATGAAACAAACATAAGAAGATGCATGAGAAGCATCTGTAGCATGCATAAACCAAAACCAAACTTACTGCTGTCGAGTCGATTCAACTCATAGCGACCCCTCCTTGGGTTTCCAAGGCAGTATCTCTACAGAAGTAGATTGCCCAATCTTCCTTCTGAGGAATGGCTGGTGGGTTTGATCTGCCAGCCTTCTGGTTAGCAGTCAAAGGCCTTAGGCACTATGCCACCAGAGCTCTCATAGCATGCATAGTATCTCTAAAATGAACTTCTGCTAAAACTGTATCTCAATGTACTTTCACTTAAGTGTCATTAATATATGCACTCAATAATTTTCTTTTACCAAAGTACAATTACCTTCTTGAGAAGCAGGCAACTAGTCATGACCTAATTTACTTTATAATGCAATTATCTTTATCTGTGCTATTTGAGAGAGAAGATATAGCATCATCCAAATTATTAATTATGTAACATAATTTGCAATCCTGAATATATATATATGTGTGCAGATAGACATATATATGTGAGTGTGTGTATATGTATGTGGGTGGATATATATATGTGTGTGTGTATGTGTGTGTGTGTGTGTGTGTATATATATATATACATAAAATCATCCACCATTCATCTGACAGTTTGTCATACTGTAGTGGCTTGCATGTTGCTGTGAGGCTGGAGGCTATGTCACCACTATTTCAAATACCAGCAGGGCTACCCAGGGTAAACAGGTTGTAGTGGAGCTTCCAGGTGAAGATAGACTGGGAAGAAGGAGGAGACCATCCACTTCTAAATAAACTGGCTGCTGAAAACCTTACAAATAGCAATGAAACACTTAATTGTTCTCATGAGAAATCTGTACATAGACCAAGAGGCTGCTGTTCAAACAGAATAAGGGGATACTGCATGGCTTAAAATTAGGAAGGGGGTATGTCAGGGTGGCATCCTTTCACTATACTTACTCAATCTCTGTGCTGAGCAAATAATCCGAGAAGACTATATGAAGAAGAACACAGCATCAAGATTGGATGAAGACTCATTAACAACCTGTGATATGCAGATGACACAACCTTGCTAGTTGAAAACACATATGACTTGAATCATTTACTGATTAAGATCAAAGACTACAGTCTTCGGTATGGGATACACTTTAACATAAATGTTTTGGTTACCTCTGTGCTTCTCTAACAGAAAATACCACAAATGGGATGGCTTTAACAAACAAATTTATTCTTACAATTTAAAGGCTTTAAGTCTGAGTTCAAAGTGTCGGGCTCTAGGTGCTGGGTGAAAGCCCCTCAACCTTGGGCTTCAGCTCTGCCTCCTGCTCCTGACCCACTAAAGCTGGAAGTTTTTCTTCACTCAGCTGTTGGCTGCTAAGACTGACAAATCCAAGGTCAACAAATAACAAGGCACAGTCCTGATATTACCAAACTACACAGCAGGCCATTAATTCGAGTCCATTAAAAGTGCCAAGATAGGCAGAGCATGGCAGGCTGATGAACAAGGACTTGACTACATGTAAGAGTGCCATAAGCTAGAGACCATTCCCAAAGCTGCTGTTCATATACGGGAAGCAGACTTCATTCCTAAAGCAGCTACTCAGCTGCTTATGGTAGATCCCATCATGGAGTTGATAGCCAGTCTCATCATGGGGAAAAACTACCACAAGTTGGCCAGCCACTCAACAAGGCCCAGCCAAGTTGACACACAACCTTAACTTCCACAATAAAGAAAACAAAAATCTTCATATCTGGACCAATAAGCAACACCATGATAAACAGAGAAAAGATTTGTCAGGGATTTCATTTTACTTGGATGCACTGTCACCACCCACAGAAGCAGCAGTCTGGAAGTTAGCCACTGTATTTCACTGGGCTGCAAAATACCTCTTTAAAGTATTAAGAAGCAAAGATGTCACTTTGAAGACTAGGGTGCACCTGACCCAAGCCATGGTTTTTCAATCACCTCATGTACATGTGAAAGCTGGACAATGAATTACGAAGACTGAAGAAGAGTTGATGCCTTTGAATTTTGGTGTTGGTAAAGAATACTGAAAATACCATAGACTGCCAGAAGAACAAACAAATCTATCCTGGAAGAAGTGCTGCTGGAATGCTCCTTAGAAGTAAGAATGGCTAGACTTTATCTCATTTACGTTGGTCATGTTGTCAGAAGGGACCAGCCTCTGGAGAAGGATAGAGTGCTTCTATCCTAAAGTAGAGGGTCAGCAAAAAGGGGAAGACCCTCAATGAGGTGGACTGATACAGTGGCTTCAATTATGGGCTCAAGTATAATAAGTATTGGGGTGATGGTACACTACTGGGCAGTGTTTCATTCTGTTGTACATAGGGTCACTATAAGATGGAGCCTACTCGACAACACCAAACAACATATATCATAGTTTCAGCCAATTTCAGTAACTGCGGGTAACATGGTTGTTATAGAACAACCAATTAATGTCCCCTTTGTTAGTAAGCCCTGATTTAATAGCAGCTTAGTCAATTGGGTTCAGTCTTAGTCTCTTTTATATTTCCATTTTTATATTTCCATTTTTGGGGGGATAGGTGGGGTAGGGTGGGTAATTGACTATATATAGATACATAGAGAGGAACATAAACTATGTAACAAGAACAAATCTAATCTGCAAGTAGAAAATATACTTATTCATTGTTGTTGACAAAAAAAGTTTCAAAGACAATAAATAAAACCCAGAATTTGATGCACACAGGGCTTGCCATAATTTACTATTGAAAAAAAAAATTTTTTTTTCTCTCTATGGTCACCCTCCCCTCAATCAAAAGACAATCTCAAAGAAAAGTTTTCTTGATCTAAAATATTATTTACTTAGGTGCAGCAAGAATGGTAATTAATCACATAGCCTTTTAAAACTACTTTGCTGGGAGCTTTCATAAGGAACTTCAGATAAAACTTATAAAAGTGTCTCTATGCCAGAAAGCCACACTAATGTCTTTTTTTTTTTCCTTTTTAATTGTTATTTGAGTGAAAGTTTACAGAGCAAATTCATTTTCCATACAGCAGTTCATACACAGTTTGTTTCATGACATTGACTGCAATTCCCCACAATGTAATAGCTCTCTTCCCACTTTCTCTCTCTAGTTATCTCTTCCCTGTGTCCTCCCCTCCCAACCCCAGAGCTATCTCCCTGTGAAAACACTGCCCTTCTGTTCTCCCACAATTAATCGTTCCAAGGAGTGTGTGTACCTGATGTAAGTGTTCACCCCATATACCAGTCTATGGTTTGGCTGAAAGCCACAGGACTGAGTTTACTTCCAGACCTGAAGGATAACTAGGGGTCATAGTCTCAGAGGTCTCACCAAGCTCTATCAAACCACCAAACCTGATCTTTTTTTTTTTTTATGATTTTGAGTTTTGTTCCACATTCTTCTCCCACTCTATCCAGGATCTCTTGCACCAATCCTCCTCCAAGTGGTTGGCAGTGGTAGCCAGGCACTGTCTAGATCTTCTTGTCTCATGGTCATATATTCAGAGGTTCATATGGTCCACCAGTCCCTTGGACTAACTGTTTCCATGTGTCCTTGGTTTTCTTCATCCTTCTTTGCTCTGGACAAGGAGAAACCAATTGTTGCATCTAGATGTCGACTTGCAAGCTTTAAGACCCCAGTCACTACTTGCCAAGGTAGGATGTAGAACAATGTTTTTGTGTATTATCTTATGCCAGTTGAGTTTGATGTCTCCTGTGACCATGGTCCTGAGCCCACAAGTACAACACCTCATTCTGTCAGGATGACTGGCTGTGGCTAAGAGATTATCAAAATTTTTCCCCCTGCTATTTCTATTTTTATGGACATTCTTATAGCACATACAAATACATATGTAGCAATATCATCTGCCAACCTTATATATGGTGATGGATATATTCCCTTTTGCCTAGACATACCTAATTATTCAGTCTGTCTACCCATTTATCCAGGTGAGGAGAGGAATTCATGCACGCTCAAAGCAGCAGAGCAGGACAGCGGGATAAAGGGGATAAAAAGCCAGGAACCTGGACAGAGGAGCAGTCAGCTGCAAGGATCCAGGTGAGGAGAGGGAACTCAGGCATGCCCAAAGCAGCAGGATGGGAGAGTGGGAGAAAGGGAATTAAAAGCCAGGAACCTGGACAGAGGAGAAGTCAGCTGCAGGGACCCAGGTAAGGGTGGTACAAGAGGTTTCCAATGGGGAGACAAACTTGTCTGTTGGTTTGTCCTACCGTGGTGATGTGTTGATGTGAGTTTTGAGGCTGAGCCACTGGTGTTTCAAGCCCAGTGGGATGCACATGGTGCACAGTTATCAGCCCAGCTTACCGACTGAGACAGACTAGGAAGAATTGGCCAGAGAAAACCTTATGAATAGCAAAGAAACACTGTTTGATACATTACCACTGCAGACATCCATTAATCATCGGAATATGGAATGTACGAAGTATGAATCTAGGAAAATTGGAAGTTGTCAAAAATGAAATGGAATGCATAAAGATT
>NW_006921786.1:4802052-4810841 GCF_000298275.1 Orycteropus afer afer | reverse complement strand
AAGAAGAGTTGATGCTTTTGAGTTGTGGTGCTGGTGAAGAATACTGAAAGTACCATGCTAAAATAACTAACAGATCTGTCCTGGAGGAAGTGCACCCAAAATGCTCCTTGGAAGCGAGAATGACCAGACTTTGTCTCACCTATTTTGGTCATGTTGTCAGAAGGGACCATTCCCTGGAGAAGGATGTCATGCACGGTAGGGTGGAGGGCCAACGAAAAAGGGGGAGGCCTTCTACGAGATGGATTGACACAGTGGCTGTGATGATGGGCTCAAGTATAGCAGGGATCGTGGAGCTGGCGCAGGATTGGGCAGTGTTTCGTTCTGCCGTGCATGGGGTCACTATGAGTCAGAAATGACTCAACGGCACCTAACAACAACAACCCATTTATTTACCCATAGATTAATGTTTGTTACCACTGATAGCACAGTGGTTATAGTGTTTATCTCTGTTGCCTGTACCTCTTTTACACCTCTTTGTGTCTTCCTTTTCCTTAGTGTTATGGTGTTGGTCACTTGATTTGATATATTGCCTTTCCCTTCTGTCCATAAAATTTGTGTGTGGTGTTTCAGCAGAAATTTATTATTTTATGTAAAAATATGTATGTCATTAGTTATAACAACAAAAGCATTTTTCATTAAGGCTAGTTAACATGTATCAATATATCTACAAGACTAAAAGTTGATGCTAATTTACTTTTTGAACATTCTGATGTGCTCAATCAGAGTTGTCATGATTATCTAACTACAATGATGCTTTGAATCACGTGATTTCTTTGCACAAGCTAGGAGCACATGCTGTTGTTTTTCTTGCTGACAATGTTTTTATAGTCTCTGATTTTGTCAACTTTTCTGGTATTTTAGCAACAATATTGTGACAAAGATGACTCTTTGAAGACTGAGGTGTGTCTAACCCAAGCCATGGTATTTTCAATAGGCTCATATGCAAGTGAAAGCTGGACAATGACTAAAGAAGATTGAAGAACAGTTGATGCTTTTGAGTTGTGGTGTTAGCAAAGAATATTGAAAGTACCATGGACTGCCAGCAGAACTAACAAATCTGTCTTGGAAGAAGTACAACTTAAAAACTCCTTGGAAGTGAGAATAGACAGATTGTCTCACCTACTTGGGTCATGTTGTCAGAAGAAATCATTCCCTGGAGAAGGATATCATGCTTGGTAAAGTGGAGGGTCAGCGAAAAGGTGAAAGCTCTGGACAAGATGTATTGACACAGTGGTTGCAACGATAGGCTCAGGTATAGCAAGGATTATGAAGCTGGCACAGGACCAGGCAGTGTTTTGTTTTGTTGTGCACAGGGTCACGATGAGTCAGAACCAACTCAACGGCACCAACCAACAACAACTGTAGTAAGTAGTAATTGTGAACCTATATCAGTGACTATTTAGAAAATTAAGTCCTAATTAAAGGAAAAGAAGGAAAAAAATCAAAAAGTCTTCTACTCGTTGTTGTTGTTATGTTGTTATGTGCCATTGAGTCGGACCTGACTCATAGTGACCCCTCCTTGGGTTTCTGAGGCAGTATCACTACAGAAGTAGATTGCACCATCTTCCTTCCAAGGAGTGGCTGGTAGGTTTGAACTGCCAGCCTTCTGGTTAGCAGTCAAGTGCCTTTGGCACTACACTACCAGAGCTCCCAGTCTTCTACTCAGACACTAATATTGTTGTGACTGGTAATTATAACATTACTAGTCACAACAATATTAATTCTAATTATTAAATTATTAAATAATAAATTTAGAAAGATTTTTACAAAAACAGTTTTGGTTTGGGTATTCATATAATTTTAGAAATATCATATTTAAACAATTTACATCTATGTTTATCATGTACTATTCTATGATTAAAATTGATGCTAAACATTACTAAAAATTCTGTATGGTATAGTCCAGATGGGGGATGGGGTGGGGTTGACACCATGAGTTATTGCACTGGGTGACACCAACTCTAGTAATGGCACTGTTTTAATTTGTCACTTTTGGTGAAAATTCTGCCCTGTGGTTTACTGCAGACACCTTCAGGATATCATCAAAGTAAGAAATATACACAGATGATAAGACTTAAAAACAGCCAATGTTAACTCATTACTACTAATATTTTACACAGGTGAAGGAGCTGATGACAATTTACTACAAAAGTAATGCAAAGAATAATTAAAAAATCAATCTCTCAAAAAAAAACCTGTCAGCAAATATTTCTAAACATAATGATTAACCTTATTTCCTAATTTTTGAAAATGGATAACCATAATCTTTAGTGAGGAAAAGAAAACTTACATATATAATAATGCTGAGACTTAACATAATATGAATATAGTTAGGATATGCCAAGATTATCAAGTTTCTAAACATTTCAATGTTGATAAAACTATGGGAAGCAGAGTAAAACCTCAGTTGATACCCATGACGCTGGATTTAAATAAAAATAGCTGTAGCCAAGTTAGCAATTTAAAAATCTTGTTGTCTAACATCAAGCAAAACATAAGAGAGACTGACATTCATACAGATTTTTAACCCAAAGAAAATTAGATAGTTCTCTCAATTTGGCAGCATTCTTCATGCAAATTGTAACATTTTTAAATAAACTTCATTCAAATTCACCATCATTGAGTCAATTCTGACTCATAACCACCCCCATTTGGTTTCCAAGGTAGTAAATCTTTATGGAAGTAGATTGCTGGTGGGTTTGAACGGCTAACCTTCTGGTTAGCAGTCAAATGCCTTAGGCACTGCCCCACCACAGCTCCTTAAACTTTATTAGTGCTAGCAATTTTTCCCCTTGCAAAGTGGGATTTTTTTTTTTTTTTAACCTCCCATGAAGTCTCAAAATTGTCACTTTCTCATGCATCACTGAGATGGATATCTATTTAACCAAAGTGAGAACAAAAGATTTTAAAAATAAAATTCTTAGCTTCTTCAAAAGCAACAAGGCTTGGTTTTCTTAGTCTAGGGCATAAAAATTAACATAAACTCAGAGGCACAGAACCTTTGCCTCCTAGGCAGATTACGTAGAAAAGAATCAATTTCATGTTATAAGTGAAGGCAATAAACCGTAAACCAGGGAAACAAGGCCATCAGAATTGAGCAACATTGCAAAGAGTTTAACATTTCTTAGCTTTTCACCAAAACCAAAAAAAAAATCCCAGTGCCCTGAAGTTGATTCTGACTGATAGGTAGCATAGTGCCTAAGACACTTAACTGTTAACCAGAAGGCTAGTGTTTCAAACTCACCAGCCACTCCTTGGAAGGAGGGTTGGGCAATCTACTTCCATAGTGATACCACCTCGGAAATCCAAGGAGGGGTCACTATGAGTCAGGTCCAACTTGGCGGCACAGAACAACAAGGACTGAGTAGTACTGCCCTATGGGTTTCTAAGCCTATAAATCTTTATGGAATCAGACTGCTTGCTCTTTCTCCTGTGAAGCTGCTAGTGCATTCAAATTGCCGACCTTTCGGTTAACAGTTGACTCTCTTAATCACTGCATCAACACTCAAGTATTGTAAAGCAAGGCAAATAAACTTTTTATGTTTTGTCCTTTAGTATGTTCTTATATTCTGGAACAAACTGACACTTTATTTAAGTTTGATTACAAGAATCTACGAAGTCAAACTAATTTCACAATATTATTAAGATGTTATTGACACACAATGTAGTCATTGTTGCTATCTCCAGATGATTTAATAAATGAATGTTTGGATTAAACAATTCTCAATTTAATTTTTGATATGGTTAACGTCTATAGTTACCACTCCTACCCCATTGCACTAACACCCTCTGTAACATCCTCAATACATTTGAAGAGTACAAAAGCATTTGGAGACAAAATAAAGTAAAACAAACAAACATTGCTTTAGGATAAACCAATCCTCTTCCTTAAAAAGCAGAAGCATGTACACAGTTGTATTCCTCTGAAACTTTCTCCTCAATATGAGCTCAACCATTAACAAATTATTATAACTTTTAAGAAAACTAATTTAGTTCTCTTTCACAGAGAAAATTGAGGGGGGATGGATAATCAGTAACTACATGTCTCACTAAGTCTTTTTAGGCTCATAAAAATGCTAATACAACTTTATGTAGACACACACATAGTAATATTTATTTAAGTGGGGAAAAAAAACAGAACACATAAAATACTAGACTCAACGTTTCAGTCTCTGTGTAATATGTAAATATAGGAAGCAAATGTACATGAACTTAAAATTAGGCTTAATAATCAATGTTCCAGTATTGCCCATTAATTAACTCAGTTAAAGGTTTTAAAAAGGAGCTCTTTGGTCACAGAGGTCATGCGCCTGGCTGCTAACCGAAAGATCAGTATTTTGATCTCACCAGCTGCTCCATAAAAGAAATATGTGGTCGTCTGCTTCCATAAAGATTACAGTCTTGGAAACCCCAGGGGAAGTTCTACTCTGTCCTACGGAGTTGTTATGACTCAGGATTGACTTGAAGGGGATGGATTTCAAAGTTACCTAAAGCCTGTATTATATCACACAACATAACTACTATTGAAATAAAGTTCTTTTAAATAGTTAGTCTTCATTCAAATTTTTAACTTATCTCATTGTGATTTTTATCTTTTTGGCTTCCAAAAAGAAAATTCCTTTTAAAAGAGAGGACTTGTTTATGCTTCTTTAATGTTGGAGATCCACTCAATCTCAGATAACTGTATTAAGCCAATATTTGCTCTTTTTTTAATGTTCATCAATGTCCAGCTTATTTAGTCTATTTTTTTTAGGATATCTTTAAAGATCTCTGCTCTGTTGGGAGGAGTCTTGTAGTAGTTAAAGCTGTGTGTCAACTTAGCTGAGACATGATTTTGAGTGGCTTGGCAGTTGGATGTAGTTATTCCCCATGAGGAGATTAGATGTAGTATAACCACCTCCATGGTGGAATCTGCTGTGAGCAACTAATCAGTTGAAGGGGAGCACCCTTCAGGGTGTGGTCTGCTTCCAGCAGATATAGAAAAACTTTGGGAAAGGTATGTAGATTTTGGCCCATTTTCAATCCTGCATTTGGCCCACCATTATCTCCAGTTCCTGGACTTGAACCAATGGCCTGCTGTATTGCCTGCCAATCTTGAGATTGGTGCCTTTGCAGCCGGTGAGCCAACAATCCACCATTTTACTTGCTGATCTTGGATTTGTCAGCCTCAGCAGCCAGCAGCTGTGTGAGTCAGGAGAAGCCTTTAGCTTTTTCCAGTCAGCCTAGAACAAGAGGCCGATCTGAACCCCAAGGTCAAGGGATCTCCACCCACCCCCTAGAGTTGACACTCTGAACTCAGACTTCTAGGTAGTCTTCCCCTAGCATTGCCACTCTGAATTTGGGCTTCTAGCCTTCTAAACTGTAAGATAAAAAAATTTCCATTTGTTAAAGCCATCCACTTGTGGTATTTCTGTTACAGCAGCACTAGAGAACTAACAAGGAGCTCTGGTAGCATAGTACCTAAGGCACTTGACTGCTAACCAGAGGGCTGGTGGTTCAAACCCACCAGCCACTCCTCGGAAGGGAAATGGGACAATCTACTTCCATAGTGATACTGCCTCAGAAACCTAAGGAGAGGTCGCTATGAGTTGGGTACGACTCAATGGCACATAACAACAACAGCAACAGAGAACTAACACAAATTCCTTGACTCTTTTTTCCTTAACAAAACACAGCTCATATACTCAATCTAGCCTAAGTTGTTTAGGAAAAAAAAAAAAAAAATGGAAACTTCTTTTATGCTGACTCAAAAACCTTTAGCAGAAAAAATTCACTTTCATTAATTTCTGGGAATATTAGAACTACTAAATTTATAAAAGCTCTTATTTATCATTAATCAATCAGAATAAAGTCTTTGAGGAAATATTACAATCTAATAATACTGTCCAGAAGAAAAAACTTCATCTTTATAACACTATCTTCCCATGCCTTGAAGAATCTTTTAGAGAAAAAAATTTAGAATATTTTTTTCTTTTTTAAGACCTTGTTATTCCAGAGATTCAAAGTTGAGTTTCATCAGTAAGTACCACGCTATTACCCTCTACCATCTAAGTGCTTGAAAAACTAGGTACAGCAGTTTGAATTAGGGATTTTGGTGCTCTAAACAGCTCACTGAATCAGAGTGCACCAAACACAGAACAGCAGAATTAGAGGAAAGACACAGGGAGATTATTTAAGAAAGAGCCACTTGGCGGAGGATAGGCAGGCAGCTGAGAAGCCATTGAAAACTTCCCTGGAGCAGTCACTGAATGGTGGGCGAGGGCGGCCAACTGAGATCCCCTTGAGCCAAGAAAGAAGACACCCTATATCAACATACCAGCGACCACTCCAACAACTCAGAGGCCAGCCCCAGGGACCTGCCTCCAGCAACTGATTTTGTCGGTAATTTGGGTCTCCCGGGTGCAGGTGGGTGCACGCCCCACCGCTGAAACTCAAGTGGAGAACTCACTGTTGCGCCAGGAGGGCAAGCTCCCTCCCCTCTCAGTGGCCATTGAGTGGGTTTGGGTCAGCCTGGGAGACATCATACTTATCTGGTCACGGATATCGGGAACATAGTTTACTAGCAGGTACTCCCCTGACTCCAGCAGAGCTGAAATCACGTGCATCTTTGGCACTGCAGGTGGGCGGTATCACAGACAAACTCCAGAGCCATTAGCAGTCTGGCAAGATTGCACCAGAGCCGTGGGCAGAAGGGGCAGGGAGAGAGAGAAAGCCATGGCTAAGTGCGGTCCCGGGAATTTGCTTGGATTGGTTCTTTTGCCTTGGATTGGCTCATTGGCACTGAGAGGCCTCAGAAGCGGGGATCTTTGAGTGTGCCTGAACCTGGCAGAAAGTAGCAAATTTCCAACAACAGGAATCTTTCCTGAGATTGAGCTGCAGTCTTGTAAATAACTATGTCACCAATAATAGCCTGCACAAAGCCCTAGAAACTGACCCTAGCAACACCAAGCTTTCCTTCATCTGCTCTCACCTTTCTCTTCCAATAACTTCACTCATTAAATAGAAGAAACCATATTCAGCCAATTACCATAAAACCTCCTGCTTCAAACTCTAAACCCTCTTTACAACAAACAGAAACATATATCCACACTCCACACAGTGATTCCACCATCACAAAGAAACAGCAGAGCAACCCAACATACCTGAATCAATAATAAAATAAAATACACCAGCTTCACCCTTTCAAAATATTAAACCATAAAACCAAGACAAAACAAGTCAACACATAACCAGCAGCTAGAGACAACCTAGAGTCAGCGCTCTACCAGATTCCAGGGGCTTAAGAAGAGGTTCCTTTCCAGAAACCCCAAGAACTCTTCAGACCTACACACCTTAAAAGGTCCTAGTTTACACCTTCTTTTTTTTTTTTTTCTTTTTCCAGTTCCTGATTGAAAAATATCATTTTTTTTTACTCTTTTTATTCTCATGGTTAACCCTGTTCTTTTTTTTTTTTTTCCATTTTTCCCATTTTTTTCTTCACTATTCTCCTTCTCTACCCTTTTCCTCTTAGTACCCTATCCCCAGATATTGCAGGTTTTCCTATTTTCTTCTTCTTTTCTCTCCTTTTTCATTTTGGGGTTATTGTTCCTGTGTGATTTCATGGTGTATTTTTTGGCCATGTGCTTTTAGTTTTTTGATGGTTATTCAACCGTAATTTTTCTCTAACTGAGTGGGAGACAGCATCAGTCCCCATAAGATACAAGTACACCCACACCTCCTGCAACTTCACTTATTGAGCAAGAGGTAGCACCTTCTTCTCCACCAATGAGCAAACAATAAAAAACCACCAAGAAGAGCCTGAATCCCCCTTGGCTACTCTTCACAAACAATTAACAGAGATCTTAACACAATACCATGATGCCTCAGAGAAAACCGACCATCACAGTCTACACAAAGAAGCAAGATAAAGTGGTAGAAACAAGGGAACAGGATACAGGCCCAGAAAACATCCATAAGGAAGAAGCAGCATTTGAACTCTATGATAAGGAATTCAAAAGAATTATATTTAGGTATGTTCAAAGGATTGAGAGGCAGACCAAAGAAAACAGAGAAAAAACCTTACAAGAATTTTGGAAGAAAATACAAGAACAAAATGACAAAATAAATGAAAGATTAGAAATGATTTTAAATCTACAGATAGAAATCCAGAAGATTAATACTAAATTGTTAGAAATAGATAACACATTAAAAGGGCAAAGAGGTAGAATTGATGCAATGGAAGACAGAATTAATGATATTGAAGACAAATACCTATATACTTCTTTGGAAAGGGATCAATTAGAAAAAAAAAAAAAATCAAAACAAAATGAAGAAAGCATAAGGTTCATGTGGGATACCATCAAAAGGAATAATCTATGTGTCACTGGAATTCCAGAACAGGAAGAGAAAAATAAAACTACTGAGAAAATTGTCCAAGATTTACTGGAGGAGAACTTCCCTGATATGATGAAAGAGGAGAACATATCCATTCAGGAAGTCCAATGAACCTCAAACACGATAGACCCCAAAAGAAAATCACCGAGATATATCATCATCAAACTCACCAAAATCAAGGACAAAGACAGAATCCTGAAAGCAGCATGGGAAAAACAAAAAGTTACCTACAAAGGACAGCCAGCAAGAATAAGCTCTGATTTCTCAGCAGAGACCATGCAAGTGAAAAGGCAATAGGATGGCATATATAAAATGATGGAAGAGAAAACTTTTCAACCAAGAATTATATACCCGGCAAAATTGTCCCTCAAATATGATGGTGATATTAGGAGATTGCCAGATAAGCAGAAACTAAG
>NW_006921786.1:4779000-4781091 GCF_000298275.1 Orycteropus afer afer | reverse complement strand
AATGACATGAGACAAAGTATATGTGAACTGCTGTATGGAAAGTGAATTTGCTCTGTAAATCTTCACCCAAATCACAATATAAATAAATAAATAAATAAAATTTAAAAATAAAAAGGCAAAGAATACTCAAGATTTGTGAGACAATGCAACATACATAACCAGATTATGCAGTAATATCAGAAGGAGAAGAAAGAAAGAAGCAGAAGAGACATTTGAAGTTACAATGGCTGAGCATTTTCCAATATAATGACAGAAACTAAAGCACAAATCCAGGAAGCTCATAGGACACCAATCAGCCTGTGGTGCAGTGAATTATTTAATATAGGCCTTCTAGCCATAGCTATGTCCTAAGGAACACTGGTGACATAATGGTTAAAATGCTTGGCTGCTAACTGAAAGGTAGGCAGTTCTACTCTGTCCTATAAGGTCACTGTGAGTCACAATTGATTTGATGACAATGGTTTTGGTTCTGATTTTGGGTAGGCATGGTCTTGTAATCTCACAAAATTATTAGGTGGGACTATGTAAATAAGGTTCATGGAACTCTAAGGTTTAGAGGGACCCAAGCCTAGAGGCAGGAGTGGAGTGCATCCTTTAGACTCAAGGTCCCTATGCTGAGAACTTCCTACACACAAGTAGGAGAAAGAGAGAGTTGTAACACTAGAGTTGGCATGAGAAGGTAAGAAGCTGCAGCAAGCATGGTAGAGTTCAGTGGCAGGGAAACACCCGCAACAGAATCAGAAGACTGGCACAAGATAGTGAGTGATAGGCTTCCTGGTTAACAGAGTAAGGCACCTAGAGTGGGCATGCTGACTCAGCAATAGGGCTGAGCATCTTCATGCAGGAGGTTTCCTGGCAGAGTGAGGTACCTCCAGTCACTTATCAGTGGTATTAAAGAGCTTTGTAACACTTTGCCCAAGTAGGCCAGAGGCTAGGCCAAGAGCAGGGAACCCAGACACAGATGTGGTGAAAAAATGAGGCCAAAGCAGCAGCATCCAAGAAGAAGCTGCCCTGATTGAAGAACTGTATCCTGAGTTGTCCTGTTACTTCCAAGTTGATCCTGGTCTTGAATTGTAGCTTATTACTTCCCTAAAAAACCCCTTAACTGTGAGTATGGTCTGTGAGTTCTGTTAGCCATTGCAATGAATTATTGAACCTAAAAGAAAAATAGAGAGTGCCATGTGAAGGACAGTTGGTGTCAGAATTGGTAAAAAGAATGGAGAGGAGGTATATTAACCTCCACTTCATGGAAATTAGCCTTGGGATGATGTTGATCTTGATTTTTTTCTCCTTGTGAAGTGACAGGAGGGCTGATGCCTTCATGCTATTTTTGCAATACCAAAAATCTACTCCTAGGAATATCATACTCAAACTGCAGAAAGTAAAAGATAAAAAGAAAATCTTGACAGAAATCAGAAAGGGCTGCAGGGGTATGTTACCTATAAAGAAAGAAGTGTAAGGATTATCAGTCTTCTCATTAACAATGCAATCAAGAAAAGACTGGTGTGACATATTTAAAATCTTGAAAGAAAATACCCAACAAACTAGAAGTTTCTATACAGTAAAATTATCCTTCAAAAGGAGAAGTAAAAGACTTTCTTAGACTATTGAGAGAATTTGTCAGCAGTGAACCTGCCTTACAAGAAATGTTTGTTTTTTTAATAATAATAATAATAATAAAGTTTCTTCAGAGAGAAGGGAAATGATGTGGGTTACAAATTTAAACTTACATAAAAAATGAAGAGCATCAGAGAAGCTATAAATGAAAGTAAAATAAAATCTTTGCCTTCCTTATTACTACTTCATCTAATAGATAACTATTCAACAAAATAGCAGTCATTTGTTGGGTGAGTATAATATATGGATAAGTGAAATCAATGGTAGCAGTGTTATAAGATATGGCAAGGAGGAGCCGGGAACACTCTGGTATAAGATTCTGTCACTGGTAAAGAGGTAGAGTGTTATCTGAAGGTGGACTTGGATTAAATGTATACTGAAAATTCTAGAGCAAATCTACTATTTTTAAAAAACTATAATTGATATTTTAAGAGAAGAGAGAAAACAGGGTTACAAAATAATGTGCAATTAAAG
>NW_006921786.1:4739544-4774690 GCF_000298275.1 Orycteropus afer afer | reverse complement strand
AATTTCAATTTTGATTTCTTCTCTTACCCAGTCTTTCTCAAGGAGGGCGCTGTTCAGTTTCCATGTGTTTACTCTTTTTCCTGTTGATCTTCCTATTGTTGATTTCTAATTTGATAGCATTATGATCTGAGAAGATGCTTTGCAGTATTTCGATGTTTTTAAATTTTTAAGGCTTGCTTTATGGCCTAACGTGTTATCTATCATAGAAAAAGTTCCATGTGCCTGTGCCACTCTTAACTATGCATTCCTGTCTGTCCAGCTTTCCCTCTATGTGAATGCTGCCCCTCTGTGTCTCATGGCTGATTGCTCTAACAGGTACCTCTCCTTAGAGTAGGTGGGTGTATCACCCATGATAGGAGTTCTGCATGTAGGCCTTTCTACTTTTGGGCTGAGAGCCAATCCATGGGAGTGAGTCCATTTCTAGGACTGAAAGGTAACCTAGGGCTATAGTCTCAATATTTTCACCAGACTCTATCCAACCATTAATTCTGGTCATTTTTATGTTTTTGAAATTTGTCCTGCATTTTTTCTCCCACTCTATCCAGTATCTCCAGGTTTGATCCCAAATGATTGCCATTGCTAGTTGGGCACCATCTACTTCTTCTGGTCTCGGGGTCATGAAGGCTGAGATCCTCATCATCCATCTTATCCTTGGACTAACTGTATCCAGATGCCTTTGATTTTCTTCACTGTTCTTTGACTCAGATGAGAGGAGACTGAGAGTTGCATCTTAGATGGCCATTCAAAAGCTTTTAAGACCCCTGTTACTACTCACCAAAGTACAAACATAAATATAATATTCCAACTTTATCAATGATCACTTTATGGTCTAATTATGCCAATTAAGAGATGGAGACGGTCAAAATGGATAAATAATATGGCTCCATACTCTATTTTATCTACAAGAAACTCAATTTAAATATAAAGACACAGATATATTAAAAGTAAAAACATGGAGAAAGATTTACTATGATAACACTAATAAAAAGAAAGCAGGATTAACTATATATTAATTTTAGACAAAGCAGATTTCAGAACAAGAAATATTTTCAGGGACAAAGTGAAAAATTAAATAATATTAAAGGGCCAATTCTTCAAAAGCACATAATAATCCTTAATGTGTACGTACCCGTGGTAGTTAAGGTTGTGCGTCAGCTTGTCTGGGTCATGGTTTTAAGTGGCTTGGCAAGTGGATGTATTTATTCCCCATGATGATCATAACTAACTGTCCATGATTGTAATCACCTACATGGTGGAATCTGCTGTGAAAAACTAAGTAATTGAAGGGAAGATACCTTCGGGGTGTGGCCTGCATCCAATATAGAGAGAGAAGCTTTGGAAAAGGGCTCAAGCTTTTTTGTACATTTGGATCCTGCACTTGGCTGTCTTCATCGCCATTTCCTAGACTTGAATTAGTGGCCTGCCATGTTGTCTGCCAATCTTGGGATTGTTCCTGGACTTGAAACAGTGGCCTGCCATGTTGCCTGCTGATATTGGGATTGTGCCATTTTACCTGCTGACTTTGGGTCCATCAGCCTCATCAGCCAGCAACTGGAACAAGAGGTACAGTGGAAGTCTGAGGTCAAGGGGCCTTCACCCAAACCCTAGAGCTGGCACTATGAATTCAGACTTCTAGTCTCCTAAACTGTAAAAAAATAAAATAAAATAAACTCCTGTTTGTTAATAACCTAACTTGTGATAGGTCTATTATAGCAGCACTAGGAAACTAAGACAGAATTTGGCACTGAGAGAGTAGGTTGCTACTCTGATAGATACTTAAATGTGGAGGCAGGTGTGGAGTACATCCTGGAACACAAGATCCCTGTGCTGAGACCATAGTAGAGAAAGACCAGCAGAGAGACTTGCAGAGAGACCTTGTCAGCAGAGCTGAGAGACTGGCACAAAACAGAGCAATGGGCTCGCCAACCCAAGGAATAATAAAGACGAATGCCTTTGAGCAGGAGGGGGTTGCCTTTGAGAAATAACTGGCATCCCTGAAGAGACAAGAAGATGGGAAGCAGAGAAGCCTCAGTGTTAAAGGGTTGGATATGGCTATGAGTTTTCAGAGGGTGGAACTGTAACAGCCTCCTAGATTTCAGAGTTGGATCTTCACCAACTTAGTTCTGGAGTGTGGGTCTGCTATACATGAGTGTCAGTGGGATGGGGCCATATCCACTCCCCGAAAGTGAGGCAGCAGGGCTGCATGCTCATGGAGCAGAAGAATGGGGCCTGCTATGCCAAGGGGTGAGGTTATCACTCAGATGGACTAGGAGAATTGGACCACCCAATGAAGGAGATATGGACAGGTGCCAAGTTGATAAGAGGTAGAATGTGGTAATTAAGGTTGTGTGTCGACTTGGTTGGGTCATGGTTTTGAGTGGTTTGGCAGCTAGATGTGGTTAATCCCATGATGAGATTATATTCATCTCCATAGTGGAATCTGCTGTGAGCATCTAAGTTCATTGAAGGAGAGTTACCTTTGGGGTGTGGCTTGCTTCCAGTATATAAGGAAAAGCTTTGGGAAAGGGATCTAGTTTTTTGGAACATTTGGATCCTGAATTTGGATGAGTTCATCATAATCTCCTGTTCCTGGAATTGAATTAGTGGTCTGCTATGTTGTCTGCCAATATTGAGATTGTTCCTGGGCTTGAACCTGTGGCCTACCATGTTGCTTGCTGATCTTGGGATTATACCATTTTACCTGCTGACTGTGGGTTAGTCAGACTCAGCAGCCAACAGCTGGATGAGTTAGGAGATGCCTCCAGCTTCACTGAGTCTGGAAAAAGAGGCAGACCTGAAGCCCAAGGTTGAGGGACCTTCACCCAGCCCCTAGAGCCAGCACCCTGAATTTTGACTTGTAACCTCCTACACTGTAAAAGAATAAACTGCTGTTTGTTAAGGCCATCCACTTGTATGTCTGTTATAGCAGCCCTAGAAAACTAAGACAGTACCTAACAATAAAGCATCAAAACATGCAAGACAAATACTTATAAAATTGCAAGGAGAAATATACAATTCTACCATTATATTTGGAGACTGCAATACCCTCCTTCAGTAATTGATAGATCCAACAAGCAGAAAATCAGTAAGAATATAGTTAAATGAATAGCACCAGCAATCAACTGGATCTAATTGACATTTATAGAATACTTCATCTAACAACAGAATATGCATTCTTCTTAAACTCACATGGAACACTCACTAAATGTACCACATTATGGACCATAAAATACACCTGAATAAATTTAAAGGAATAGAAGTCTTATAAAGTATGTACTACAACCACAATGAAATTAAACTAGAAATCAATAATAGAAAGACAGCTGGAAAATCCTAAAATATTTGTTGATTAAATAACACAGAGTTCAAATAAGAAGTCTTAAGAGAAATTTTAAAATATTTTGAATTTAACGTAAATACAAAATGAATATACTAAGTGAGACACATGTATTAGAAAAGAAGAAAATCTAAAATAAATGAACTTCTACCTTAGAAAACTAGAGAAGGAAGAGCAATATGAACTCTAGGCAAGCCCAAGACATCAAATAATAAAAATTATGGTAGAAATCAATGATTTCAAGAGTAAAATTATAGAGAAAATCAATGAAAGCAAAAGCTGTTTCATTGAAAAGACGAATAAAATTGATAAAGATTTAGACAGGCTAATAAAGAGAAACAGAAAGAAGACACAAATTTCTAATGGTAGGAAGGACAGAGGGTTCATTGTTACTTATCCTATGGATTAAAGGATAATAAAGGAATATTATGAACAACATTATCCCTACATATTTGATAATTACATGAAAAGGATCATTATCTTGAAAGATAGAAACTATCAAAACCCACATAAGGAGAAATAGGTAATCTGAATTGGACTATATTTATTAAAATAATTGAATAAATAATTAATAACATTTCCAAAAAAGAAAGCACTAGACCTACATGGTTTCAGTGGTGAATTCTACTGAACATTTAAGGAAGAAATGATACCAATTCTCTACAATCTCTTCCAGAAAATAGAAGCAGGGCAAACACTTCCTAACTCATTCTATGAGTCCAGCATTATCCTAATAGAAAAACCAGATAAAAACATTATCAAATGGAAAAGCTAAACACCAATATCTTTCATGAACATAGATGCAAAAATCCTCAACAAATTTGCAAAGAATGTATCTTATAAAGGATTTGTATCCAAAATATACAAAGAACCCTTAAAATTCAACAATAAGAAAACAAACAATCCAAAATGGGCAAGCAATTTATACAAACACTTCACCAAAAATATACAGATAGTAAATAATCATATGAAAATTTGTTCATCATCATTTGTTGTTAGGAAATTACAAATTGAAACAATGAGAGACCTCTAAACACCTATTAAACCAAAAATCCAAAACCCCTTTCAACAAGTCTTTTCCAACTAATAGTGACCCTATAGGACAGAGCAAAATGGCCCCATAGGGTTTCCAAGGTTATAAATCTTTATGGAAGCAGCCTGCCTCATGTTTCTCCTGTGGAGTGGCTAGTGTGTTCAAATCACCAACCTTTTGGTTAGCAGCCAAATCCATTTTAACCATTACATCAGAGCTACTTAAACACCTATTAGAAATAATAAATTCCAGAAAAACTGGTATTATAAAATACCAATGAGGTTGCTGAAGAGAATGCAGAATGGCACAGCCATTTTGGAAGTTAATTTGGTAATTCCTTACAAAACTAAGCAAAGTCTTACCATGTTATTGTGGTTAGGTGCTGTTGAGTTGGCTCTGACACATAGCAACCCTATATACAACAGAACGAGACAATGCCTAGTCCTGAGCCATCCTTACAATCTTTGCTATGCTTGAGGCTATTGTCACAGTCACTGTGTTGACCCATCTCATTGAAGGTGTTCCCCTTATTTACTGACCCTCTAATTTACTAAGCATTATATCCTTCTCCAGGGACTGGTCCCTTCTGATAACCTGACCAAAAAAACAGGACAGAAGTCTTGCCTTTCTCACTTCTAAAGAGCATTCCAGCTGCACTTGTTCCAAGATAGAATCGTTCATTCTTCCGGCAGTCCATGGTATTTTCAGTATTCTTAACCAACATACTATTCAAATACATCGATTCTTCTTTGGTCTTGCTTATTCATTGTCCAGCTTTCATGTGCATATGGGGCCATTGAAAATGCCATGGCTTGAGTTGGGAGCATCTTAGTCTTCAAAGTGACATTTTTGCTCTTTAACACTTTAAAGAGGTCTTTTACGTACATTTGCCCAATACAATACAATGTCTGATTTGTTGCTTGTTACTTCCATAGGAGCTCTGGTAGCATAGTGCCTAAGGCCCTTGACTGCTAACCAAAAGGCTGGCGGTTCAAACCCACCAGCCACTCCTTGGAAGGAAGGTTGGGCAATCTACTTCTGTAGTGATACCACCTCAGAAACCCAAGGAGGAGTTGCTATGAGTTGAGTCCAACTTGACAGCACATAACAACAAGAACAACTTCCATGGGCATTGATTGTGGAGCCAAGTAAAAGGAAATCCATGACAACTTCATCTTTTCTCTATTTATTACGATGTTTCTGATTGGTCCAGTTGTGAGGATTTTTTTTTTTTTTTAAATGTTGAAGTGTAATTCATACTGAAGGCTATAGTCTTTGATCTCCATCAGTAAATAGTTCAAGTCTTCTTCACTTTGAGCAAGCATGTTTGTGTCATTTGCATATTGCAGGCTGTTTTTGAGTCTTCATCCAATCCTGATTCTACATTTTTCTTCATATAGTCCAGATTTTCAGGTTATTTGCTCAGCACTCAGATTGAAAAATATGGTGAAAGGATACAACCCTGACACACACCCTTTCTGATTTTAAATTATGCAATTTCCCTTTGTTCTGTTCAAATGACAGCCCTTGGTCTATGTACTCATTCTTCATGAGCACAATTAAGTGTTCTGGAATTCCCATTCTTCATAATGTGATCCATAATTTGTTATGATTCACACAATCAACTGCCTTTGTATAGGTAATAAAACACAGGTAAACATCTTTCTGGTAATCTTTGCTTTCAGCTACAATCTATCTGACATCAGCAATGATCTCTCTCATCCATGCTCTCTTCTGAATCTGGCTTGAATTTCTGGCAATTCCCTATTAATGTACTACTTCAACCATTTTACTTATCTTCAGCAAAATTTCACTTGTGTGTCATAATGATATTGATTGACTTCTTCATTCTCTTGGATCACTTTTCTTTGGAATGGGCATAAATATTGATTGCCATTTGGTTGGCCAGGGAGCTGTCTTACAAATTCCTTGGGATAAATGAGTGAGCACCTCTAGTGCTGCATCCATTTGTTGAAACATCTCCCTGGGTATTCTGTCAGTGCCTGGGGCATTGTTTTTCATCAATTCCTTACCATATAACCCAGCTATTGTGCTCCTTGGTATTTACCCAATTGTATTATAAACCAATATCCCAACAAAACCCTGCAAATAACTGTTTATGGCAACTTTATTACAATTACCAAAAACTACAAACCACCAAAATGTCCTTCGATAAGTAAAGGGATAAACAAACTTTGGTACATTCATACCATATAATACTATTGTTCAGTGATTAAAAGAAACGAACCATCAAGCCACTGAAAAATATGGGGGAATCTTAAATGCATATTGCTAAGTGAAAGAAGCCTGTCTGAAAAGGTTACATACTGCATGATTCCAAATATATGACATTTTGGAAAAGGCAAACTTATAAAGATAGTAAAAATTTCAGTGTTTGTTGGGGGTTCAGGGAGAGGTTAGAGGAATCTATAAGTGAAGCACTATCCTGTGTGAAATTATATTGTATGAAACTATAATGATGGCACATGTAATTATACATTTGTGAAAATATACAGCACTGTACAACACCAAGAGTGAGCTTAATGTAAACTATGTTGTGTTAGGTGCTGACAAGATGGTTCCAGCTCACAGTGACCCTATGTACAAGAGATCAAAACATTGTCCAGTCCTGTACCATCTTCACAATTGTCACTATTTGGAGCCATTACTGTAACCACTATGTCAATTTATCTCATTGAGGCTTTTCCTCTTTTTCACCGAACCTCTATGAAATGTACTATGGACTATAATCACTGCCATAAAGTTGATTCCAACTTATAGCAACTTCCATTGGGTCAAAGACTATAAATCTTTACAGAAGCAGACTGCCTCATCTGTCTTCTGTAGAGTGGCTGGTGGGTTCAAACCACTGACCTTTCGGTTAGCAGCCAGATGCCTTAACCACTACACCACCAGAGCTCCTTAATATAAAATATAGAGTATAGATAATAATGGATCAATATTGATTTGCTGATTATAACAAATGTACCACACTAATGGAAGATGTTAGCAATAGGAAAAACTTTGTGCCAGAGATGGGGAGATGGTGTGGAAGTTGTTGTTGTTGTTATGTGCCATCAAGTTGGACCCGACTCATAGCAACCCCTCCTTGGGTTTCTGAGGCAGTATCACTACAGAAGTAGATTGCCCAGTCTTCCTTCCGAGGAGTAGCTGGTGGGTTTGAACCACTAGCCTTCTGGTTAGCGGTCAAGTGCCTTAGATACTATGCTACCAGAGCTCCCTTGGTGTAGAAGTAGGGGAAGGATAAGTGTATGGAAGTCTATACACTATTTGCTCAATTAATCTATAAATCTAAAAGTGTACTAAAAATATAAAGTCTATTAGTTATATTTTTAAAAAGTCATGTAAATTTCAATGTTATTACATATCTTAATGTCATATTTTATGTTTTATTCTATTTTTTTTTACAAAACCAATACGTGTTAACCAAAGATGTATTAAGAATATTGTTAGGTACCATCTAATTGGTTCCAACTAATAGTGACCCTATCATTGCTGTGTTTGAGCCCACTGTGTCAATCCATCTCATTTTGCTTTTTCCCTGACTCTCCACTTTACCAAGCATGATGTACTTCTCCAGGAACTGGACCTTCACATGAGGTGAAACCTCACCATCCTGGTTTAAGGAGCATTCTGATTGCACTTCCTTTATGATAGATTTATTAATCTTTCTGATAGTCCACTGTATCTTCAATATTCTTTGTCAACACCATAATTCAAAGGCATCTATTCCTCTTCGATCTTCCTTATTCATTACGTAGCTTTAACATACATATGAGGCAACTGACAATACCATGGCTTGAGTCAGGTACATCTTAGTTGTGAAGGTAATATCTTTGCTTTTTAACACTTTAAAGAGGTTTTTTGCAGCAGATTTGTGCAATGCAAATTTCTTGACTGCTGCTTCCATGGATATTGATTGTGGATCTAATAAAATGAAATCCCTGACAACTTCAATCTTTTCTCCATTTATCATGATGTTGCTTACTGGTCCAGTTGTGAGGATTTTTGTTTTCTTTATATTAAGGTATAATCCATACTGAAGTCTGTATTCTGATTTTATAAATAAGTGCTTTATGTCCTCTTTTCTTTAAGCAAACAAGTTTGTATCTTCTGCATATCATAGATTGCGAATGTCCTCCTCAAATCCTGAAGCCTTGTTCTTCTTTGTATAGTCCAGCTTCTCAGATTATTTACTCAGCATACACATTGAATAAGTATGGTTAAAGGATGCAAACCTAATGCACACCTTTCCTGATTTAAAACCGCACAGTATTCCCTTGTTCTATTAGAACAACTGCCTTTTTGTCTATGTACAAGTTCTGCATAAGAATAATTAAATGTTCTGGAATTCCTTTCTTCACAATGCTATCCAAAATTTGTTATAATTCACATAGTGAAATGCCTTTGCACAGTCGAAAAAAAACACAGGCAAACATCTTTGTGGTATTCTCTGCTTTCATCCAAGATCCATATAACAGCCTTCATTCCATATTCTTCTCTGAATCCAGCTTGAATTTCTGGCAGTTTTCTGTCAATTTGCTGCTGCCACCATTTTTAAATTATCTTCAGCAAAATTTTACTCATGCGTGATATTAATTATATTGCTTGATAATTTCTGTATTCCATTAGAACATATTTCTTTGCAATGGGCATGTATATTGATCTCTTCCAGTTGGTTGGCCAGGCAGCTCTCTCCCAAATTTCTTGGCCTATAGAGTGAAAGTTTCCAGTCTTGCAACCATTTCTTGAAACTTCTCAATTGATATCAACTCCTGGAGCCATGTTTTTCACCAGTGTCTTCAGTGTAGTTTGGACTTCTTCCTTCAGTACCATTATTTCTTGATCTTATGCTACCTCTTCAAATAGTTGAATGTAAACCAATTCTTTTTCATACAGTGACTCTGAGTATTCCTTCTATATTCACATTAGCAATACACAGCATAAATTTGCGATTCTGGTCATTGGAAGGCCAGCTATCCTAAAAATGGTTCCCATTACTGAGGACCAAATGTGAGCTAGATTACCACAAACATCCCTTTATAATTGCATCCCTGAGTTAACAAGGAAAAGTAAGATAAATCCCTAGGACCAAAAATGAAGAGGGAGTGGAAATCAGTAGGGAAACGTTTGCTAAGCTCTTGCTGTTCTGGGGAATTTATTACTGAGGACTTGGATCCACCAAGAGGTCAGGAGACATGGCCTCAGTCCTACTGAATATGGAGAACTTGAACTAACACTCCCACACAAAGTCATGATCTTCACACTCTTAGTAAAGTCTGAGCTAGAGTTAAAAACAAAAATCTAAGGGGTTGCTAGCAAAGGAAAATGATAAGGGATCTTGGTTTCTGAGAGGCAAAATAAATGGTCTCCCCAAAAAATTTTTGACTATGCAATTGCCCTCAACTGATTTTGTGAATATGAATTTATACTAGTGGTCCTCAACTCCTCTATTCAATTCTCTTTCCCTTCTTCAAACATCTTCCAGGTCAGATGTTGGCAAATGACAGTGTTTCAGGACAGCAGGAACTTGAACTTCATGGAGCAGAACAGATATCTCCATCCAATTACATTAAACTCTGCCATGAGCCAGAGGGGATGACAGAGCCAGGGACAACAGAGCCAGAAGCAACAGGGACCCAGGTAAGGGGAGGGAATGAGGCCCCACCCCCAAGAGGGAGGCAGGAAAGCACCAGGGGAGGGGGAAGAAAAGCCAGAGGGGATGACAGAGCCAGCAGCAGCAGGGATCCAGGTAAGGGGAGAGCAGAGAGATTTCCAACAGCTTAGGGAGACAAACTTATCTGTCACTTTGTCCTACTGTGGTAGCTTGAGTTTTGCTGTGAGTCTTTTGTGTGTGTGATTTGGGTGAAAATTTACAGAGCAAATTCACCTTCCATACAGCAGTTCACATACACTTTGTCTCATGACATTGACTATAATTTACCACAATGCAATAACTCCTCTCCCACTTCCTTCCGATAGTTACCTCTTCCCTGTGTCCATCCCTCCATGCACTCCTGTGCTCTGAGCTGTCTCCCTGTGCATGAGCAGCCCTTCTTTCTCCCATGATTGTTCTCTCCAAGGACTATCTACCTCAGGTAAATGTTCAACTCATATGCCTGTCTTTTGTTTGGCTGGAAGCCATAGTTGTGAGTTCAATTCCAGACCTGAAGGGCAACTAGAGACCATAGTCTCAGTGGTTCCACCAGACTCTATCAGACCAGCAAATCTTGCCCCCACCCCCATTGTTTTTTCTCCAAATGACTATGAGTTTTGTTCCACATTGTTCTCCCTCTCTATCCAGGATCTCCTACATAGATCCCCTTCCAAGTGGTTGACAGTGGTAGTCGGGCATCATCTAGTTCTTCTGGTCTCACAGTCACATAGGCTGCAGATCGAATGGTGTACCAGTCACCAGGACTAATTGTTTCCATGAATTTTTGGTTTTCTTCATTCTTCTTTGCACAGGATGAGGAGAGACCCATCGTTGCATCTAGATGGCAGCTTGCAGGCTTTTAAGATCCCAGTCGCTACTCACCAAAGTAGGAGGTGTTGCTGTGAGTCTTGAGGCTTTGCCACTGGTGTTTCAAACACCAGCAGGGCTGCACATGGTGTACAGGTTCTAAGGAAGCTTACAGACTGAGACAGACTAGGAAGAAGGAAGAGCCCATCCATTTATCAAAAAATTGGCAAGGGAAAACTTTATGAATAGCAGAGAAACACTGTGTTATATATTATTGCGCAACTTTATGAGTAGCCCAGAAACATGTCTGATACAATGCAGAAAGACCAGCCCCTTAGTTTGGAAGGCACTCAAATTATGAGTGGGAAAGAGCTGCCTCCTCAGAGTAGAACCAGCATTAATCATAGGATAAAATAAAGCTTTCAAAACCTACATTTGCTGATCTGGCAGCACTCAAATTGAGGAAACAGTTGTAAACATCCATTAATAATCGGAGCACAGAATGTACGAAGTATGAATCTAAGAAAATTGGAAGTTGTCAAAAAAGAAATGGAACACATAAAGATTGATACCTTAGGCATTAGAGAGCTGAAATGGACTGGTTCAGGCCATTTTGAATCAGACAACCATATGATCTACTATGCTGGGAATGACAAATTGAAGAGGAATGGCATGGCATTCATCATCACAAAGGATGTTTCAAGATCTGTCCTGAAGTGCAATGCTGTCAGTCATTGGATAATATCCATACACCTACAAGGAAGACCAGTTAATAAGACTATTATTAAAATTTATGCACCAGCCACCAAAGCCAACGATGAGGAAATTGAAGATTTTTATCAACTTCTGCGATCAAGACATGTTAATTATCACTGGTGACTGGAATGCAAAAGTGAGAAACAAAGAAGAATCACCTATAGTTGGAAAAGTTGGCCTTGGTGACAGAAATAATGCTGGAGATTGCATGATAGAATTTTACAAGACCAATAACTTATTCATTGCAAATACCTTTCTTCAACCACACAAACAGTGACTATACATTAATAGACTTCACAAGATGGAGTACACAGGAATCAGATTGACTACATCTGTGGCAAGAGGTGATGGAAAAGCTCAATATCTTCAGCCAAGACAAGATCAGGAGCTGATTGTGGAACAGATCATCAACTGCTCATATGCAAGTTCAAGCTGAAGTTGAAAACAATTAAAACAAGTCCTTGAGAGTCAAAATATGACCTTGAATATATCCCTCCTAAATTTAGACACCATCTAAAGAATAGATTTAATGCATTGAGCAGCAATGATTGAAAACCAGGAGAATTGTGGGATGACATCAAGAACATCATCCTTGAAGAAAGCAATAGTTCATTAAAAAGACAAGAAAAGAAAAAAAGGCCAAAATGGATGTCAGAAAACACTCTGAAACTTTCCTTTGAGCAGAGTAGCTAAAGCAAATGGAAGAAATGACAAGATAAAAGAGTTGAAAAGAAGATTTCAAAGAGCAGCTTGAGCAGACAAAGCCAATTAACATAATGAAATGTGCAAAGACCTGGAGTTAGAAAACCAAAAGGGAAGAACACACTCAGTATTTCTCAAGCTGAAAGAATTGAGAAAAAATTTAAACCTCGAGTTGCAATATTGAAAGATTCTATGGGCAAAATATTAAATGATGCAAGAAACATCAAAAGAAAATGGAAGGAATATACAAGAGTCACTGTACCAAAAAGAACTAGTCAACCTTCATCCATTTCATGAGGGAGCATATGATCAAGAATCAATGGTACTGAAGGAAGAAGTCGAAGCTGCTGAAGGAATTGGCAAAGAACAAGGCTCCAGGAATTGAGGGAATACCCATTGAGATGTTTCAACAAACCGATGCCCACTGGAGGCACTCACTTGGTTATATTAGGAGATTTGGAGGACAGCCACCTGGCCAACTACTGGAAGAGATCTATATTTGTACACATTCCAAAGAAAGGTGATCCCACAGAATGTGGACATTATAAACAATATCATTAATATCACACACAAGAAAAATCTTACTGAAGATAATTCAAAAACGGTTGCAGCAGTATATTGACAGAGAACATCGAGAGGTGAAAGCTGAATTCCGAAAAGGGCATGGGACAAGGGATATCATTGCTGATGTCAGATAGATCTTGGTTCAAAGCAAAAATACCAGAAAGGTGTTTACTTGTGTTTTATTGACTATGCAAAAGCATTTGATTGTGTGGATCATAACAAACTGTTAATAACATTGAGAAGAATGGGAATTCCAGAACACTTAATTGTCCTCATGAGGAACCTGTACATAGATCAGGAGACTGTCATTCAAACAGAACAAGGTGACATTGCATAGTTTAAAATCAAGAAGGGAGTGTGTTAGGGTTGTATCCTTTCACCATACTTATTCAATCTGTATGCTGAGCATATAATCTGAGAAGGTAGACTATATGAAGAAGAATATGGCATCAAGATTGGAGGAAGAATCATTAACAACCTGCGACACACTGATGACACAACTGTGATTGCTGAAAGTGAGGATGACTTGAAGCATTTACTGATGAAGATTGAAGAATACAGTCTGCAGTATGGATTACATCTCAAAATAAAGAAAACAAAAATCCTCACAACTGGACCTATAAGCAGGATCATGATAAATTGAGCAAAGATTGAAGTTGTCAAAGACTTCACATTGTTTGTTTCTACAACTGATGCCAATGGAAGCAGTAGTCAAGACATCAGACCACATATAGCACTGGGCAAATTGACTGCATAGGACCTCTTTCAAGTGCTGAAGAGCAAAGATATCTCCTTGAGGACTAAGGTGCGCCTGACACAAGCCATGATATTTTCAATCACCTCATATGCATGTGAGTGCTGGACAGTGAATAAGGAAGACCAAAGGAGAAATCGTTGAGTTGTGGTGCTGGCAAAGAATTCTGAAAGTGCCATGGACTGCTAATAACACATCTGTCCTGGAGGAAGTGCAGCCATACTTTGGTCCTGTTGTCAGAAGGGACTGTTCTCTGGAGAAGTGGAGGGTCAATGAAAGAGGGGAAGGCCCTCAATGAGATGGATTGACACAGTGGCTGTGGCAATGGGCTCAAGAATAGCAAGGATGGCAGAGCTGGCACAGGACAGGGCAGTGTTTCGTTCTGCTGTGCATAGGGTCTCTGTGAGTTGGAGATGTCTCGACCGCAACTACCAACAATAATAACAACATGAGAGAGTGATATATTTTTAAATATTTTGAAACTAATCATATTTGTTTTATTTTTTAATAACACTATGTATTAATGTATCTGATTGATAGAGCCAAGATCATAGGCCTATCCTCTAGATGCAAAGGAGTCTGGTAAAAAGAACTTCTAGCTTCCACCTTGGGGAGACAAACATAAGAAGGCTGTTCAAAAGATGCTGATTAGTCTTAAAAAAACAAACATAACAAACAAACAAAACAAAAATATATATATTGTTGTTGTTATGTGCCATCGAGTCGGCCCCAACTAATAGCGACCCCTCCCTGGGTTTCCGAGGTAGGATTGCCCAACCAGCCTTACTGGTGGGTTTGAACCACCAGCCTTAGGCACTATGCTACCAGAGCTCCTATATATATATATATTGCAGTCGATTGCAATTCATAGTGCCCCTCTTAGGGTTTTCAAGACAGTAAATCTTTATGGAAGTAGATTGCCCAGTCTTCCTTCCATGCAGTGGCTGGTAGGCTTGAACTGCCAACCTTTTGGTTAGCAGTCAAATGCCACCGAACTCCTTAAACAAACATACAAATATGATAAATGTCCATTACAAGTTAATCATGGGGAATGGATTGACTATCCCAGGAATTTTGTTTCTACATTTAAAATTCTTGCTCAAAGAAAACAAAAGGACACATACAAGTAAGTACACTGTGATCTTGACTTCAAAACAAAATTTAGAAATAATCTGAATGTCCGTCAAGAGGACAACCTTTAGATAAATGTGTCTTCATCTGATTATATACCATAAACAATTAAACCGGGTAACTAAGAACTACGTATATCAACATAGATATTTCTGAAAAAATTTTTTTATAATAGCTAGAACTTAAAGTATAGTTTGTAGACTATTATATACTATATTATGTCGTTCATGCAAATATTTAAAATCACATCCAGCTATTAATATTAATATTCAAAATTAAAATATTAATATTCACAATTAAAAGTGAAGAATTATATACTAGGTTATATCAGATTCTTGATGAAGTTTGCCTCTGGGGAGAAAGGAAGAGTAAGGAATAGCTATTTTAGTAATTCAGACATGACCCAAACCTAACTCATTGCCATTGAGTCATATTCTAACTCATAATGATCCTCCTATAGGACAGAATAGAACTGCCCTCACAGAGTTTCCAAGGCTGTAATCTTTACAGAAGTAGACTGCCACATCCTTTTCTCATGAAGTAGCTGGTGGGTTTGAACCACTGACTTTTAGGTTAGCAGGTAAGTGCTTAACCACTCCACTAGGGATCTTTTGACATGATGAGGACTTCTAATTAGTGTCATCAGGAATAAGTAAGAGGTGGTTATATGCACTATTTGAAAGGACTAACTACAGGAAAGTAATTCTTGATGGACTTTCACCAGGCGGAGAAGACAGCATTTCCAACATAGATGTTTAGAGATATCGTAACAATGTTTTTGTTGATATAGGAAATGTGGGAAAGGCACATGATTTTAGGAAAATGACGAGGTAATTGGACATGTTTAATTTTTAACTATATCACTCAGCCAGCCAACAAATATTTACTGATCACCAATGTATAATCAGAGTCTAGCATGATGCTGAGTACATAGCAATTTTTTTTTAAAAAAAGTGTATGAGAACAGAAAAGTACATGAGGTACCCTGCTGGTTGCTGGGCATACAGAAGTGAACCAGGCAGGCCTGAAGCAGCCCTTATGGACCTTGGAGCCTAGAACATGAAAACAGACATTATAAGGATGAATACAAGTGTTCTGGGAATTAAAAATGAATCTTCACGGTCACTGTGAGGGCAAATAACAGGAGATGTGACCTAATTTGGGGATGAAGTACATCTTCAGTACTGAAGTGGCCGTTAAGTAGAGGGTTGAGAAGGCACAGAATCTCTGGGTCTGCAAACGATTAGTGAGCTCAGTTGTAACCAAATGGATGGCAGTTTGAGTCCACCCAGAGGCATCTTGGAAGAAAGGCGTGGTGATCTATTTCCAAAAAATCAGCATTGAAAGAAAACCTCATGGATCACAGCTCTACTCTGACACACAAGTCAGAGTAAACTCAACTGTGAGTGGTTTGGTTTAGTTTTGGTTTTCAGGGGGCATAATAACCTGTCCACCTCATGCAGAGGCCCTTTGGGAAAGACGGAGGTGAGGCAGGTGAGAGAAACAATCCCACGCAGAGGGATGCCTTTAAGAAGACCCTGAGGTGAAAGACAGCAGGTAGATTCTAGGACCTGGGAATCTTAGGTTGAGCTGTTATGGAAGAGAGGGAGAGAGGATGGGCAGAAAAAGCTTTATTGCTTACTCTGAGACCAAGGCCTTTCCTGGTGAATTTCCTGATTTTGGCCTATTGAAGTTAGATAGAAATTTCCTTGCCAAATGTAGCAGCACTTGAACGTCTGGGTGATGATTTATAGATGAAAACTTGAGGTTAGAGTCCTCTTGAGGTCAGAGTCTCCATGAATAACAAGACATTTTGTCCTGTGTGAATATTACACTTGATGTGTTCTGAGGTTGTCAGTGCCTCATCAAAAAGACAGAAAAGGGATGTACAAAGGAGGAGAAGCAGCTGGATTCAGTTACACTTAAGATACATATAGCTTGGAAATAAATTATCTGTCAAGAACCTGTTTTGTTTCTTGCTTATTCTAACATGTTTGAATAGTTTGGTGGAAGCCAGAATTCTCTAAGATGCCAGACCTTCACTTTGCTGCATGTTTCTTGCAACACTTTTCTGCTTGACTTCACACATTTTCTGAATTGAATAAAAATAAGTGATTAACCCAATGTTTGATTTGATTAAGCCCAAGATCTCCAAAATAAATGGTAGCAAAACTCACATCTTCAGTAGCAACTACTATTGGCTCTTCCATCAGAGATAACATAGAATTCTACAAGTTCTCATAACCTTCCTGCTGCCAGCAGCTCTCACCCAGGTGACCTCCTGCTTTAGCCCTTGACCCTCTACAGTCTGGATTCAGCAGCAACAAGAGATTCATTTCAAAGGTTAATCAGATCCTTTCTCTCATTTCCTTAAAACATTTTTAACAGCACCCTACAAGACCCATACTGCTGAAATCTCAGCCCTGGCTGCATATTGGAATTGCCTGTGGGGCTTTCAGAAATACTGATGTCTGAAACCTTATACAAAATAGCAAACCCACTCCCTACTTGTGGTAGTTAAATTTGTATGTCAACTTGGCTGGGCCTGGTTGAGTGGCTGGGCAGCTGGTGGTAGTTATTCCCCATGAGGAGACTGGCAATCAACTCCATGGTGGGATCTACCACAAGCAGCTGAGTAGCTGCCTTTGGGATGTGGTCTGCTTCCTGTATATAAGGAGAAGTCTTGGGGGTAGTCTCTAGTTTATGGCACGCTTGGACCTTGCATGTAGCCATGTCGTTCAGCAGCCTGCCATGCTCTGCCAACCTTGGAACTTACAATGGATGTGGATTAATGGCCTGCTGTGTGGTTTGGTAATATCGGGACTGTGCCATTTTATTTGTCCACCTTGGGCTTGTTAGCCTCAGCAGCCAGTAGCTGCCTGAGTGAAGAGATACCTCTAGCTTCAGTGGGCTGGGAGCAAAAGGCAGAGCTGAAGCCCAAGGTCAAGGGTCTTTCACACAGCCCCTCGAGCCTGGCACTTTGATCTTGGACTTAAAGCCTCCTGAACTGTAAGGGAATAAACTCCAGTTTGTTAAGGCCATCCCTTTGGTGGTATATTCTTGTCAGAGCAGCACTAGGTAACCAAAACACTACTTATTCTGACTTATTTTTCTCCATAACCTTATCACTACATGAAGCACTATATGTTTACTTAATTATTTTTCATATATCTATCTCTCTCACACTAGAATAAAGGTTCCATGAGTACAGAGACTGTTATACTTTATTTATTGCTGGATCCTCATGGCCTTGGAGGAGGTCAGGTACCTAGTAGAGGATCAGTAAGTGTTTGTTGAGTGAACAGATGAGTAATGGATAATGTGTATAGTTTTGTTTTTTCTTAACAATTCAACTTTCCCTAGGCTACCACACTGCTATACATTCACACCTAATGGTGCTATCTCCCATCAAAAGCTTCTTCACATAGGACCAGGTCTAAATAAGTGGGTACTTTGGACAAACCAACTATTTGGTGCCAAAAAATCAAAACTAAACTCACTGCCATTCAGTCGATGGAACTCATAGCAATCCCTCCTTGGGTTTCCGAGGCAGTATCTCTACAGAAGTAGATTGCCCAATCTTTCTTCCGAGGAGTGGCTAGTGGGTTTGAACTTAAAACCTTCTGGTTAGCAGTTAAATTCCTTAGACACCAGAGCTCCTAATTGGTGCCATAGCCAAGCTATAAAATAACATGATTTGAAATGGGAACTATTGGATTATTCTTCAATGCTTATGGTAGTGGGGTTAAGGGCTGAACCATGGGAAAGGAACTTTTTATTTTCACTCAAGTACTGTATTCAGAGCAAGAAGGACACATGTTTCCATTATGTAAAAAGCCACATGAGGAAATCTAAGCTAACTAGCAGCCATATTTCAATTGAACTTTAGTATTGGATGGTGCTGTCATTGGCTGGGTAGAGCTGCACATGAGAATGCAGGAAGAGAGACTTTGAAGCCATATAGGGATAATCATTTTAGAAAATAATGAATGACTTGACTCTTTATGTATATTTGCTTGGGTGGGAAGAGTTAGGAGTGATCAAAATTGAGAAAGAGATAGAAGTAAAATTGAATACATCAACACTTTCTATGACAGTCTGGGGAGAAATGACAACAGAAAGAAATAAATACAATACAATGGCAATGTCTATGATGTGTAGGGGACCAAAAGACCATAACCTTATGTTTCTATTACATACTTTTGTATGACAAAATAATCCAAAATTCAGTGGCAAAAAATAAAAATCAGTCTAATTATTTGCTTATGATCCAGCAATTCAGACAGGGCTCAGCAAGGACAGTTCATCTTTTAAATGTGGCATCAGCTGAGGAGGCTGGAGTGGGTCAAGGGGATCCACTTCTAAGATGGCTTCACTCAACTGGCTGGCAAGTTGGTGCTGGCAACCAGATGTGAAAGAGCTGAATCTGTTGGATGGGGGACACAGCTGTCCTTCACAGAAATTTAGCTTAGCTTGAGCTTCTAACAGCTCTCAAAGGTCTTAGACTCTATAAGACTCCTTATATGGTAGATGGCTTCCCCCAGAGAAGAAAACTGCCAGGCGTTTTTTTAGACTTAGGCACAAAACTGGATTGCCATCACTTCCTTCATATAATATTGGTTAAATAGGTCACAAGGAAGCCCAGATTCAAAGGGAGTAGACACACTAGGATATGTATGCCAAAAGGCAAAATTCATGGGGGGCCACCAAAGAAACAGTCTGCCACTCTTAATATGCAAAGTCTTAGAAGGGCTAGTGGTAGAAGTAGAGTACATACCAAGAAATGATGGAGGGATGCAGAAGTAGTCTATTTAGCAGATCACTAGTGATGTGTTATTATTATTACGAATCCCACTTTAACAGCTTATAAAGTGATTATTTCAGTAAATGCAAACTTCCTTTCATACTCAAACACAAATATATAGTGAGTAGATAGGTTACTAATAACCATTTTCAACTGAGTTGACTAATCTTTGAAGTTGCCTGCCTGGAATGTCCTCATTGCCCCTTTGTGTTATCTCACCTTACAATATTCTTGTGCTCTAACTGGACTCAAGTTTCTTCTATCATGCCATGCACATGCCTACCTGTTACCTCAGTCCATACTCCACTTCCCAGAAAGAATCTTTACTAATTCTGCCTTTCCTTCTCAACTTCAACAGAGACTTTCCCCAACACTTTCAGTTCATAGTCCATTCTTTAACTCTCTTTATAACAAATGCTTAAAATTTGTAATGAATGTCAAACCCAAACTTCATCTATTTCTATGTATAGCCTCAAAATCTAGGCTTACACACAGCATGCCTCCTGTTTATCTGGTCAATAGGGAGAAGGAGGATGTGAAGTGTTTCTCTTCTGCCAGAAGTTAAGCTGTTGTCAACAGTTTTACTCTACATTTAACAACTCCTCATTTGAAAGCACGACGTGTAGCATTGGGAAAGTCAACTGCGAAGGAACTGTTTCAAGTGCTGAGGAGCAAGGATATCTCCTTGAGGGCTAAGGTGCGCCTGACACAAGCCATGATATTTCCAATCGCCTGGTATGCATGTGAGAGCTGGACAATGAATAAGGAAGACTGAAGAAGAGTTGATGCTTTTGAGTTGTGGTGCTGGCGGAGAATGCTGAAAGTACCATGGACTGCTCAAAGAACTAACAGATCTGTCCTGGAGGAAGTGCAGCCAGAATGCTCCTTGGAAGCAAGAGTGGCCAGACTTCGTCTCACCTATTTTGGTCATGTTGTAAGAAGGGACCATTCCCTGGAGAAGGATGTCATGCTTGGTAGGGTGGAGGGTCGACGAAAGAGGGGGAGGCCTTCAACGAGATGGATTGATATGGTGGCTGCGATGATGGGATCAAGTATAGCAGGGATTGTGGGGCTGGCGCGGGATAGGGCAGTGTTTCGTTCTGCTGTGCATGGGGTCGCTATGAGTAGGAAACGACTTGACGGCACTTAACAAAAACAACAACAACAATTTGAAAGCCACACCAAAGACTCAGACACTGGGCACACACTAGGTCTATCATGACATATTCACTGACAGGTGTATATACAAACAATCAAAAGACTTAACTCGAAGAAAATAATAATGATGTGATTAAAATTTCCCATTGCTTGATGCTCTTTAAGGGATTAAGTCCATTGCTAAAAGGCTTAAGCTAACTATTAATGGAACAAAGATCTAAATCCTGGTTGTCTTGACTCTGAAGTCCATGTTTTTGATATCTTGTTGCCTCTTCATATATCACCCATTGCCTACCAATAACCCACCAAATATTATGATATATGCTTTTTGTATATTAACACTGAGCCTCACCATAACCTTGCAAGAAATGTATTTATCTTCCCTATTTCCATATGAGAAGATGCAAAGATCTCTAACCCTTAAAGCTAAACCAGATGTTGATGTTCTTGTTAGTTGCCATTGAGTCAATTCAGACACATGATGACCCTGTGTATGTAGAGTAGAACAACTCCATAGGTTTTCAAGTTTATGACCTTTGGAGCAGATCACCAGGCCTGTCATCTGAGGGGGCCTCTAAATGGGTTTGAACTGCCAAGATTTCAACTGGTAGTTGATTGCTTAACCATTTCTGCCAAACAAGATGAGCAGGCTTAAACCTTTAAATATATCGATCAATTTCCTTCTGTTGGCTAAATTTCTAAAAATTTGCCTTTGGACTGAAAGAATTCAATCTTCTCTGACTTGACTTGATAATTAATTCACTTGATTAATGTTGTCTAGATAACACCCCTCTTCTGTTCACTTCAGTTACTCTGCACTAAGAGCAAGTTTTGGGGTCTATTCTGACATCCATTTTGGTCTTTCCTTTCTTTCCTTCTTGTCTTTTTAAGGACCTTTAAATTTCTTCATGTATGATGTTCTCTCTGATCATCAGTCATTACTGTTTGGTCTATCAAATCTATTCTTGAAATGGTCTCTAATTTCAGGCAGGATGTATTCAATGCAGGATGTATACTTTGGCTCCCTCAGACTTTGATTTTCATCAGCTTCAACTTGAACTTGCACATGGGCAATTGATAGTTTGTTCTGCAGTTGGTCTCTGGCTTTGTCTTGATTGATACCATTGAGCTTCTCCATTTTTTCCTTCCATTTTCAGTCACCTCATGCTTTGATTTTGTTATGTTGTTATGTTGTGAAATGTGCAAAGACCTGGAGTCTGAAAACCGAAAAGGAAGAACAGGCTCAGCATTTCTCAAACTGAAAGAACTGAAGAAAAAATAGAAGCCTCGAGTTGCAATATTGAGAGATTCTATGGGCAAAATATTGAATGATGCAGGAAACATCAAGAGAAGATGGCAGGAATACACAGAGTCACTGTACCAAAAAGAACTGATCGATCTTCATCCATTTCAGGAAGTGGCATATGATCTAGAACCAAAGGTAATGAAGGAAGAAGTCAAAACTGCAATGAAAGAACTGGCGAAGAACAAGGCTCCAGGAATTGATGGCATACCAATTGAGATATTTCAACAAACAGATGCCCCATTGGAGGCACTCACTCAGTTATGCCAAGAGATTTGGAGGACAGCTACCTGGCCAACTGACTGGAAGAGATCCATATTTGTGCCCATTCCAAAGAAAGGTGATCCCACAGAATGTAGAAATTATAGAACAATATCATTAATATCACATGCAAGTAAGATCTTACTGAAGATAATTCAGAAACATTTGCAGCAGTATATTGATAGAGAACTTCCAGAACTTCAAGCCAGATTCAGAAGAGGACATGGAATAAGGGATATCATAGCTGTTGTCAGATGGATCTTGGCTCAAGGCAGGGAATACCAGAAAGATATTTACTTGTGTTTTATTGACTATGCAAAGGCATTTGATTGTGTGGATCATGACAAATTATGGACAACATTGAGAAGAATGGGAATTCCCAAGCACTTGATTGTACTCATGAGGAATCTGTACCTTGACCAGGAGGCTGTCATTCGAACAGAACAAGGGGACACTACATGGTTTAAAATCAAGAAGGGAGTGTGTCAGGGTTGTATTCTGTCTCCACACTTATTCAATCTATATGCTGAGCAAATAATCCGAGAAGCTGGACTATATGAAGAAAAACGTGGTATCAGGATTGGAGGAAGAATCATTAACAACCTGAGATATGCAGACGATACAACTCTGCTTGCTGAAAGTGAGGATGACTTAAGGCACCTACTGATGAAGGTTGAAGAATACAGTCTGCAGTATGGATTATGTCTCAATATAAAGAAAACAAAAATCCTCACAACTGGACCAATGAGCAGCATCACAATAAATGGAGAGAAGATTGAGGTTGTCAAAGAATTCATGTTACTTGGTTCTACAATCGATGCCAACGGAAGCAGCAGTCAGGACATTAGACGACATGTAGCATTGGGAAAGTCAACTGTGAAGGAACTGTTTCAAGTGCTGAGGAGCAAGGATATCTCCTTGAGGACTAAGGTGCGCCTGACACAAGCCATGATATTTCCAATCGCCTGGTATGCATGTGAGAGCTGGACAATGAATAAGGAAGACCGAAGAAGAGTTGATGCTTTTGAGTTGTGGTGCTGGCGGAGAATGCTGAAAGTACCATGGACTGCTAAAAGAACTAACAGATCTGTCCTGGAGGAAGTGCAGCCAGAATGCTCCTTGGAAGCAAGAATGGCCAGACTTCGTCTCACCTATTTTGGTCATGTTGTAAGAAGGGACCATTCCCTGGAGAAGGATGTCATGCTTGGTAGGGTGGAGGGTCGACGAAAGAGGGGGAGGCCTTCAACGAGATGGATTGATATGGTGGCTGCGATGATGGGATCAAGTATAGCAGGGATTGTGGGGCTGGTGCGGGATCAGGCAATGTTTCGTTCTGCTGTGCATGGGGTCGCTATGAATTGGAAATGACTTGACGGCACTTAACAACAACAACAACAACAACATGCTTTGATTACCATGTGTCACTATAACAGAAAATACAACAAATGGGATGCCTTGAACAAACAGGAGTTTATTCCCTTACAGTCTTTGAAGCTAGAAGTCTGAGTTCAAATTGCCAGGCTCTAGGGGTTGGGTGAAAGCCCCTCAACCTTGGGCTTCAGCTCTGACTCTTGATCCCAGACCACTGAAGCTGGAGGCTTTTCTTCACTCAGGCAGTTGCTGACTGCTGAGACTGGTTGTCTTGACTCTGAAACCCATGTTTTTGATATCTTGTTGCCTCTTCATATATCAGCCATGGCCTACCAATAACCCACCAAATATTATGATATACGCTTTTTGTATATTAAACCTAAGGTCAACAAGTAAAAAGGCACAGTCCAGATATTACCAAACCACACAGCAGGCCATTGATAGTCTCAAGATCAGCAGACAACATGGCAGGCTGCTGAACAAGGGCTCAGCTACATGCAGGATTAAAGTATGCCAAAAAGCTAGAGACCTTCCTCAACGTTGCTTCTTATATAGTAAAAGCAGACCACATATCTAAACAGCTACTCAGCTGCTTCACTAGATTCCACCATGGAGTTGATTACCAATCTCAATGTGGGGAATAACTACATCCAGTTGCCCAGCCACTCAAAACTAGGCCCAGCCAAGTTGACACATAACTTTAACTACCACACCTCATATATGTGCAAAAGCTGGACAGTGAAAAGAGAAGACTAAAGAAGAATTGATGCAGGGAGTGCCAGTAAGATGGCGGAATAGGCAGACAAACTACACAGATGCTCTTCAACAAAGAAAAGAGGAACTAATTAACATACATACAGAAGACAACCATGCAGCCCTGAGCTTTGAAAGGAAGGATAGAGAAGTGCACCAAACTCCAACTAGTGGAAGAACCTGCATGAAAATACTGAGAAAGGAGACATACAGAGCTGTGGACTGTCAGTGACCTTGATGGCACAGGCAGCTTGGATATTGCCAAGTGGTGTTAGGACCTAAGAATTAACCTAAAAATCAACACTGTTATCCAGGGACTACACAGAGGACTGCACTGGTGGGTGGTGAATAAAAGGTGTAGGAACAAAGAGGGAGATGGGCTGAGTTGTGGACTTTTGGCTGTCTGGAGGGCACAGTCATTTTGAACATTTACAAGTGGTTTGACCATTTGTCTCATTCTCTCAGATTCCAGGAACCTAAGAATAGGCTCTACTTCCTGGGGACCACAAGGACATACTGGACACTGAGGACTAGAAAGGTACGATATTCCCTTGTTAGTTTTATACCCCACACCCTCTTGGTAAACAGAGGTGCAGCTATCCCTCACTCCCACCCACCTTCTGGAACAGTAGTAATTCCATCCCACTCTATGTGCTCTGACAAAGCCTGGGTGCCCTGCCCTGCACCTTTCTTTATACTTTTTTTTAAGTTTGCTTGTTTTGGTCTGTTTAAAAATTATCAGGGTTTTTTTTCATCCTTTTTAGTATTATTCTTTCTTCTTCCATTCCCACATTATAGTTTTTGGATTTTTCTGTCCTTTCTTTTTCTGGTTCCTGTTTTCTCTTTCTTGTTGTTCTCCCCATTCCTTGTTTTTCTTTTTCCATTTTTCCCATGTTTTTATTAATTATTCTCCTGCTCTACCTCTATTTCTCTTATTCTCACCCCTCTCCCCAGATACTGTGTGGCTTCCCCCCCCCCAATTCTATTCATATTTCTTTTGGCTATTTGAAGTATTTCTTTAAATAATTTCTCTAGCTTATTGCCTTATCCCCATCCCCCATTTTTTTTTTTTTTTCCTTTTTCTTTTTCTCTTTTTGGTGGTTGTTCCTGTGTGTTTCTGTAGTGTGTCTTTTTTGTTGTCTGCTTTTACTTTGTTGATGGTTTTTCGATTGTTGTTTTTGTCTAATTGAGTGGGAGACAGCAACCGTGCCCATACAACCTAACCACACACACCTCCTACAAAAAACTACTTTAAGAAACCACAAGAGATCTATATAAATAGAAGAACATACCATGCTCATGTATAGGAAGACTGAACATTGTGAAAATGTCAATTCTACCCAAAGCAATCTATACATTCAATACAATCTCAATCCAGATTCCATCAACATTCTCTAAGGATATGGAAGGAACAATCATTAACTTTATATGGAAAGGAAAGAGACCTCAGATAAGCAAAGCACTATTGAAAACGAAGAACAAAATAGGAGGTCTCACACTCCTGGATCTCAAAACCCACTATACAGCCACCAGTCAAAACTGCCTGGTACTGGTACAATGACAAACACATAAACCAATGGAATAGAATTTAGAACCCAGAAATAGATCCACCGACCTATGGTCAGCTGATCTTTGACAAAGGGCCGAAATCCATTAAATGGGAAAGAGATTGTCTGTTTAGACAATGATGCTGGCAAAACTGGAGATCCATTTTTAGAAAAATGAAACAAGATCTGTATCTCATACCATACACAAAAACTAACCCCAGAACAAATACTTAAATGTGAAGCATAAAACTATAAATTTCCTCAAGGAAAAACTAAGGGCAAATTTAAGGACCCTCACTTATGGCATAAATAGACTGCCAAGCATAACCCAAAATATACAAACAGCAGAAGATAAACTAGTTGAATGAGATCTTCTAAAAATTAAAATTTTATGTGCTCCAAAAGACTATTCCAAAAGAGTGAAAAGAGAACCTACAGATTTGGAAAAAGTATTCGGCAACACTATATCTGACAAGGGACTTATCTCTAAAATTAATAGAAAACTCCAACACCTCAACAACAAAAAGATTAACAATCCAATTTAAAAAATAGTCAAAAGACATGAATAGACATTTCACTAAAGAGGATATTCAGGAGCCCAACAAACACATGAAGAAATGTTAACTATCATTAGTCATTAGAGAGATGCATATAAAAACAATGAGATACCATCTTGTCCCAGTACTAATAGCAAAGTTCCACGAGACAGAAAATAACAAATGCTGGTGAGGATGTGGAGAGATTGGGACTTTCATCCACTTCTGGTAGAACTGTCAAATGATACAACCACTGTAGAAAGCAGTATGGTGATTCCTTAAAAAGTTGGAATTAGAAATACCATTTGACCCGGCCATTCCATTACTAGGTATATATCCTAAAGAAGTGAGAGCCAGGACAAGAACAGACATATGCACACCCATATTCATCACAGCACTATGTACAATAGCAAAAAGATGAAAACAATGTAGGTGCCCATCAACAGAAAATGGATAAGCAAACTATGGTATATACACACAATGGAATACTATGCAAACTAAAGAATAATATAGAATCTGCAAAACACCACATAACATGGATGAACTTGGAAGACATTATGCTGAGTGAAATAAGTCAATCACGGGACAAATATTGTATTAGTTTCCTATTGTAAAAAGTCAATAAAAGGTTTAAATACGTAAGAAAACTTTCTTTGTTGCTTACTAGGGGTGGGAGGGGTGAGCAAGGGCAGGAACCCTGAAAAATTCGTTTTTAAATAGAAAAGAGGGAGACCTTCATGGGGACGGATTGACAGAGTGGCTGCAACGATGGTTCCAGACATAGAAACAATTGTGAAGATGGCAAAGTATTAGATAACATTTTGTTGCATTATACCTTAGGTGGCTGTGATTCAGAGCTGAGTCAATGGTGCCTAACAACAACAATAGATAAGAACCACAGGACACTTCCTCCCATCTGGAAGTTATTGTTGTTATTATCTGCTGTGGAGATGGTCCTTGACTCATGTCAACCCCCAACTCACAGCAACTCCATGCACAATAGGACAAAACACTGCCTGGTCCTGCACCATCCCCATGATTAGTTGTGGATTTGACTGTTGTGATCCACAGCGTTTACATTGGCTGTTTTTCAGAATTAGGTCACCAAGCCTTTCTTCCTACTTTGTCTTAATCTGGAAGCTCTGCTGTAACCTGTTCAACATCATAGTAACACTCAAACCTACACTGACAAATAAGTGGTGGCTACAAATGAGGTGGGTGTATTGATGGGGAATCAAACATGGGTTTCCCACACAGAAGTCAAGAATAGTATGAATGGTTATGCAAGTATCCCTGGTATGTAGCAGACAGAACAGTGCACTTAAGAGTCAGATGACCTATTTTCAAATGATCACTTCACTCTGTGAACCTACAACACACTATCTATACCCCAGAGATCAGATAACTTAACCACTCTGAATTTCAATTTTCATTGCTATGAATAGATATAAAACAATGCCTATCTTACAGGCATCAAGAAGTGAATTAAATTCTTTTAACATATCTAGCATAAATTTGGATGCAGTAGTATTCCATACTGTTAAGTTATTCATGGTCTGATGACATTAATACTTGCCTTGCCTTTCCCAAGCATTGTGTGGAGGATAATAGGACCTAGTAGGTATCAAAGTATTGTATGTTGTTGTTGTTATTTGCAGTGGAGTCAGACCCGACTCATAGTGACCCCTCCTTGGGTTTCCAAGGCAGTATCACTAAGGAAGTAGATTGCCCAACCTTCCTTCCAAGGAGTGGCTGGTGGGTTTGAACCGCCAGCCTTCTGGTTAGCAGTCAAGTGCCTTAGGCACTACGCTACCAGATCTCCTAAGTATTATATATGATGTATAAATTGGAACTATTGCTGTTATGACTTTCCTATTAGAAATAGAGAATGTGATATGGTTGGCATATTGGATCAGGATAAGAAATCTCTGAAAATAACTAGATTCTTCTGTTTGTGTCACATACTCCTCCGGTTTCGATAAGTAAGAAGGCCAATCAGAGCTTTTTTAGGAAATGAAAAGAGGTCTCTTCTACACTGGGCATTTTTTTAATCCAAGCCAAGAGACGGAGTTTGGAATAAGGGATGAGAATCCATGGGAGGTGTCCCAGACATTGGACCCTATGTCTCAAGTCAAGAAGTTGCTTCATACCAATAGCTTGGTATAGTTTGAATATTCATGTGAATTGCTACAGAATTGCATTCTTTGGGTGGTGATAATAGTACTCTAAAGAGATAAATATGTTCCCACCATCCCCTCTTCCTTTCACCCACACTAAAGTCTTAATAAATTGTCATGGTCATTTATATGCAAGTTTACTCCCTTGTTTCCTGTTTTGTCACCTAATGTAGCTTCTGAATTACTTTCAATTTCAAATGAGAATCATTCTCTTTTATAAGTGTTTAAGATTCTGAAGGGAAAATTTTGAAATATTTTAGTCAATTCAGTTTAAAAAGGATTCATGACCACCAACCAGAAGTAAAACCAAAACTAGCCATTGAGTCCATCCAACTCATGAGGAACAGTAGAACTGTGCTTTACAGGATTCTCAATGGCTATAAGGCCATTAAATTGTCCTTGACCAACATAAATAAACAAGTGAGGTCTGTGGTAGTATTCAGCAACCTCAGAGAAAAAAGTTCATAAAAATTATTTTCTATGTGGCAATTACTTTCCCTCACCAGCCCAGAAAAGCACATCTAACATATAATAAGCTCATGCTCCAAATGACTGACTTACAAAGCAACTTTTTTCAGAAATCAGAGTTTGCCAGTAATGAGAGTTTTAAAATGTCTTCCTTCTCTCCTGCAATAACTCAGCAGAACAATGTTCAGTTCCAGAAACATCTGTTCTTTCTGATTCTGACAATCTAGTGCAGTGTGTCCTGAAGCATGGTACAAGTACAAGAGATGATTTTCAGAAGTATGTGGACAGAAGTTTTCTATTTTGATAATTATGTACTTTTTAAATTTGTTTAAAAATTATTACTAGTAAATTAAGTCAATTATTATTTCAGACATTATTCTTTGAAATTAAGATAAGTATTTGCTTTTTCAGAAAAGTCTATTTAGAGAAAAGTTTGAGTAAGTACTATAGATGGCACAGATGTAAAAAATCATAAGGGTTATATAAATGACTGAACTTTAGGAACCATTGACTTTGGTGATAACTTTGTTAAATGTGAGCATAATGCTGGCATCTCTCAAGTGGTCTTTTTGGCCGTGGTCTGAGTGGAAGTATGATATGTATGGTGATTATGTAGATCGGGGTTTTTAAAACTGACTTCATCTCAAATATTCTGTAAATTGTCTCCATAAATTTCTTAAGTATGCAGGAAGTTTCAGCATCTAAACTACAACTCTGAGACAATCCCTAAAAAAGATATGCCAAATAGTGTATGAATCCTTTCAGAGATGGTGTCCTGGATTTTGGAAATGTAAACTAGTCCCTATAAAGTCTTAAAATGTTTGCTGATGAGGGCTGTCTAGCTCATTCTAGTTGTGAATATGGCTAAGCTTTGCCTTCTCCTGAGAGTTTTCTACATCTGTTTATCTTTCCCAGAAGATGTAGTAATTTTAGTATTTTCCTCAAATTAAAAGAATTTTTCTATATTATCTCATTTAAAAAGCATATTGTGGTCCTTATGTTAAAATGTATGAGAGGATTGGTGGCTCTATGGTAGAATTCTTATCTCCCATGTTGGAGGCTGGGTTTATTTCCTGATCAATGCACCTGACGCACAGCTACTAACCATCTATCAGAGGAAGTTACTGTGTTGTTCTGATGTTGAACAACTTTCAGCAGAGCTTCCACACTAAGACAAATTAGGGAGAAAGACCTGCTAATCTACTTCCAAAAATCATCTTTCTGAAAGTGTAAAGATGCTACGGATCACAAGTGTGATTCACAGCCAACAGGGAATGATGCAGGACTAATTAGGCAACAATTCAGTGGCAGCTAATAACAATAACAACATACTAAAATTAGACAATATATATGAACAAAATGAAGTAAAAATATTTAAACTACCTATAATTCTATTATAGGAGCTCTGGTAGCATAGTGCCTAAGGCACTTGACTGCTAACCAGAAGGCTGGCGGTTCAAATCCACCAGTCACTCCTCGGAAGGAAGGTTGGGCATTCCTACTTCCGTAGTGATACTGCCTCAGAAACCCAAGGAGGGGTCGCTATGAGTTGGGGCCGACTCGATGGCAAATAACAACAACAACAACAATAATTCTATTGCTTAGCTAACAACTTTAAAGACTATGGTGATTATTCTTCAAGATTTCTTAATACATATATATTTCATATACAGGTATTCATATATATCATTTTAATGAGCTCTTACTGAACCTACTCCTTTATAAGTGGCATTTTACTCTCAGCAAATTGTTGTGAATTCTCCCATGTCCTTAAATATACATCTACTGATATATCTGTAATATAAACCAAACTCACTGCCATCGAGTCGATTACAACTCCTAGTGACCACTCCTTGGGTTTCTGAGGCAGTATCACTACAGAAATTGATTGCCCCAACATAAGCAATGTTTCTTGATACTGGAGTCACTTAAATTTTACACTATTATAAACAATATAGTGGCATTCTTATTCAATTCATCTTGATAAATTGATGATTGAAGGATTTTCAGATTAGGGATTCTTAGGCTGGGATCCCCCAGGAAAAAAAGAGTAAGAGATTTGAAAGTAGAAAGATTACTGAGGGTACCCTCAAAATCCATAATTGTTGAGGAGTGAAACAGAACTACAGAGAGTTGTTCAACTATTATGCAGCCACAATAAAGACCTCAGTAGATTTCACAGACAGCTCTGAAGGTGGAGTGGCCTTTCAGAATTATCTCACCTTAAGATTTATACCCCCATGAATTTCCACAGCTTATTTTTCCCCACACTGACCAGTCAGAGGATATGGATGCTCCCAACTAAGGTTGGACTCTGGGAAGTACAATTCCCAGAAAGTAGAAAGCAACTGAGCTTAGAGACATCAGGAAGGTCAGCACTCTCAGCAGTTGGGGAATTAAGTGCCTCAGTCTGCAAAGATAGCAGACTTGGGGGTGCAGGGATCTGAGATGTTTACCACATTATAGGGTGAAAGGATGTAGATATTAAAATAGTTGATGTTATCAAATTGCTCATCAAAAAGTTTTTATCAATTCATATGGCCATTAATTCATTTATGAGAATGTCCTTCTCCCTGCTTCCTACAAAGTCTGGACATATGCCCTGAGAGCATGTAGCAGGGGATCCTAACCTACCATCAACATTGACCTCACTCTTCTGTTATTCCTTAATGGCTTACTTGCAGGCCCTGCTTTGTTAAAGGATGTATGCCTCTACACATCAAATGGCTCCTTAATGCTGTTGCCTGGCATTTATACTATATTTCACAAGTTTATCCACTCCCTCACTGTCCTGGGTAAGAATTTTACATATCCTTCTCATAATCCATGGCCTTGTGTCCTAGTGCATCAAGAAAACTGAAGCAATCAAAAGAAAATCTCTACAACTTCCCACCCACACATTTCCATATAAACCAGGAACTGTAACCCATACAGTCTCCCTTCGCTTTGTTAAAATGGTGAACTGTACTTATTCTTACCAATGGACAAACTCCCTGAAGCACTGGACTCATCATTTCTTGACAGTGGGGTATTGATCCAGCGATGCTTCATTTTTTCTTGTATTGTTGTTGCTGTTGTTATGTGCCGTCGAGTCAGCCCCGACTCATAGCGACCCCTCCTTGGGTTTCCGAGGCAGTATCACTACGGAAGTAGGATTGCCCAACCTTCCTTCCGAGGAGTGGCTGATGGGTTTGAACCGCCAGCCATCTGGTGAGTAGTCAAGTGCCTTAGCCACTATGCTACCAGAGCATAGTTTCTTGTATAGCTTTAATAATTGCCTCTCAGTCAGAGCATTTCCCCCAGTTGTTTCAGTTTGTTATATTGTGGTGGTGACATGCATGCTGCTATGATGCTGGAAGCTATGCCACTGGTATTTCAAATACCACCAGGGTCATCCATGGTGGACAGGTTTCAGCAGAACTTCCAGATAAAGACAAACTAGGAAGAAGGAAGTAGCCAGGTCAACTTCTGAAAAAATTGGCCACTGAAAACTTTATAAATAAGTGAAACATTGTCTGATATAGAGCTGGAAAATGAGCCCCTGAAGTTGAAAGACACTCAAAATATGACTGGCAAAGAGCTGTTTCCTCATAGTAGAGTCAATCTTAATGATATAGATGGAATGAAGCTTTCAGGACCTTCATTTCCTAATGTGGCATGACTCAAAATGAGAAGAAAGCATTGTAAACATCTGTTATTAATAAAAACATGGAATATAGGAAGTATGAATCTAGGAAAATTGGAAGTTCTAAAATATGCAATGGAATTCATAAAGATGGTTACATATCCTAGGCATTATTGAGCTAAAATGGACTGGTATTGGCCATTTTGAATCAGGCAGTCACATAGTCTTCTATACTATATTATATAGTATAGTATACTACTATACTACTTTGTACTACTATACAAAATGAAGAGGAATGGTGCTGCACTCATCTTCAAAAAGAACATTTCACTATCTATCCTGAAGTATCATGTTGTTAGTGACAAGACAGTATCTATATGACTACACGAAAGATTAGTTAATACCAGTATTATTCAAATTTATGCTCCAAACACTAAAGCCAAAGGTGAAGAAATGGAAGATTTTTACCAACTTCTTCAGTCTCAAATTGATCAAACATGCAATCAAGATGCATTGATAATTACTGAGGATTGCAGTATAAAAGTTGGAAACAAAGAAGAGGCATCAGTAGTTGGAAGATATGCTCTTGGTGATAGAAAAGACACCAGAGATTGCAGGATAGAATCTTGTCAATACCAATGATTTATTAGTGCCTAAGGCACTTGACTGCTAACCAGTAGGTTGGCGGTTCAAATCCACCAGCCACTCCTTAGAAGGAAGCGTGGGCAATCTATTTCCATAGTGACACTGCCTCAGCAACCCAAGGAGGGGTCGCTATGAGTCAGGGCTGACTCAACGGCACATAACAACAACAACAACAATACCTTTTTAAACAACATAAACAGCAGCTATTCACATGGAGTTTGCCAGATGGAATACACAGGATTCAAGTCAACTACATCTGTGGTAAGAGTCAATGGAGAACCTCAATATCATCAGTCAGAACAAGACAAGGGACCTACTGGAAGACATCATGAATTGTTCATATGCAAGTTGAAATTGAAGCTGAAGAAAATTAAAACAAGTCTAAGTCAAAACCATAATAAAACCTTAAGTATATACAACCTGAATTTACAGATAACAAAAATAGATTTGACACATGGAACACCACTGACCAAAGACCACATAAGTTGTGGAATGACATCAAGTACATCACACATAAAGAAAGAAAAAGGTCATTAAAAAGAGAGGAAAGGAAGAAAAGACCAAAATGGATATCAGAAGAACTCTGAAACTTGCTCTTGAACTGAGAGTAGCTAAGGTAAATGGAAAAAAAAATGATGAAATAGCAGAAGATGTCAAAAGCCAGCTCAGGAAGACAAGGTAAAGTATTATATAATGAAATTTGTGAAGACTTGGTCTTAGAAAATTAAAAGGAAAGAACACATTCAGTATTTCTCAAGCAGAAAGTACTGAAGAAAATAATCAAACCTCAAGATGCAATATTGAAGCTTACTTGACTGCTAACCAGAAGGCTGGTGGTTCAAACCCACCTGCCACTCTTCGGAAGGAAGACTGGGCAATCTACTTCCATAGTGATACCACCTCAGAAACCCAAGGAGGGGTCCCTATGAGTCAGGTCCGACTTGATAGCACATAACAACAACAACAACATGGGAAAAATATTGAATGACACAAGAAGCATCAAAAGAAGATGGGAGGAATACACAGAGTTACTGTACCAAAAACAATCAGTTGACCTTAAACCATTTTAGGAGGTAGGATATGACCAAGAACTGAGGGTATTGAAGAAGGAAGTGGCACTAAAGGATTTGGTGAAAGGCAAGGTTCCTGGAATTGACAGAACACCCATTGAGATGTTTAAAAAAAATGGATGCAATGCTAGAACCACTCACTCATTTACATGAAGAAATTTGGAAGATAGCTACCTGGCCAATTGAATGGAACTGATCCACATTAGTGCCCATCCCAAAGAATGGTGATCCAACAAAATGCAGAAATTATCAAACAATAATGTTAATATCACATGCAAGTAAAATTTTGCTGAGGATAATTCAAAAATTGTTGCAATAGTTTATTGACAAGGAACAGCCAGAAATTCAAGATGGATTCAAAAGAGGATGTGGAATGAAGGATATCATTGCTGATGTCAGATGGATCTTGGCTGAAAGCAAACACCAGAAAGATGTTTACCAGTGTTTTATTGACTATGCAAAGGCATTCAACTCTGTGGATCATAAAAATTATGGATAATATTGCAAAGAGTGTGTTGTTGTTGTTTTGCCATCGAGTCGGACCCAACTCATAGCGACCCCTCCTTGGGTTTCCAAAGCAGTATCACTACAGAAGTAGATTGCCCCATCTTCCTTCCGAGGAGTGGCTGGTGGGTTTGAACTGCCAGCCTTCTGGTTAGCAGTCAAG
>NW_006921786.1:4737524-4738964 GCF_000298275.1 Orycteropus afer afer | reverse complement strand
TGGAGAGAACAATCATGGGAGAAAGAAGGGCTGCTTATGCACAGGGAGACAGCTCAGAGGGCAGGAGTGCATGGAGGGATGGACACAGGGAAGAGGTAATTATCAGGAGGAAGTGGGAGGGGAGCTGTTACATTGTGGTTAATTGTGGTCAATGACATGAGACAAAGTGTATGTGAACTGCTGTATGGAAAGCAAATTTACTCTGTACATTTTCACCCAAATCAAAAAAAAAAAGACTTCAGCCTTCCATATGGATTACACCTGAACATAAAGAAAACAAAAATCTTCACAAGTGGACCAATAAGCAACATCATGGTAAATGAAGAACATACTGAAGTTGCCAATAATTTCATTTTACTTGGATCCAAATCAAAGCCCATGGAAGCAGCAGTTAAGAAATGAAATGGCATGTTGCACTGGGCAAATCTGTTGCAAAACATCCCATTGAAGTGTTAAAGAGCAAAGATATCACTTTGAAGACAAAGTTGTGCCTGCCCCAAGCCATGGTATTTTCAATAGCCTCATATGCTTGTGAGAGCTAGACAATGAATAAGAAAGACTGAAGAAGAATTGATGCATTTGAACTGTGGTGTTGGCTAAGAGTGTTAAATATATCATAGAGTGACAGAAGAATGAAGAAATCTTTGTTGGAGGAAGTACAGCCAGAATGTTTCTAAGAGGCTAGAGTGGCCAGAGTTCACCTCCTGTACTTTGGTTGTGTTGTCTGAAGGGACCATTCCTTTGAAAGGATATTGTGCTTCATCATGCAGAAGCTCAGCAAAAAAAAAAACAAAGGAAGAATCTCAAACCATGAAGAGATGAATTGACACAGTGGTTGTGACAACAAGCTCAAGCATAGCAACTATTGTCAGGAGGGCACAGAACTGGGCAGTGTTTTGTTCTGCTGTACATAGGTTCACTATGAATTGAAACTGAATTGTTAGAACCTATCAACAATAATATCAGATTATTCCCACCAACAGACAAATTACTATTATTTCTTACAACTAAAAAAGAAGACCCTCTCTTCATTCCACTTCCCAGTGCTCTGTTGTTGTTAGGTGCAATTCATTTGGCTCTGAGTCATAGTGACCCTATGTATAACAGAATGAAAATACTGCCCAGTCATGTGCCATATTCACAATACTTACTGTATCTTAGCCAATCACTGCAGCCACTGAATCAATCCATCTGTTGAGGGTCTTTTCCTTTTTCACTGACCCTTCACTTTACCAAGAATGATATCCTTATCCAGGAAATGGTCCCTTCTAACAAGATGACTAAATTAGGTGAAAGGAAGTCTGGCCACACTGGCTTCCAAGGAGAATACCTGCTGCATTTTGTCTGGGACAGATTTGTTCATCCATCTGGCAGTCCATGATACTTTCAGAATTCTTTACCAACACCACAACTCAAAAGTATCAACTCTTCTTCTGTCTT
>NW_006921786.1:4711259-4736714 GCF_000298275.1 Orycteropus afer afer | reverse complement strand
CCCTTGTTCTGTTCGAATGATAGCCTCCTGCTCTATGTACAGATTCTTCATAAGTGCAATTAAGTGTTCTAGAATTTTTTGTAATGTGATCCATAATTTGTTATGATACACACAGTCGAATGCTTTTGCATAGTTAAGAAAACACAAGTAAACATCTTTCTGGTATTCTTTGCTTTCAGCCAAGATCCATCTGACATTAGCAATGACATCCTTCATTCCACATCCTCTTCTGAATCTAGGTTGCATTTCTGGAAGTTGCCTGTCAATAAACTGCTGCAACCATCTTTGAATTATCTTCAGCAAAATTCTACTCGTGAATGATACTGTTCAATAATTTCCACATTCTGTGTGATCACCTTTCTTCAGAATGGGTACAAATATGAATCTCTTCCAGTCTATAGGCCAGGTAGCTGTCTTCCAAATTTCTTGCAATAGGCAAGTAATGCCTCCAGTGCAGCATCCATTTGTTGAAACATCTCAGTGTAACGCAAAAAACGCAACCATTGCCATGGAGTCGGATCCGACCCATAGCAACCCCTCCTTGGGTTTCCGAGGCAGTATCACTATGGAAGTAGATTGCCCAACCTTCCTTCCGGGGAGTGGCTGGTGGGTTTGAACTGCCAGCCTTCTGGTTAGCAGTCAAATGCCTTAGGCACTATGCTACCAGAGCTCCCCAGTGTGTATACCATCAATTCCAGGAGCCTTCCCCACACACACACCAATTCTTTCAGTGAAGCATGGACTTCTTCCTTCAATACCATGGGTTCTTGATCATATGCCAACTCCTGAAATAGATGAAAATCAACCAATTATTTTTGGTACAGTGATTCAGTGTATTCCTTCTATCTTCCTTTGATGCTTCCTGCATCATTTAATATTTTTCTCATAGAATCTTTCAATATTGCAATTTGAGGCTCGAATATTTTCTTCAGTTCTTCTAGCTTAAGAAATCTCAAGCATGTTCTTCCCTTTTGGTTTCCAAACTCCAGGTCTTTGCACATTTCATTATAATAATTGATTTGGTCTTCTCAAGCTGTTCTTTGAAATCTCCTATTCAGCTCTTTTAATTCATAATTTCTCCCATCTGCTTTAGGTACTCTGTGTTCAAGAGCAAGTTTCAGAGTCTCTTCTGACATTCATTTTGGTCTTTTCTTCCTTTTTGTCTTTTTAATGACCTTTTGCTTTTTTCATGTATAATATTCTTGATGTCATTCCACAATTCTTCTGGTTTTTGGTCATTGATGTTCAATGCACCAAATCTGTTCTTCAGATGGTCTCTAAGTTCAGGTGGGCTATAATCAAGATCATATCTTGTCTCTCAAGGACTTGGTTTTGAATTTCTCCAGCTTTAACTTGAACTTTCATATGAATAATCAATAGTCTGTTCCATAATCAGCTCCTGGTCTTAACCAAAGATAATGAGCTTCTCCACTGCTTCTTTCTTCTGATATAGTCTATCTGATTTCTGTGTATTTTGTCTGGCAAGGTCTACCTCTATAGCCACCATTTATGTTGTTGTTAAAAGGTATTTGCAATGAATAAGTCATTGGTCTTGCAAAATTCTATCATGCCATCTCCAATGTCATTTCTATCACCAAGGCCTATTTTCCAACTACTGGTGATTCTTCTTTGTTTCCAACTTTTGCATTCCAATCACCAGTAATAATCAACACATCTTGATTGCATGTTTGGTCAATTTCAGACTGCAGAAATTGGTAAAAATCTTCAATTTCCTATTCTTTGGCCTTAGTGGTTGGGGCATGTTTTCATTATCTTTAATGCTGCTCTAACAGAAGAGGCCACAAATAGGATGGTTTTAACAAACAGGAACTTATTCTCTTACAGTCTTTGAGGCTATAAGTCCTAGTTCAAAGTGCCAAGCTCTGCTTCTTGCTCCCAGACCACTGAAGCCGGAAGCTTTTCTTCACTCAGGCAGCTGCTGGCTGCTGAGGCTGACAAACATAAGGTCAACAAGTAAAAAGGCACCAACCAGATATTACCAAACCACACAGTAGGCCATTGATTCAAGTCCATTAAGAGTCCCAAGATCAGCAAACAACATGGCAGGTTGCTGAACAAGGACTCAGCTACATGCAGGATTAAAGTGTGCCAAAGAGCTAGACACCTTCCTCAATGTTGCTTTTTATATCCTGGAAGCAGATCACATACCTAAGCAGCTACTAAGCTCATCCAGTAGATTCCACCATGGAGTTGATTACCAATCTCACCATGGGGAATAACTACATCCAGCTGCTCAGCCACTCAAAACCAGGCCCAAGTTGACACATAACCTTAACTACTGCAGTGCATAAATTTGAATAATTGGGTGCTATGGTGGCATAGTGCCTAAGGCATTTGACTCCTAACCAGAAAGCTTGTGGTTCAAACCCACCAGCCATTCCTCAGAAGGAAGGTTGGGCAATCTATTTCCATAGTGTTACCTCCTTGGAAACCCAAGTAATGAGTTATGAGTAGGGTTCCACTCGATGGCAGAGTTTTTTTGAGTTAGTAGTATTAACAGGTCTTCTTTGTAGGCATATGGATATTATCCCATTACTGATAGCATTGTACTTCAGGACAGATCTTGAAACATTCTTTGTGACGATGAATGCCAGGCCATTCCTTTTCAATTTGTCATTAATGGCATAGTAGATCATATTATTGTCTGATTCAAAATGGCCAATATCAGTCAATTTCAGCCCAGTAATGCCTAGGATGTCGATCTTTATGTATTTCATTTTATTTTCACAACATCCAATTTTCCTACATTTATGCTTTGTACATTCCAAGTTCCAATTATTAATGGATTTTTGTAGCTATTTCTTCCCATTTTTAGTTCTGCCCCTTCAGCAAATGGAGGTCCCAAAAGCTTTACCTCATCCACATCTTTAAGGTCAACTCTACATTGAGGAAGCAGCTCTTCACCAGTTGTATTTTGAGTGCTTTTTGATCTGATATGCTCATCTTCTGGTATTGTATCAGGCAATGTTTCAGGGCTACTCATAAAATATTATAAATATAAAATATATAATAGACAGTGTATAATAGACAAGTAACATAACAGACAGTGTTTCACTTCTACTCAGAAGATTTTCACTGGGCAATTCTTTGAGAAGTGGATGTCCCCTTCCTTTTTCCCAGTCTCTTAGTCTGGAGCTTTGCTGAAATCTGTCCACCATAGGTGATCTTGCTGGTATTTGAAATACTGCTGGCACAGACTCCAGCCTCACAGCAACATACACGCCACCATAGTATGACAAACTGACGGATGAGTGGTGGATTCCCAGTCTAGATCTTCTTAACGTTTTTTTGTAGCATTAATTATGGTTATCATGGTTTTAAGCATCATTATTATCCATTTCTAAATTTTTCAATCATCCTTAGCATTAGCTCAGTGTCCCCTAAGCAATGAGTTCTTTTCTCTCCTGCCTGGCCCTGGGAACCAGTAATAAACTTAAGTCTCAATATACTTGCCTATTCCAGTTATTTCATTTAAGTGGGATCATACAATATTTGTCCTTTTGTAACTGATTATTTCACTCAGCATACTGTTTTTAAGGTTCATATATATTGTACCATGTATCAAGACTTCTTTTCTCTTCATGACTGAGTAGTATTCCATTGTTATTATGTATCACGTATTGTTTATCCATTATTCTGTTGGTGGGCATTTGGGTTCTTTCCACATTTTGGCCATTGTAAATAGTGCTGCAGTTGACACTGATGTGCAAGTGTCTTAATATCTGCCAGCGAACCTTCACAGCAAAACTACTATTCTCCTCAGTTGCTTATTAAACCTGATCCAATCTGGCTTCCCAGACTCAACTCTCTCTCTCAGCTTTCCTCCTTTCTCACTGGTTGTACTTTTGTGGTGGTTATGTTTGTGTGTCAACTTGGCTGGTCCTGGTTGAGTGGCTGGGCAGCTGGTGGTAGTTATTCCCCATGATGAGACTGGCAATCATCTCCATGGTGTGATCTACCACAAGCAGCTGAGTAGCTGCTTTTGGGAATATGGTCTGCTTCCTGTATAAAAGGAGAAGCCTTGGGAATGGTCTTTAGCCTATGACACACTTGGACCCTGCATGTAGCCATGTCATTGCTCAGCAGCCTGCTGTGCTCTGCTGACCTTGAGACTTAAATGGACTTAAGTTAATGGCCTGCTGTGTGGTTTGGTAACATCGAGACTGTGCCTTTTTACTTGTCAACGTTGGGGCTTCTCAGCTTCAGCAGCCAGCAGCTGCCTGAGTGAAGAAATGCCTCTAGTTCCAGTGGGCTGGGAGCAGGAGGCAGATCTGGACCTGAAGGTTGATGGGCTTTCACCCAGCCCCTAGAGCCTGGCACTCTGAACTTGGATATAAAGCCTCCAAATTGTAAAAATAAACTCTTGTTTGTTAAGGCCATCCCATTTGTGGTATATTTCTTGTCAGAGCAGCACTAGATAATCAAAACAACTTTCTTAGCCCTCTCCCCTTTTTTTCACTTTTTACTAAGATTTGAATGAACGTTTAACAGAGAAAATTGGTTTTCCATTCAGTAATTCATACACATTTTGTTTCATGATATTGATTGCAGTCCCTATGATGTAACAGCACTCTTCCACTTCCTCCTTGTGTGTATCTTTTCCATTAGTTCTTCTTTCCTATCCCTTCCTGCTTTCTGAGCTTTATCCCTGGGCAAATGCTGCTCTTTTGATATTGTATGGTTGATTGCTCTGAGAAGTGTGTACTTCCCTGGTATTACTATTCACCAGAGAACTCTGAAAAGGAAATCAGGAAAACAATACCATTTACAATTTGTTGTTGTTGTTGTTGTTGTTGTTATGTGCCGTCGAGTCGGCCCCGACTCATAGCGACCCCTCCTTGGGTTTCCGAGGCAGTATCACTATGGAAGTAGGATTGCCCGACCTTCCTTCCGAGGAGTGGCTGGTGGGCCATTTACAATAGCCACCCAAAATAGGAAGGAATAAATATAACCAGAAATACAAGAGACCTATACAAAGGAAAATACTAAACACTATTCCAAGAAACCAAGAGACCTACATAAAAAGAAGAATATACCATGCTTATGGATAGGAAGACTTAGCATTGTGAAAATATCAATACTACCCAAAGTCTGTAAATCCAGATTCCATCATCACAATAAAGAGATGGAAAAATTAATCACCAACTTTATATGGAAAGGAAAAAGACTCCAGATAAGCAAAACACTACCAAAGAAGAACAAGATATGAAACCTCACACTCCCCAATCTCAAAACCTGTTATACAGCCATGGTAGTCAAAACAGCCTGGTATTGGTACAATGACAAACATATAGACCAATTGGACAGAATTGACAACATAGGAATAAATCTATCCACATATGGATAGCTGATCCTCAAGAAAGGGCTGAAACTCATTTAATGGGGAAGAAGTAATCTTTTTAACAAATGGCACTGGCGAAACTGGATATCCATTTGCAGAAAAATGAAACAATATCCATATCTCACACCATACACAAAAACTAACTCAAGGTGGACCACAGACCTAAATGTAAAATCTAAAATTATAAAGATCATCAAAGAAAAACTAGGGGCAAATTTAGAGGCCCTAATACATGATACAAATACACTATCAAACATGAGTGAAAATACACAAAGTGCAGAAAACTACAGGACGGGGACCTCTCAGTCCCTTTGTAGGACTCCTTTTATTCCCTACTTACTTATGTTGGAATGTCCCAGGGCCTAGTTCTTGGACCTCTTCTCTTTTCCATCTGCATGACTCCCCTGATGATCTCCTTCAGTCTCATGACTTTGAAGCACATCTGTATGCTGAGGACTCACGCAATTGTAGCTCCAACCCCAACTCCCATCCAACTTTCTACTTGGTATTTCTTCTTGCATATTTAGTATTCACCTCAAACTATAAATCTCAAAAATTAAACTCCTGATCTTCTCCATCAAAGCTATTCCTTCTACCATCCTCCTCATCTCACTTAAGAGCATCTTTATTATTCTAGTTTCTGAAGTGTTTTATGCTTATAACCATTGTTCATTCATCTCTTACTTTCGCAATTCACATGTAATCTACCAAGATATGCTGTTGGCTCTGCCTTCAAAATATATACTAAATTCATCCATTTCTCACCACTCCCATTGCTACCACCTTGGTCTTAGCCATCCTGATCTCCCTTACAGTCTCAACTCAATGGTCAGAATGCTCTTTTTAGATGTAAGTTGAGTTATGTTATCATCTGCTGCTCAAAACTCAAAAGTGACTCACAATCTATCTCATGGTAAAAGTAAAAAAATTTTATAATAGCCCACAGGATCTATGTGACCTGGTCCCCTGTTACCCCTTTGACCTCATCATTTATTATTCTCATGCATGTTCACTCCATCCCAGCCAGCAGAATTCTTTGCTGTTCTTTGATGTGGCCAGACATCCTCTCATCTCAGAGTCTCTGTGTCTCTGCCTAGATGTTCTCTTATATATAGGGCCATGTGGTTCACCCCTCAAGCTATTCCAAGACTTTGTTTAAATGTCACTTACACAGTGAAGCCTACAATAACCTCTCCATTTGAACTTTAAACCCTGTAATAAACACTAAAGGTGAATTACACAAATGGCCTCATCCCACTTGATTTCAAAATGGTATGGTGACATTTCCAGTGTACCATGCTGAAAACATGAACTTATATCTCTCTGCTTCACTGTTTTGAAGCCATATGAGACCCTTAATCATATGCAGGAAAGTACAGGGGATCTGAATTTCTTTAGGAACATCCCTTAACCAATGGGAGATAAAACCCCTGAGCTCCCTGCTTTGCCATGGGACTATTCTAAGGTGCATTTTAAATACTTTCTCAGAGGATCCTTTAGGAGATTGAGTCCCAGTTGTACATAGGTGGTAATCAGTTCTTTAATGCACTTTTAACTAATCTTTCTTCCTACTTTGATTCACTTTCTTCACTCCCTCATTTTACTTTCTAGGATCACCTCCTAAGTAAACCACTGTCTTCCAAAAGTCTTTTCCTCCTCTGGACAGCCAGGGAACCTACCTAAAGTAAACCCCTACCACTGACATTCCTGACCCTCAGACCTAGCTCTATTTTTTCTATATCAGTTATCAACTTCCTACCTACATTGTGATTTATTTACTTATTGTTTATGGAAAAAAGAAGACAGAAGAACTCATACACTTGAATTGTGATGCTGGTGAAAAATAGCAAATATACCATGGACTACCAGAAGAAGATTTGTTAATAACAATTTGTTAATAACAATAAATGGAGAGAAGATTGAGGTTGTCAAGGAATTCACATTGCTTGGTTCTACAATCGATGCAAATGGAAGGAGCAGTCAGGACATTAGACGATGTGTAGCATTGGGAAAGTCAACTGCGAAGGAACAGTTTCAAGTGCTGAGGAGCAAGGATCTCTCCTTGAGGACTAAGGTGCACCTGACACAAGCCATGATATTTCCAATTGCCTCGTATGCATGTGAGAGCTGGACAATGAATAAGGAAGACTGAAGAAGAGTTGATGCTTTTGAGTTGTGGTGCTGGCAAAGAATGCTGAAAGTACCATGGACTGCTAAAAGAACTAACAGATCTGTCCTGGAGGAAGTGCAGCCAGAATGCTCCTTGGAAGCAAGAATGACCAGACTTCGTCTCACCTATTTTGGTCATGTTGTCAGAAGGGACCATTCCCTGGAGAAGGATGTCATGCTTGGTAGGGTGGAGGGTCGACGAAAGAGGGGGAGGCCTTCAACGAGATGGATTGATACAGTGGCTGCAATGATGAGCTCAAGTATAGCAGGGATTGTGGGGCTGGCGCGGGTTAGGGCAGTGTTTCATTCTGCTGTGCATGGGGTCACTATGAGTCAGAAACGACTCCACAGCACTTAACAACAACAACAACAACCAGAAGAAGAAACAAATTAGTTTTAGAAGAAATACAACTAGAATGCTCCTTAGGAGTAAGTATGGAGATTTCATCTTGCTTACTTTACACGCATCATCAGAAAAGACCAATCACTCGAGAGGAATATCGTGTTCTGTAAAATAGTCAGTGAAAATAAGGAAAACCCTCAATGAGATAAATTGACAACAATGGGTTCAAACATATCAAAGATCAGGGAGTTTGTGTAGGACAGAGCAACATTTCATTCTGTTATACATGTCACCCTGAGTTGGAACTGACTCAATGGCAACTAACTTACAAGTTAACTAACTTCCTCATACAAGAGTCATGAGTACAGGTGATTTTGTCTGTTTTGTTCATTGCTTTATACTTTACACCTATGATACTTCCTGGCAGATAGTAGTTACTCAGTAAGTATATGCTGAATGTTAAACTATCTTGTCCATTATTAAAGAGCAAGGACACCATCATCTAATAAAATATTAGACAAATGTCAATTTAGCTCTCAGATCTACCACTTATTAGCTGGGTGAGCTTAACCAAACTAACTTTTTTAAGACTCAGTCTCCTCATTGGTAAATGGAGACAAAAATGTTTGCCTTTCCATAAATCAGAAATGTGAAGAAATCATCTAAGACTGTTCTGGCCCCACAATGCAACTTCCCTCCTCTGCTCTCAAACTGTTCCCCTTGATCAATTAATGGTGATTTAAACCAGCTGAACCCATGACTCAGCATCTTTTCCCTTTGTGAATTGGTGACTATGGGAAAATTCCTCTGAAGCATCTCCTTACGCCCAGCTGGAGGTCAGGAAGCCAGGCTTCTTTCAATCCCCCAGTGAAATGCCAATTAGAAGGACATAACCAGCAGGAAGAGCTACTGGAGAAAACCACACATTTGTTCCAAAACAAAGATCACACTGCATGTCATAAAAGCTCAGAAATGTCTTCCAGATGTTGTACACTGTGCCTGCACAGATGTTTCCTATGTCAAACCATAAATGTTGGAAACATAAAACATTTGTGCCCCACAGATGTGGAGATTTAATTATAAAATGAAAGTGATAAATCTTTGGGTAATAAAAGAAGATAACAAACTGGCTATATGAGATTATTTTTTTAATCTGATTTTTTTTTCCACATTGAGTTCTACTGGGATATCCCCAATGATAGTCTAGTTGAACTCTCTGCATGCACTGAAAATTAATTCCAACATTAACTCAACATGGTAACTCATGATTCCATTTTGAAGCAACTCCTTTTCAGACATTTGAAAAATTAGAACTTTCATCACCTTCAAGTATATAAGATATATCAGTTTATATCTACCCTCTGTCAGTTTGCCATATTGTTGTGACTTGTGTATTATGACACTGAAAGCTATCCCACCAGTATTTCAAATACCAGCAGGGTCAACCCTATGGGAGGCTTCAGCAGAGCTTCCAGAATAAGATAGACTACGGAGAAAGGCCTGATGGTCACTTCTGAAATTTAGCCAATAAAAATGTTATGGATCACAATAGAATACTGTTCCGCATAGTGCTGAAAGATGAGACTCTAAGATTGGAAAGCACTACATAATAGCAGCAACAATATACTCAAATATACCAACAATTATGAAAATAGTTCAGAACTGGGCAACGTTTTGTCTGTTACACATGGGGTTGCCATGAGTCAGAGCCAACTCAATGATAACTAAAAAGCATAATAACACATAATTATGAGAATAAAGAATGAATACATATGTAGGGCTGATATCTCTATGGTTCTATGCTTTATATTGTAGTTGTTGTTGTGTTTGCCATAGAGTTGAGTCCAACTCATAGTGACCCCTCCTTGGGTTTCCAAGGCAGTATCATTATGGAAGTAGATTATCCAACCTTCCTTCTGAGGAGTGGCTGGTTAGCAGTCAAATGCCTTAGGTACTACGCCACCAGAGCTCCCTTTACATACACATACACATATTCACTCACATTATCTCACATGGAATGAAAAGTGTTAAAGAAATGTTATCCATTATCTACATATGATTATAAATGCTGCAGCATGAGCTAGTATATTTTCTCAATGTTTCCCTCTACTTCAACATATTCTTAGTTTATTCTTGATAGATTAATATGCTTAAACACTGCATTAATTTCTGCATGCTTTTATTTTAAAATATTCATTAAGAATCGATATTATATTAGTAACTGAAAGAGATTCCCAAAGTAATAAAATACCAAATCTTCCCCCAAAGAGGTTAGACTATAAAAAACTAACCTGTATTGACTAGGAGTATGAAAATAGTTGTGTAGTTGGAAGATGTGTTTAACCCTTAAGATTCACCATGAGATTGATTGATTTTTTGGGGGGTGAGCTCTTTAATAGTTTGAAAACATATATATATATATGAACATATATGAACATGTTATATATATAACAACTCATGCAAATAATTTTAAAATTAAGAACTAGACATATATACATTTTTAATAATTTTTTAAGAAATGGAAAATCATTGTATAATTCTTTATTATATACAGTTAAATTGAAGAAAATGAGAAGTTAGAGAATGGGAAAGGACATGTGAAAGAGAGGAGAAATAAAAAGCACAAAGATTATAAGAGATAATAACAGTAAAACTGATGTGTGTTGTACCAAGCATTGTGGTAAAAAATTACAGAGATTTTCTCATTTAATTCTCTACAAAACTCGGTGATGAGGAAATCATTTTACCCACGATGAAGCTGAGGCACAATAAATAATAAAGACATTAAATCATTTGACCTTAGTCACATAACTAAAATGTGACATGACAAAGAAAATGAAAGATGCAGAAAGAGATAGCTCTTTCTAGAAATTATCATTATTGTACTACCTTTTACAACATTGCAGCTAAGGACTTCCCTTATCATTTTTTTTAAATAAGAGTCACCAAATCATGTCAATCCCCCATGAAATTGTGACCTCTTTCAGGACTCTTGCTATCTTTTATTCATACAGTCAGCAACACCTACCCCTGTATGTTGCATATCGTAGTCATGAAGAAAATTTAATAAGTAAAATTTTATTTGTTAACCTCTTCTTTAATCTCTTTCAGTAGTCCTTTGACCAATTTTTCCCAATTTTCCTTCATTATTCCTCAATTCTTACCCTTTTTCCATTTTCCTATTGCCATTGTTCTGCCCTGGTAAGAAACAATCTAAGTTGAGAGCAAGATAGAAAATGAAAGTATCTCAAGGACCCTGACTTTTAGCCAGGAATACAATGGAGACTATTCTGTTATGACAAAATTATTAAATGCCATAATCATTGATTTTTTTTTTTTTTTCCAATTTGGGCATGGCATGGAAGGGCAAACCAAATGAATGTGAATAAGGGAAAAAATAAAATAATAAAAGCAGAGTGTATACAACTATTTAATGGCAGTGTCAACTATGTACCACCCCTGTCCCAGCTCCAGTCCATAAAATTCTAAATAGAAATGTATAGCCTTAAATACATACATAGGGAAAGGAAAACAAAAGGCTGAAAATTGAGTATCCATCCATCTCAAGCCAATACTTGTCTGTCAGTTTGTCATGCTGTGGTGGCTTGAGTGTTCCTGTGATGCTGGAAGCTATGCCACCAGTATTTCAAATAATCAGCAGGGTCACCCATGGTGGACAGATTTCAAAGGAGGCTATAGACTAAGAAAGACTAGGAAGAAGGACCTAGCCATCTACTCCTACAAAAAAAAAAAAACTAGCCAGTATAAACCTTATGGATAACAGTAGAACACTATCTACATAGCACTGGAAGATGAGCACCTCAAGTTAGAAGGGACAAACTATATGACTAGGGAAGAACTGTTTCCATAAAGTAGAGTTTGTCTTAATGACATGGGTGGAGTGAAGCTACTGGGATCTTTATTTGCTGATGTGGTATGACTCAAAATGTGGAAAAACAGAAGTAAATGTCAAGTAAGAATTGGAATGTATGAAGTATGAATTTAGGTAAACTGGAAGTTGTCAAAAATAAAATGGTATGCATAAAAATCAATATCCTAGGAAATTTTTGTAGCTGTTGTTGTCGTTGTTAGATGCCCATGATTCAATTTTGACTCAGCGACCTCATGTACATCAGAGCAAAACACTGGCCAGTCCTGCACCATCTTCACAATTGTTGCTATGCTTGAGCCCATTGTTGCAGAGGAGTTGTGGATGACATCAGGAACATCATACTTAAAGAAAGCAAAAGGTCACTGAAAATATAGGAAAGGAAGAAAAGACCAAAATGGATATCAGAAGAGACTCTGAAACTTGCTTCTGAACAGAGTAGCTAAAGCAAATGGAAGAAATGACAAGATAAAAGAGCTAAAGGAAAGATTTCAAAAACAGCTTGAGAAGACAAAGTCAACTATTATAATGAAATGTGCAGAGCCCTGTAGTTCGAAAACCAAAAAAGAAGAACACACTCAGCATTTCTCAAGATGAACGAACTGAAGAAAAAATTCAAGCCTCGAGTTGCAATATTGAAAGAGTCTATGGGCAAAATATTGACTGATACAGGAAGGAGCAAAAGAAGATGGAAGGAATACACAGAGTCACTGTGCAAAAAAGAATTAGTCAATGTTCAACTATTTCAGGAGGTGGTTTATGATCAAGAACCAATGGTATTGAAGGAAGAAGTTGAAGCCGCACTGAAACATTGGGGAAAAAAACAAGGCTCCAGGAATTGATAGACTATCCACTGAGATATTTCAACAAACAGATGCTGTGCTGACAGCACTTACTACTCATCTTCACCAGGAAATCTGGAAGACAACTACCTGGCCAACTAACTGGAAGAGATCCATAGTTGCACCCATTCCAAAGAAAGGTGATCCAACAGAACATGGAAATTGTGTAACAATGTCATTAATAGTGCATGCAAGCAAAATTTTGCTGAAGAAAATTTTAAAATGGTTGCAGCAGTATATTGACAGGGAAATTCCAGAAATGCAAGCTGGAGTCCGAAGAGTATGTAGAAGGAGGGATATCATTGCTGATGTCAAATGGATCTTGGCAGAAAGCAAAGAATACCAGAAAGATATTTACTTGTGTTTTATTGACTACACAAAATCAATTGACTGTGTGGATCATAACAAATTGTAGAAAACATTGTGAAAAATAGGAATTCTAGAATACTTAATTGTGTTCATGGGGAAACTGTACATAGACCAAGAGGCTGTTATTCTAACAGAACAAAAGTATATTGTATAGTTTGAAATCAGGAAAGTTGTGTGTGTGGATTGTATCCTTCCACCATATTTATTCAATCTATATGCTGAGCAAATAATCTGAGAAGCTAGACTATATGAAGAAAAACTACATCAGGATTGAAGGAAGATTCATGAAAAACCTTTGATATGCTGATGACACAAAATTGCCTGCTGAAAGTGAAGAAGATTTGAAGCATTTGCTGATGAAGATCAAAGACTGCAGTCTTCAGTATGGATTACACCTCAACATAAAGAAAATGAAAATTCTCACAACTGGACCAATACACAACATCACAATAAATGGAGAAAACATTGAAGCTGTCAAAGGTTTCATTTTACTTGAATCTATAATTAACACCCATGGAAGCAACAGTCAAGAAATCAGATGTTGTATTGCACTGGGCAAATCTGCTGCAAGAGACCTCTTTAAATAGTGTTAAAGAGCTAAGATGTCACTTTGAAGACTAAGATGTGCCTAACCCAAGCCACGGTATTTTCAAACGCCTCATATGCATGTGAAAGCTGGACAATAAATAAGAAAGACTGAAGAAGAATTGATGCCTTTGAATTGTGGTGTTGGTAAGGAATACTGAAAATACCATGGACTGCCAAAAGAATGAACAAATCTGTCCTGGAAGAAGTGAAGCCAGAATGCTCCTTAGAAGCAAGAATGGCGAGACTTCATCTCACCTACTTTGGTCATGTTGTCAGAAAGGACTATTTCCTGGAGAAGGATACTATGCTTGGTAAAGTAGAACCAAAAAAACCAAACTCACTGCCATACAGTCAATTCCTATTCATAGCAACCACTGTTAGGTTTCTGAGGCTGTAAATCTTTATGGAAGTAGATTGCCCAGTCGTCCTTCCATGGAGTGGCTGGTGGGTTTGAGCCACCAACCTTCTGGTTAGCAGTCAGATGTCTTAGGCACTATGCCACCAGATCTAATGGGATGGATTGAAACATTGGCTACAATGATGGGCCAAAGCATAGCAACAATTTTTAGGATGACACAGAACTGGGCCATTATTTTTTCTGTTGTACATAGGGTCACTGTGAGCCAGAGTCAACTTGATGGCATCTAACAACAACAACATAACCTTGATGCTGAGGAAGATAGTACCACAACAAAAAATTACAGGTCAATATCTTTCATGAATACAGGTGCGATATCCTAGACAAAATATTATGAAGAAAATGAACAATTATAAAAATAAATAATAATGATGCATTATGACCAAGTTGGGTTTATTTCAGAAATCAAAGTTGGTTTAACATTCGATGTCAGTACATGCAATTCATACCAATAGTAAGGGAGAAAATGATGTGATAATCTCAATAGATAGAGAAAGAAACTTTAGATAAAATTCAATACATTTCATGATTAAAAATAAAAATTATCAAACTATAAATAGAAGGAGACTTTCTTAACCTGATAGAGGATACCTATCAATATCTACTACCGCAAACACCTTATTCAATCATCAAATATTGAAAGTTTTCCTCCAGAGATCCAAAATAAGACAAGCATGCTTGTCAACATTTTACTGGTCATCATCCAGTTCAGTAAAGCAAGAAACATAAAAGGCATACAGTTTGGAAAGGAAGAAAAAATATTCACAGATGTCCTAGGCTGGGTTCTCTAGAAAAGCAAAACCAGTGAATCTTATAGAGAAGAAAAAATGTATATATATATATATATATATATATATATATATAGATATATTGTTTGTTGTTGTTATGTGCCATCGAGTCGGACCGGACTCATAGTGACCGCTCTTTGCTCTGTTATAAATATTACAATATTACAACTTTGCTGGCTGAAAGTGAGGATGACTTGAGGCACTTACTGATGAAGGTTGAAGAATACAGTCTGCAGTATGGATTACATCTCAATATAAAGAAAACAAAAATCCTCACAACTGGACCAATGAGCAGCATCACAATAAATGGAGAGAAGGTTGAGGTTGTCAAAGAATTCACGTTGCTTGGTTCTACAATCGATGCAAATGGAAGCAGCAGTCAGGACATTAGACGACGTGTAGCATTAGGAAAGTCAACTGCAAAGGAACTGTATCAAATGCTGAGGAGCAAGGATATCTCCTTGAGGACTAAGGTGTGCCTGACACAAGCCATGATATTTCCAATCGCCTCGTATGCATGTGAGAGCTGGACAATGAATAAGGAAGACCAAAGAAGAGTTGATGCTTTTGAGTTGTGGTGCTGGCGAAGAGTGCTGAAAGTACCATAGACTGCTAAAAGAACTAACAGATCTGTCCTGGAGGAAGTGCAGCCAGAATGCTCCTTGGAAGCAAGAATAGCCAGACTTCATCTCACCTATTTTGGTCGTGTTGTAAGAAAGGACCATTCTCTGGAGAAGGATGTCATGCTTGGTAGGGTGGAGGGTCGGCGAAAGAGGGGGAGGCCTTCAACGAGATGGATTGATACGGTGGCTGCTATGATGGGCTCAAGCATAGCAGGGATTGTGGGGCTGGCGCTGGATCGGGCAGTGTTTCGTTCTGCTGTGCATGGGGTCGCTATGAGTCAGAAATGACTCGACAGCACCTAACAACAACAACAGCAAGGAAAGACTCAACTACACTGCAAAAAATTTATACTGGTAATCTTTTTCCCAGCCTTCCCTAAAGGGATCTACAGCTTTTACGAGAGGGACTGTTCACTGGGAAAAAGGAAATAATCAAACTTTTGGGGGATTACTGGATACTGGTTCTGAATTAATACTAATTCCAGGAGACCCAAATGTCAGTTGAGCCCACCAGTCAGAATGGTGACTTGGAGGTCAAGCTATTGATGAAGTCTTAGCTCAGATCCATCTCACTGTGGGTCCAGTGGGTCCCAAAACCCATCCTGTAGCTATTTCCCCAGTTCCGGAATGTATAATTGGAATAGACATACTCAGCAACTGGCAGAACCCTCACGTTGGATCTCTGACATGTGGAGTAAAGGCAATTATGGTAGGAAAATCTAAGTGAAGCCATTATAATGCCCTTACCTAGAAAAATAGTAAACCAAAAGTAATACCACATTCCTGAAGGGATTGCAGAGATCGGTGCCACCATTGAGGACTTGAAAGATGCAGGGCTTGTGACTCCAACCACATACCCATTTAACTCACCTATTTGGCCTCTGCAAAAAACAGATGGATCTTGGAGAATGACAATGGATTTTCATAAACTTAATCATGTAGTGACTTCAATGCAGCTGCTGTTCCAGATGTGGTTTCATTGCTTGAGCAAATTAATACATCTCCTAGTACCAGGTATGCAGCTATTGATCTGGCCAATGCCTTTTTTCTCATTAACAATTTCAAAGGATCATTGGAAGCAGTTTACCTTCAGCTGGAATGGCCAAAAACACACTTTCACCATGTTACCTCAAGGATATATCAATTGTCCATCACTGTGTCATAATTTAGTTTGCAGGGAACTTGATCACCTTTCCCTTCCACAAGATGTCATAACAAATTATGGATAACGTGTGAAGAATGGGAATTCCAGAGCACTTAATTGTGCTCATGAGGAAATTGTACCAAGAGGGTGTCTTTCAAACAGAGCAAGGGGATACTGCATGGTATAAAGTAAGGAAGGGAGTACACCATGGTTGTATTCTTTCACCATACTTATTCAAACTGTATGCTGAGTAAATAATCCAAGAAGCTGGACTGTATAAAGAAGAACATGGCATCAAGCTAGAAGGAAGAAACATTAACAATCTGCAATATGCAGATGACAAAACCTTGCTTGCTGAAAGTGAAGATGACTTGAAGCACTAACTGATGATGATTAAAGAACACAGTCTGCAATATGGATTACACCTCAACATAAAGAAAGCAAAAATTCTTTCAACTGGACCAACTGGCAGCATCATGATAAATGGAGAAAAGATAGAAGTTGTCAAAGATTTCATATTATTTGGATCCACAATCAATACACATGGAAGCAGTAGTCAAGAAATCAGATGTCATATTGCACTGGGCAAATCTGCTGCAAAAGACCTCTTTAAACTGTTGAAGAGCAAAGACATCACTTTGAAAATTAAGTTGTGCCTAACCCAAGCCATGGTATTTTCAATTACCTCATATGCCTGTGAAAGCTGGACAATGAATAAGGAAGACTGAAGAAAGTTGATGCTTTTGAGTTGTGATTTTGGTGAAGAATACTGAAAATATCATGAACTGCCAGCAAAATGAAAAAATCTGTTCTGAAAGAAGTGTAACAGAATGTTCCTTGGAAGCAAAAATAGCCAGACCTATTTGGTCATGTTCTCAAAAGGGACCATTCCCTGGACAAGGATATCATGCCTGTTAAAGAGAAGAGTCGGCAAAAAAGGAGAAGACCCTCAACAGGATGGATTTATACAATGGCTGCAATCATGGGCTCAAGCATAGCAAGAATTGTGAGGATGGTGCAGGGCCAGGCAGTGTTTCATTCTGTTGTACATAGGGTCGCTATGAGTTGAAAGTGACTCAACAGCACCTAACAACAAAAACAACACCATAGTGAAGGGTTAGAAGACTCAAGTGTAAAGATGTCGATTCTCCCAAATTGATGTACAGATTTATTTAAATCTCAACCAAAATCCCAGCAAGTTCTTGTGGAAAATCTTTTAACATGTTCTAAAATGCATGTGAAAGTATAAAAAAAGTCAAATATAGCCAAGAAAATTTTGAAAAAGGACAAAGATTGAAGACTAACACTATCAGGTATCAAAACTGATTTAAAGGCTACAGCAAAAGGAGGTCAATGGTAGAATTCTCACCTTCCATGAAACAGACCAGGAGCTCTGGTAGCATAGTGCCTAAGGCACTTGACTGCTAACCAGAAGGCTGGCAGTTCAAACCCTCCAGCCACTCCTCCAGCAAGGTTGGGCAATCTACCTCTGTAGTGATACTGCTTTGGAAACCCAAGGAGGGGTCACTATGAGTCGGGTCCAACTCGACCCCACATAACAACAACAACAACAACAATGAAGCAGACCTGGGTTTGACTAATAAACACACTTCATGCACAGCTGCCACTCATCCATCAGTGGAGATTTGTGTTGTGCTATAATGCTGAACAGGTTTCAGCAGAGCTTCCAGATTAAGACATACTAGGAAGAAGGTCTTGCTTATCTGCTTCCAAAAATCAGCCCATGAAAATTTTGTCAATCATAACAGTCTGATTCTCAACCCATCAAAGGAATGGCACAAGATAGGGCAGCATTTAGTTTCATTGTGCCTGGGGTTTCCATGAGTCAGTGCCAATTCGACCATAGCTAACAACAGCAACAATATAGTGAGATATTGGAACAAGGGCAGAAAAATAGAACAATGGCACAAAATGAAGGATCCAGAAAGATACTTACACATATATAGACACGATTTGTGTGACTAAAATGGCACTAAAGATCCAACAGGAGAAAGACTGTCACTTCTATAAAAATGTGCTGAGTCATTTGGCTATCAACATGAAAAGAAAATACTGACTCCTTCACATCTTACAAAATTAATTTCAGGTTTATTTTAGATTTAACATTGAAAAATAAATCATAGAGCTTCTAGAACACTGCATAGAATATTTCCATGGCTTTGAAATTGGCAATATTTTCATAATCTGTACATAAAAAGTACTAACTATAAAGGAAAATATTAATAAATGGAATGTAACTAAAATTAAGAACATCTATTAATCTAAAGAGGAGCTCTGGTAGTGTAGTGCCTAAGGCATTTGACTGCTAACCAGAAGGCTGGCTGTTCAAACCCACCAGCCACTCCTTGGAAGGAAGGTTTGGCAATCTAGTTCCATAGAGATACCACCTTGGAAACACAAGGAGGGGTTGCTATGAGTCTGATATGACTTGACAGCAGTGCCTGAGTGTATTAATCTAAAGACTTTATTAAGAAATTAAAAGCAAGAGAGTTACAGCAAAAATGGCAGAATAGGCAGATAAGCTACACAGACCCTCTGCAACAAAGCAATGAGAAACCAATCGAAAACAATACAGAAGATGATCCTGGAACACTGAGCTTTGAAGGGAAGGATAAAGAAGTAGATTAAACACTAACTAGTAGAAGAACTTGAACAAAAACTATGAGTAAGGAGAAAAACAGAGCTGTGAACTGCCAGCTGTGCTGAGGGCACAGTTATTTTGAATATTTCTCAGTAGCAACCTAAGAATTGGCTTTGCTCACTAAAGACTGCATCAGCAAAGACTTCAGTGGCACCTGACAACCAGAAAGGAAAACAGTGAAGAAAGAGACAAACAGACCTGTGGACAACCAATGGCTGCCTTGTGGGCACAGCCATTTTGAATATTTGAAAGCATGGGTGCAGCTATTTTGAATATATGCAAGTGGTGTTCTTACCGGGACAGAAACCTAAGAATAGCTTACACTTGCTGAGGACAGCATGGGCAATTGCACTTGAGGCTGACAAGTAGAAAGGTGTGATATTCTTCTTGTTACCATTGTACCCCACACCCTCTAGATGAACAAAGGTGTGCCCATCCCCACCTCCACCCACCTACTTGACCAGCAGGAATCCCATACTGGTCTTTGTGCTGACAGAGCCTGAGTGCCATGCCCACGCCCCACAGTTTTGTTTTTAAATTATTCTTATTCCTCTTCATCCTTGTTTCCTTTTTTTTGTTTTGTTTTCCTTCTCTTTCTCTTCCATGGTCCTTTCTTTTTCTCTTCCCTTTTTCCTTCTTTTCCTCATTATCTTTTTTTTATCCTTTTTTAATATATTTTGAAAATTTTCTTCTCATTTATTGCATTTTTTTTTTCATGATTGTTCCTGTTTGTTTATGCATATAGAATTTTTGTTCTCTTGTTTTTATATTTTGGGTTTATTATTATTATTATTATTATTATTATTTTGTATGAGTGGGAGACAGCAACCATTCCCATACAACTCAACCATACTTATACCTTCTGCAGCCCCATGCACTGAGTGAGGTCCAACACTTGCTTTTGCACCAACTGACCAATGATAAATGGCAGCCAATACCAGCTCAACACACCCTCAATTGCTCCTTATGAACAGCTAACAAAAATCTGTGCACACATTTTCATTTTCTACACACCCACCAGGTGACACGTGGCGAGTTCCTAAGTGCTACCAACTAGTGAATAGAGGAGCACAATATTCTGCTCACACAGATATATCAAAACAAAAATAAAATTAAAAAAAAAAAATTGGGGGACAAATCACAACAACATGCAACCACAAATTAAACATAAATACAACAATATGACAATGTCTTGGAAACAACAGACCATCATAGTCCACACAAAGATGCCAGATAAGTAGTAGAAACAAAAGACAAAGATACAGACACAGAAAACATCCCTGAGGAAGAAGCAGCATTAGAACTGCCCGATAAGGAATTCGTAAGAATTATATTTGGGTGCCTTTAATGAACTGAGAGACACAGCAAGGAAAACACTGACAAAAATCAGGAAAACAGAGGCAAAATCTAGAACAATTTAGGAAGACAATACAAGAACAAATCAACAAAATAATAATAAAAAAAAAAAACCAGAAATGCCAAAAAACAACAAAAAGAAATACAGAAGATTAATACTAAGATTTCAGAAACAGATAATACATTGAATGGGAAAAGGAGCAGAATTGAATCAATGGAAGACAGAATGGTAACATTAAAGACAAATACATCAATATTACTTTGTTAAGTGATCAACCAGAAAAAAAGATCAAAACAAAATGAAGAAAGCCTAAGATTCATATGGGATACCATCATGTGATTGGAATTCCAGAACAGGAAGAGACAAATAAAACCATAGAGAAAACTGTCAAAGATTTATTGGCATAGAATTTCCCTAATATGATGAAAGAGGAGAATATATTATACAAGAAGTTCAATGAATCCCAAACAGGATAGATTCCAAATGAAAATCACCAAGACATATCATCAAACTCACCAAAATCAAATACAAAGAAATAATCCTGAAAACAGCATGGGAAAAATGAAAAGTTACCTACAAAAGACAACCAAAAACTAAAATCTGATTTCTCAACAAACACGATACAGGTGAGAAAGCAATGGGATCATATATATAAAACCCCAAAAGAAAAAAATTTCCAGCCAAGAATTATATGGCCAGAAATATTGTCCCTCAAATATGATAGTGAAATTAAGACATTTCAGATAAGCAGAAACTAAGAGAATTTGTTAAAACCAGGCCAACCTTACAAGAGATGCTAAAGAGAGGCTTTCTGACCGAGAACAACAACAGCAAACAGCAATAGATGATTAACATGCGTGATGACATAACCCAGAATCCAACCCAGATATGGAAGTATCCAAAGTGAAACAACCTTACAAGATGGTAAACAGGGAAACAGAGACATCAATTGGTAAGTAAAGAAGGACAAGTACAAACCAAAAAGAGGGGGGAAAAGTGTGTAGTTACAGAAGTTCTAAATGGTGTGCAAGTCAAGACAGTTGTGAGATAGAACAAACTTTAAAACTTGGGAAGAAAATAATAAATCACAGAATAACCTCAAAGAAAAATAACAAGCTTTCACATCAAAATAAAAAGGAGAACAGCAAAATCATTTAACCAAACTCACTGCTGTCAAGTTGATTCTGACTCAAATACTAAATATAGCAAAGAAAGAGATGATAGCATCATTCATAAACAAAATGAGCTCAGCACAGAAAATTATTTGGAACAAAGAAATCAGCAAAACTATGAAAAAACACATAACAAAATAACATCAATAATTTCATATTTGTCAATAATTACCCTGAATGTAAATGGATTAAATGCACCACTCAAGAGATGGAGTGTGGCAGACTGGATAATGAAACATGACCCATCAATATGCTGTCAATAAGAGATTCACCTTAGACAAAAAGAAAAAATTGACTAAAGCTCGAAGGTTGGAAAAAGATATAACAAGCAAAGTTTCTGATAAAATAGACTTTAAGACAAAAACAACTATAAGAGACAAGGATGGACAGTATATAATGATTAAAGGATTGATTGAACAAGAGTACATAACTATAATAAATATCTACACACCCAACAAGAGCCCCAAAAATATGAATCAAACTTTACCAGAACTGAAAAGACAAATAGATAATTCAACAATAATAGTCAGAGACTTTAATATACCATTTTCAATTAAAGATACAACTGGAAAGAAACTCAACAAAGATACAGAAAAATTAAACAATATGGCCAACTTCATCTTATAGACATTTACAGAGCATTTCACCCAAGAGCAGCACAATATGCATTCTTTTCCAGGGCACATGGAATATTCTCTAGGATAGACCATACGTTAGGACGCAAAGCAAGCCTCAATAAATTTACAAACATTGAAATACTGCAAAGCATCTTCTCAGATCACAAAGTCATATAATTAGAAATCAGCATTAGGAAGACCAACAAAAAAAAAAAAAAAGGAAACGTGGAAACTGAATAACATACTCCATAAAAACAACCACGTAATAGAAGAAATAAAAATTAAATTAAAAATTTCCTTAAATCAGACAAGAAGGAAAACAACATATGTACTAAAATTTTTGGGACAGAGCAAAAGGAGTGATCAGAGGGTGATTTATAGTAATAAATGCACCCATCAAAAAAGAAGAAAGCCAAAATCAACACTTTAACCCAACTCCACCAACAATTAGAAAAAGAGCTGCAACAAAAGCCTCTAGTCACCAAAAGAAAAGAAATAATAAATATTTGAGCAGAAATAAGTGAAACAGAAAACTGAAAGACAATAGAAAAATAGCAACAAGACTAGAAGTTGGTTCTTTGAAAAGACTAATAAAATTGACAAACCATTGGCAAACTTAACAAAGTAAAAGAAGATGCAAATAAAATGAGTAAGAAATTAAATGGTTGATGTCATAACAAAACCAACTGAAATAAAAAGGATAATATCAGGATACTATGAAGAACTGTACTCCAACAAATTTGAAAACCTAGAAGAAATGGACAGATTTCTAGAAACATGTTAGCTACCTAAACTAACACAGACTGAGGTAGAAAATTTGAACAGATCCATAAGAAAAGAAGAAATTGAACAGGTCATAAAAAAATTACCATCCAAAGAAGTCCTGGCCCAGATGGTTTCACTGGAGAACTCTACCAATCATTCAGAGGAGTGCTGATACCAACGCTACTCTAACTATTCCAGATCATTTGGAATCCTCCCAAATTCATTTTATAAAGTAAGCATAACCCTGATATCAAACTCAGACAAAGACACCACTGGAAAGGAGAACTACAGACCAATATCCCTCATGAATATAGATACAAAAATCTTCAACAAAATCCTAGCCAATAGACTCCAACAATGTATCAATAATAATAATAATACATCATGACCAAGTGGGATTAATACCAGGTATGCAAAGATGGTTCTACATTAGAAAAACAATCAACGTTATCCATCACATAAGTAAAATAAAGGAAAAGAATCCTATGATCATATTAATAGATGAAGAAAAAAAAATTTGATAAAATCCAACACTCATTCCTGATAAAAACTCAGGAAAAAAAAAAAGGAATAGAAGGGGCATTCCTCAACATAATAAACAGCATACATGCAAAACCAACAGCCAACATTTTTCTCAGTGGAGAGAGACTGAAACCATTCCCCTTGCAAACAGGAACCAGACAAGCATGCCCTCTATCTCCACTTCTATGCAACATTGTATTGGAAGCCTTAGCCAGGGCAATAAGGCAAGAAAGGGAAATCAAAGGCATCCAAATTGGTAAGGAAGAAGTCAAACTATCCCTATTTACTGATGATATTATCCTATACATAGAAAATCTAACAGACTCAGAAGAAAACTACCAAAATGAATTGAAAGAGTTAGCATAGTGGCAGGATACAAGATCAACATACAAAGTTCAGTTGGATTCCTCCACACCAGTAGAGAGGTCTTTGTAAAGGAAATAAAGAAATCAATAACATTTACAATAGTTAGGAGCTCTGGTGGTGTAGTGCTCAGGCCATTTGACTGCTAACCAGAAAGCTGGCAGTCCAAACCCACAGCCACTCCTCAGGAAGGTTGGGCAATCTACTTCCATAGTGCTACCACCTCAGAAACCCAAGGAGGGGTCACTAGGAGTCAGATCTGACTCAAATAGTTACCAAAAATATAAGATACATGGGAATAAATCTTAACAGGAATAAAAAAAGACCTATACAAAGAAAACTACAAAACACTACTTCAAGAAACTTAAGAGATCTACATAAATGGAAGAACATACCATGCTCACAGACAAGATGATTGAACATTGTGAATATGGCAGTGCTACTCAAAGCAATCTATACATTCAATGAAATCCCAATCCAGATTCCATCAACATTCTTTAAAGACATGGAAAAACCCATCACTCATTTTATATGGAAAGGAAAGAGACTTCACATAAGCAAAGCACTATTGAAGAAGAAAAGTAGGAGGTCTCACACTCCCAGATCTCAAAACCTACCATACAGCCACAGTTGTCAAAACAGCCTGGTATTGATACAATGACATACACATAGACCAGTGTTAATAGGATTGAGAACCCAGAAATAGATCCACCTATGGTCAGCTGATCTTTGACAAAGGATCAAAATCTATTAAGTGGGGAAGAGACAGTCTCACAAATGGTGCTGGCAAAACTGGATATCCATTTACAGAAAACGGAAACAAGATCCATACCTCACACCATACACAAAAACTAACTCCAGATGGATCAAAGAGTTAAGTGTCTAAAACCATAAAGTTCATCAAAAGGGGAGGGCAAACTTAAGGGTCCTTATTTATAGCATAAATAGACAATAAAGGATAACCCAAGATGCACAAACAGCAGAAGATAAAGTAAATGAGTAGGACCTTCTAAAAATTTCTCTATATTTGCTTATTTCATATAAGTGAGATTATACAGTATTTGTCCTTTTGCAAGTGACTAATTTCACTTCAACATAATGTTTTCAAGATTCCTCATTTTTGTGGCATGCATCAAAACTTCATTTCTCTTTATGGTTGAGTAATATTCTATTGTATGCATAGACCATGCTTTGTTTATCCATTCATCTACTGACAGACATTTCAGTTGTTTCCACCTTTTTGCTATTGTAAAAAGTGGTACTATGAACAAAACGTGTTGTTTTAAGACATTAATTTTGTGACAATATTGTTATGCAGCAATTGATAGCTAATGCAATATGTGTACCAAAAAGACATGTAAAAGAATGCAGTATGGGCGGGGCAAGATGGCGGACTAGGCAGAAGGATTGCACAGACCCTCTTCAACAAAGAAAAGGGAAACCAATTAACACAGACACAGAA
>NW_006921786.1:4700218-4702174 GCF_000298275.1 Orycteropus afer afer | reverse complement strand
AAAAAAAAAAAAAGAATGCAGTACAATATGGCCTTTAAAGCTACATATTTATGTTAGATGTATGTTAAAAATATAAATGTATACAAATAATAACATAATTAAGTTTCTATGGAGAATATTATAGAAAAAGTTATCAAGAACACCTGTCATGTATATATATACCTGTGTCACTATTAGCATACATATAAAAGCACATAGAGGGCACAGTTGGATACTCTTTAGATATAACCAAACACTTCATGGGATTGAATTTCTGAGTCTGAAGGATTAGACCATGTTCTTGTGGGACATCTTGATCAATTGACAAAATATAGCTCATAAAATTATGTTCTACATCCTAGTTTGGTGAGTAGTGTATGGGGCCTTAAAAGCTTTCAAGCAGCCATCTAAGATATAACTATTGGTCTCTACTCCAGAGCAAGGGAGAAAAAAGGAAACCAAAGACTCAGAGAAGAAATTAGTCTATAGGACAAATTGTCTACATGAACCATAGGCCCATCTATCCTGAGACCAAAAGAACTAGATGATTACCAACAATTCTAATCGGGGCTGCAATATATGGGCCCTGGCAGAATGGAAGAAAAATATGGAACAGAATCTCAAATTCCTAAAAACAAAGAACAAAGAAACCACACCTAATGAATGGACTGAGACTAGAGGAATTCCTGTGACTAATGCCCTGAGATACTCTTCAAACCTTGAAATGAAACTAATCTCTGAAGTTACCTTGTAGCTAAATAACAAATTGGCTCAAAAAAATAAATATCACCAGTAAGCACTAAAAGGACAGTAAGTACTGTGTTCCTTTAAAAAGAAAAATCAGCTACATGAGACCAAATCGTCAACAATTGCATTAAAATAAACATGAGAATGTAAGGGGATGTGGAAACTAGATCATAGGATATGAACAAATGAGGACAGAAATATGAATGTCCATGAATTGTGAAGAATGTAACCAATGCCACTGAACAGCTTGTGTAGAATTTGTTCAATGGGAACCTAAATTGTTGCAATAAAGCTTCACCCAAAACACAATAAAATATTATTTAAAAAAAGAAAAGGAAAGAGCACATATCGCACACACCTCTATCATCTTTGTGGATAAATGAAAGGGAGGAAAAGTTCTAAGCTCAAAATCATACATAATAATGATAACAAAGGCTACCCAAATAATCTGGTTATTTTATACTTTACCATATTAATCTTGCCTTGACTGTCATGTTCAACAAACATTTCTTCAACACCTTCTAGGTACAAAGAATTATGGACATGATTAAGTCTCGGTCTATGATTCAAAAGGTCACAGCTTAGAAAGACATGGAAAGTATTTTTCACAATAGTATAAAAGAACAGAAATATGAGTGCTATTACGGGGAAATGCACTGGGTAATATGGTAAACAATTTAAATTACCCTAAAAGGAAAAAGAAAGCTTAGCTGAGAAAGTGATTTTTGATACAAGTTTGGGAGGATGAGTAAAAATTTGCCAGATGATGAAAGAGGCATGGGAAGGACATCAGACAGAAGAGTGTGTGCAAAGGCATGGATCATAGTGAAGTTTGAAATAATAAGCCTCATTCTTACTCTGTATTCCAATATGCTCAGCATTTCTCAAGATGAAAGAACTGATGAAAAAATTTAAGCCTTGACTTGTAATATTGAAGAATTTAATGGACAAAATTTTGAGTGATGCAAGAAGTATCAAAAGAAGATGGAAGGAATACACTGAATCCATGTACCAAAAAGAATTGGTTGACATTCAACAATTTTGTTGTTGTTGTTGTTAAGTGCCGTCGAGTCATTTCTGACTCATAGCGACCCCATGCACAGCAGAACGAAACACTGCCCTATCCCGCGCCAGCCCCACAATCCCTGCTATGCTTGAGCCCATCATCGCAGCCACCATATCAATCCATCTCGTTGAAGGCCTCCCCCTCATTCGCCGACCCTCCACCCT
>NW_006921786.1:4688622-4698713 GCF_000298275.1 Orycteropus afer afer | reverse complement strand
TTCAGAGTCTCTTCTGTCATCCACTTTGGTCTTCTCTTCTTTTCTTGTCTTTTTAGTGATCTCTTGCTTGCTTTCTTCATGGATAATGTTCTTGATATCTTCTCATAATTCATCTGGCTTTCTGTCATTGGTGGTCAATGTATCAAATCTATTCTTTAGATGATCTCTAAATTCAACAATTTTAGAGGGTAGCATATGATCAAGAACCAATTGTATTGAAGGAAGAAGTCCAAGCTGCACTAAAGGAACTGGGAAAAGCAAGGCTCCAGGCATTGATAGAATACCTATTGATATGTTTCAACAAATGGATATAGCACTAGATGTGTTTACTGATTTATGCCAAGAAATTTAGAAAACAGCTACCTTGCCAACCAACTGGAAGAGATCCATATTTGTCCCTATTCCAAAGAAAGGTGATCCAACAAAATGCAGAAATCATTGAACATTATTAATGTGTCATAGTTAAGGTTATGTGTCAACTTGACTGGGCCTGGTTTGGAATGGCTGGGCAGCTAATTGTTGTATTCCCCATGATGAGACTGGTAATCAACTGGTAATCTACTGTCAGCAGCTGCGTAGCTGCTTTAGGTATGTGATCTGCTCCCAATATATAAGGAGAAGCTTTAGGAATGTTCTGCAGGTTTTGGCACCCTTGATTTCTGCATATAGCCAGGTTGTTACTCAGCAGCCTGCTATATTGTCTGCCAGTCTTGGGACTCTTAATGGACTTGAATCAATGGCCTCCCATATGGTCTGGTAATATTGGAACTGGGCCTTCTTACTTGTCAACCTTGGATTTGTCAGCCTCAGCAGCCAGCAGCTGCCTTAGTGAAGAAAGCCTCCAGCTTCAGTGGGCCTGGAGCAAGAGGCAGAGCTGAAGCCCAAGGTCAAAGGGCTTTAACTCAGCCCCTAGAGCCTGGTACTTTGAACTCAGACTTCTAGCCTTCAAAACAGTGAGAGAATAAACTCCTGTTTGTTAAAGTCACCCATTGGTGGTATATGTCTGTTAGAGCAGCAAAACATAATGTCACACACAAGTAAAATTTTACCAAAGATAATTCAAAAATGGTTGCAGCAGTATATTGACAGGGAGCTGCCAGAATGCAAGCTGGATTCAGAAGATGTGGAATGAGGGATATCATTGCTGAATGTCAGATGGATATTAGTTGAAAGCAAAGAATACTAGAAAGACATTTACCTGTGTTTTATTGACTATAAAAAAGCATTCAACTTTGTGGATCATAACAAATTATGGATAACACTGCAGAAAATGGGAATTCCAGAAGTCCTAACTGTGCTTATGAGGAATCTGTACATAGACCAAGAGGCAGTCATTTGAATAGAACAAGAGGATATAGAACAAGAGGATATTTCATGGTTTAAAATCAGGAAGGGTGTATATCAGGTTGTATCTTTTCACCACACTTATTCAATCTATATGCAGAGCAAGTAATCCAAGAAGTTGAACTATATGTAGAAGAATGCAGAATCAGGATCATTAACAACCTGCAATATGCAGATGACAGAACATTGCTTGCTGAAAGTGAAGATGACTTAAAATACTTATCGATGAAGATCAAACACTACAGTCTTCAATATGAATTACACCTCAACATAAAGAAAACAAAAACCTTCAAAACTGGACCAATAAGCAATATCATGATAAATGGAGAAAAGACTGAAGTTGTCAAAGGTTTCATTTTACTTGGATCCACAATCAACACCCATGGAAGAAGCAGTCAAAAAAGCAGATGCCATTTTGTACTGGGCAAATCTGCTGCAAAAGACCTCTTTAAGATGTTAAAAAGCAAAGATGTCACTTTGAAAACTGAGGTGTGCCTATTTTCAATTGCCTCATGTGCATGTGAAAACTGGGCAGTGAATAAGGAGGACTGAAAAAGAGTTGATGCCCTTGAATTGTGGTGTTAGCTTAGAATACTGAAAATACAACGGACTGCCAGAAGAACGAACAAATCTCTCCTTAGAGGCGAGAATGGCTAGACTTCATCTCACCTGTTTTGGTCACGTTGACAGAAGGGACCAGTCCCTGGAGAAGGATATCATGCTTGGTAAAGTAGAAGATCAGGGAAAAGGGGGAAGACCCTCAACAAGACGGATTGACACAGTAGCTATAATTATGGGCTCAAGTATAGTAAGGATTGTGAAGATGAAGCAGGACCAGGCAGAGTTTCATTCTGTTGTACATAGATAGGGTCCCTATGAGTCAGAGCCAACTCAGTGAGACCTAACAACAACATACAAGCTATAGGGAATTTCGCCAGCTGAAAGTGGGCACATAGAAGACATTCAATTAATAGTTGGTAGATTGAATCAAGATGAGTAAGCACTCGCTTAACCTCCACTTAACCAATCTTCTGGATTAATTAGCTCCCTCCATTCCCTCAAAATCATACTGAATAATGCCTAAGACACTCTGAGCTCAAAGCTAGTATGCAGTCTTGCATTTCTGTCCCCACTAAATGAACTGTGTATTTTTCAGGAATCTATTTTTCGTTTCCAAATGTGTTTTGAGAGTTTCACTTATTAATGACTTTTTATATATCTATTTATAATAGATAGAAACTGAAAACAATCCAAATGGCTATCAAAGGTAGAGTAGATAATTGAAATGTAGGCTATTGGTACAACAGAATATTATACTTTAATGGAAGTACATGAACAATTACTACATGGAGTTATGAGTGATTTCATAAGCAAAACATTGAGCAGAAGCCAGACAGGAAAGAACTTACAGAAAATTCAGAAACTGACAAAATTTAACTAAAGTATTTTAAGTCAGAATAATGGTTGTCTTTGATTGGAAAGGCTGGCAAGTGGGGCTCCTGAGGTGATGGTAATATACTATTTTTTGATCAGGTTGGAATTTACATAAATGTATTCATTTTTGTGATAATTCATTGAGCTGTACGTCAAGGACTTGAGCACTTTTACATTATAATTAAGATGATTATTTAAAAAACTATCCCAAAAACTCACTCCCAAGGGCTAGCTCTCAGTCCAATAGTAAATAAGACTTAGATGCAGAACAGTCAACCCGAGGTGATGCACCCACTCACTCTTCAGAGATACATCCGTTGCAGTAATTGGCCATGGGGCACCACAGGGGCAACATTCACACAGAGGAAAACAGACAGGAGTGCATAACTAAAAAGGGCTCAGGGAGGGGGGGTTGGTTACTGGGAAGGGAGAGGAGGAGAGTGGGTTAGGGTTGGGGATGGTAATTGGGGAGTGAAACCAAATGTACATGAAATGTTGATTGTAAAACAAATTTTGCTCTGTAAACTTACACCTAAAGCACAATTAAAAAAAAAAAAAAAACTATCCCAACAGTTATCATTATTTTTTATATTATTCCCTTGTATACATGAGAGAAGGTGCTCTGTTGGTACAGTGGTTAAAGCATTCAGCTGCTAACCAAATTCCCTGCTGAAACAGAGATGACCTGTCAACCAAACCTATGTTCACCTTCTATAGCACACAGTTGAAGCTGAGAAGTGACTGTCAGGTAAGATTGACTTTTCCAGCCTCCTTTTTAGCCTGCTATGGCCATGGCTAAAACAGAATAGAACTGTCTCACAGGGTTTCCAAGGCTGTAAATCTTTACAGAAGTAGACTTCCTCATTCTTCTACAAAGAAGTTGATGGGTTCAAACTGCCAACCTTCTGGTTAGCAGACAAATGACTTAGCCACTGTACCTTGTTTCTCAGAGGAAATGTGGAATTTGCTTTTTCTTTTCTTCTTTTTCTTTCCTGCCTTTCTTCTTTTCATTTTTATTTTTTTCATTTTGCTGGCTTTGTTAGTACTACTATTTTGTACTACTCTCAAATCTGACTTATAGTCCAGCTCACGAACTTCCTTCAGTTATGTCTAAACCACTATTAAAATCATTGATTTACTTTAGATTTTAATTAGTTTCCTTTTTTTTTTTTATTTCTAGAAGTTCTATTTGATTCTTTTTTGAAACTTATGTCAGTTTTTTTGGAGTTTCCCATTTCTAAAGGATAGATTTATTGTTCCCCTCCCTCCCCACACATTTTATAATGTCTGGTAATTCCACAGCCTATATATTTGTAAGGAGCTCTGGTAGCATAGTGGCTAAGACACTTGCCTGCTAACCAGACGGCTGGCGGCGGTTCAAACCCCCCAGCCACTCCTCAGAAGGAAGGTTGGGCAATCCTACTTCCGTAGTGATACTGCCTCCGAAACCCAAGGAGGGGTCGCTATGAGTCAGGTTTGACTCCACGGCACATAACAACAACAACAACAACATATATTTGTAAGGAGCTCTGGTAACCTAGTACCTAAGGCACTTGACTCCTAATCAGAAGGCTGGTGGTTCAAACCCAGCAGCCACTCCTGGGAAAGAAGATTGGGCAATCTACTTCCATAGTGATTCCGCCTTGGGAACCCAAGGAGGGGTTGCTATGAGTCGAGTCCAACTGCACGGCATGTATTTGGTTTTTGGTTTGGTAAGGAGTTGGCTATTTGAGATCCAGTTTATGATAGAAACTCCTTTTGGATTTCCACTTTCAGAAAATTTCTTGGTTTTGATTTCTATTTTCAATACCAAGCTGTCACGATCAAAGCAAGTTTACCTATTTGGCAAATGCTCTCAATTTAAGAATTACTTTAGGTTCTACTTGTCTCGCTCAGATCCTGCTTTCCTTTAGACTGCAGTTTTCTAAGCCCTTACTATTTTGCCATTTCTTTGATGCTATTGAGAAGATGTTTTAACAAATATGTTACCCAGAATTTTTAGGTTCCAGTAGAAAGATTAGTCTTAACACCATGCCTGTAATAATACCAGAGATAGTTAAAGAAGAATTTTTTAAAAGACTAGACTGACAGTAAGGGAAAATCCAATACAGATATAGTACTAAATTATTTCTTGTAACACAGGATTTGGGGGCCAGAGAAAAAGGGAAGAATAAATATATTCTAGTTGGTACTAGTAAAGTAGTTCATAAATAGAGCATCTCACTGGGAGAAAGTAGGAGTTTCTTACTTTAATTTAATAGTGGAAAATAAATGTTTGATTATGAGAATCAGAAAATGAAAGGCTAGCAGAATGGATAAGTACAGGTGAAATTTTAAATTGATAGCGAAAAAATAGAACAAATGGTAAATACACAGAATCAATGAAGAAGTTAAAAGAGATGAAGGAGAATCACAAGCAAAATAAATCATAAGCATGAAGATGGGTGTATTGAAATTAAGTATCATGTGTTAAACTAAATGTGAACAGGATGAATTATCCCATTAAATAACTGAGGCTGTCAGACTGAATTAAAAAACAAAACCCAGATATATGTTGTTTAAAAGAAAGACTCTTAAAAATGGAAAAGAAATGTTGAAAATAAAGGGATGAGCAAAGAGATGTCAAGCAAATGCAAACAAAAAGAAAGCAGGAATGACAATATTAATATCAGACAGGGTAGAACTTAAGGTTAAAAGCACTAAACAAAGTAAAGAGGAACATTGTGTAATAATAAAAGACAATTTATGAAGAAGAAACAATGATCATAAACCTGCATGTCCCATAAAAATATAGCATCTAACTATATAATATTAATTACTTGAGATTTGAAGAGTTCCAATTTGAAAAACAACTATCGTGGAAGATTTTGGGTTTTTTTTTTTTTTTTTTCAGAATCAGTTTTATTATACAAAAAAAGGCCAATCACAAAATAACTGAATAATACATAAAGATATATATGTTTTTCCTCATGTCCATGATCTTTTACAGAAATCAGTTATATACTTTGCCACAAAGGAAAATTCAACAAATTCAAAGAAGCAGATAATTTTCAGTCTATATTTTCTTATAATAAGCTAATAAATAGAATTAAAACATTAAAATACTATAACAAAAGAAAACTTCACTACTTGGAGATTATGAAAAACTCTCATAAACTCCTCTCAGATCAATAAAACAGGAAAGCAAAACTGAAATCACAAATTATATAGATTAAAAAAAAAGAACATGTCAGAACAATATACATATAGCAATGGAAGCTATACTCAAAGAAAGAATCATAGCCCTAAATATTTTTATTACTAAAGATAAAAATTATAACTAATTTATTTGAAATAGAAATAAAAGAGATGCTAATAAGGAATCAAGTTTTGTCTTGGGGGAAAATAAATGCTAAAATAGGAAAACTTTTGGCAAGTCTAATCAGGAGAGAGGAAGCAATTTTTTTAAGGCAAAATTAGAATCAAGAAATTGAATATAACAACAACCAAAGAGTACAATTAAATATTTCATTCTGATCAGTCAGGAGATTTCTCTTGATAAAATTAACAGTAATATGAAAAAGTAAAGTTACTGAAATGTTCATCTGACAAACCTAAAAACCTGAATAGAATAATGACCAGGAGAGCAGCTAGAAAAGCTTTCAAAGAATTGTTGTTGCTATTGGTTGCTGTTGGTGTCTCTTTCAACTCATGGGAACCTTATCTATGTAATGGCCATTTTCATGATCATTGGTGTGTTTGAGCTCATTGTTGTAGTCCCTGTGTATTATGCATAACTTCCAACCTAGGGGGCTCATTTTCCAACACTATATTGGATAATATTCTGTTGTGATCTACAGGGTTTTCACTGACTTATTTTCAGAAGTAGATTGTTAGGCCTCTCTTCCTACTCTGTCTTAATCTGGGAGCTCTGCTGCTACCTATCCACCGTGGGTGACTCTGCTGGTACTTTAAATACTGCTGACATAGCTTCTAGCATCATAGCAACATGGAAGCCACCATAGTAAGACAATCTGACAGAGGGGTGGTTGTGGTTCAAAGAATACTGTCTAAGAAAGTTCAGGGCTAACCGTGTGTCCAGATGAAAGTCAATGTATCAAGGATGAAAAACTTCAAGAATTTGTTTTCAGAGGATAAAGGCAAGATGGTGGACTAGGCAGACATGCTACCATGCCCACTACAACAAATGCCCAAGAATCTAAATATAACAGGTATGGATGATAATCCTGGAACCCTGAGCTCCAATGGAACAGATCAAGAAGAAACTCAAATACCAATTAGAAGAAACTAAACAAAAACAGTGAACTAGGAGACATGTAGAGTGGTGAACTGTCAATTGACTCAGCACAGGGTGGTCATTTTGAATTATTGCAGTGACATTCTGATAAGAGTAGAAACCAGATAACTATCTCCACTCCCCCAGGACTGCACTAGTGCCCACATTGGTGACTAATGAACAGAAAAGTGTGATCTCCCCATTACTCCTGCCTACCTTCCTCATGACCAGAAGTGTGGTCATCTCCCACCTCAATGCACTCAGTAACTGGTGATATGCTCCCCATTATGTCCCTGCCCTGCATAGTGGGCCACACAGCCCATCTTCCCCAAAAATATTCTTCATGACCCCTATCTGCTCTCCTCCCCCAGTAGCCTGAGGCACACTTAGTGAGTGCACACTCCCATGGATTGGACAACACAAACATGCCATCCCTGCATTTGGAGGTACATATGTCTGCAAACTGGGCTCCCTGTCCCTGCCACCTCTTCATCCAGCAGACTACACCACCACAGACCAGGCTTATGCTTTCCATTGTCTCTGTGGCCAACAGAGTGTGCTGTTGTGGACTGGGTGCCTTGTACCTTGCCATATCCACAATCAGCAGAATGCAGTGCCATGTACCAGGTACTCTAGCCCTCACTACCTCCTGACCTTGACCCCACCATCCCAGCTTTCACCTTTCTTGTTTTATCTTTATATCTCCCTCCCACACACACATTTCCTTTGTTTACATAAGGAGCTCTGGTGGTGTAGTTAAGGTATTTGGCTGCTAATCGAAAGGTCAGTGGTTCAAACCCATGAGCTGCTGCACAGAAGAAAGGTAAGACAGTCTGCTTCCATAAAGATTGATAGCCTTGGAAACCCAGTGGGGTCACTATGAGTCAGAGCTGATTTGAAGGCAGTGAGTTTGGTTTTTCCTGTTTATATATTTTTCTTCTTTTCCCTTTCTATTTTTGTTTTTTCCTTCTTCATTTTCTTTCTTTTGTCTTTATTTATTTATTTATTTATTTAGTCCCACCTAGTGGGAGGCAGCAACCCCATCCAACCCAGTTACACCAACCACTGGGTGGGTACAACAACCTCTTCCTGCACCACTAGATCAGAGACAGATGGCAACCAACACCAGCATAGCTCAACCTCAACTGCTCTACACAGAGAATAGAGAACAAAGCACATACTCCTATCTTCTGCCACATCCACTAGGAGATGAATGGTGAGTGCCTAAGTGCTACCAAACTAGCACAAAGAATACTTCACTCACCCCACTCACCCAAACATGTCAAAACAAAAGGAAAAAAAAAATAACCTGGACAGAAAACACCTACATACAATCACCATTTAAATGAACTGCAATAATAACATAAGGTCCTGGAGACAACAGGAAACTTCAGTTGGCACAAAGAAACAAGATAAGATGGCTCAAACAGGCGACCAAAATACAGAGCCAGACAATTTTCCTGAGGAAAAAAATGGTATTATAACTACTTGATGAAGAAATGAAAAGAATCATATTTAGGGGGACTTCTGGCAAGATGGCAGTGTAGGCAAGCAAGCTACCCACACTGTTTATAAGAAATAAATGAGAAACCAATTGATACAGATAAAGAGAATAATTCTGGAACCCTCAGTTTTTAAGGGAAGATAAAGTGGAATAAATGCTGACTAGTAGAAAACATTGAATGAACACAGCAAGTAAATAGACAAATGGATTGGTGGACTGTTGACTGGCCTGATGACATGGTCATTTTGAATATTTGAAGCTGCCTTCCAATCTGGGCAGAAATCTGATCATCAGCTCCACTTGCCAAGGACTTCATGGGACACTGGTGACTGGTGACCAGAAAAGCACAATTATTTCCCTCATTCCCCACACCCACCAAGTGAACAGAGGTGTGGCCATACCCCACCCCCACCAGCTTTGTGGACTGACAGGAATTCTGGACTACGTCTCCTGCCACCAGCTGCCTTCTGGGTAGGCAAGAACTGGTCCCAGGACTAGGCCACCTATGGGCTGGTGCAAAATATTTCTGAGACAAGGCACCACACACCCAGCCACATTTTGGGATGGCAGGAATTTTTTCTGGGAACGGGGCACTATATCCAGTTATCTTTTGAGGCAACAGGAACTTTGTCTGGGATCAAACATCTTGCTCATAGCTGCCTTTTGGCCAGGAAGAAATCTCTCTGCAACAAGGTGTCTTGCTCTCTAAGTCACCTTTTGGGCTAGCAGAAACATTTTCTGGGTCCAAGTACCCTGCCCTGCCAAAAGACACCTGGGACAGCAAGAAATTGTCTGGGATCAAGCACCCTGCCACCAGTTGCCCTTTGGGCAACAAGAAGACAAGACTACTTCCAAAACAGACAAGACTATTTCCAGGATCAGCCACCTTGCTCCCAGCCGCATTTTAGGCTGGTAGGAACTTTCAGTGGAAGCTCACATCCTACACTGAGCTACGTTTTGTGACAAACCAAAACCAAATGCACTGCTGTTGAGTCGGATCCGACTCATAGAGACCCCTCCTTGGGTTTCTAAGGCAGTATCACTATGGAAGTAGATTGGCAACCTTCCTTCTGAGGAGTGGCTAGTAGGTTTGAACCAACAGCCTTCTGGTTAGCAGTCAAATACAAGCGTCAAACATCTTAGGCATGATGCCACCTTTTGTGACAGAAGGAACTTTTTCTTGGAGCAGCGGCCCTGCACCTGGCTGCCTTTGGGGACAGCAGAAATATTTTCTGGGACCAGATGCCCTGTCCCCAGCTGTTTTGGGAGCCAGCAGAAATTCCTTTTGGAACCAGGTGCCTTGCTCCCAACTGCTGTTTGGGGTGGCAGGAACTTTTTCCAGGTCCAGGCACCCTTCCCCTAGGCATCTTCTGGATCAGTTAGGAACTTGTCTAGGATCAGGCTCTCTGCCCTCAGTTGCCTTCTGGATAGGCAGGAACTAGTGCCAGAAGGAGGTGCACTGTTCCCCACCACCTACTTGGCCAGTAGCAATACCACGTGAGTGCCCTTCTCCTCCAGTTTTCTTTCTTTAAA
>NW_006921786.1:4684342-4688192 GCF_000298275.1 Orycteropus afer afer | reverse complement strand
TTTTTTTTTTGGCCCACGTGCTGGGATACAACAATTTTGCTATGCAGTCCAACCATACATACACCTTCTGCAGCCCCATCCATTGGGTGAGGGCCACCACCTCCTTCTGCACCAAATGTTCAGTGATACAAGGTGGTGAATACCAGCCCAACATTCCCTCCACTACTTTACATGAACAGCTAGCAAATATCTGTGCACACATTCTCATCTGCTATTACACCCACCAAGAAAGAGATATAAGAACCTAAGTTCTGAAAAACTAGCTAATATAGTATCACACAAGCCCTGCTAGTGCAGCTATATCAAAACAAAATAAAGCAAAAAATAAAAACAAAAACTTTGGTGAATTATACCAATCACCAATTAAATATAAAGACAATGAAATCACAACATCTTGGGGACAAGTGACAACCCCAGTTCACACAAAGAAGCAAGACAAAGTAGTACAAACACAAGAACACAGAGTCAGAAACACTCCTTGAGGAAGAAGTGGCACTGGAACTACCTGATAATTCAAAAGAATTATATTTAGGTCTTTTCAACAGATTAAGAGATAGATCAAGGAAAACACTGACAAAATCAAGGAAAACACTGACAAGGTTAAGGAAAATACAGACAAAACTAGAATTTATGAAAAGAATACAAGAACAAACTGACAAAATAAATGAAAAAGTAGAACCCATACAAAAACAGAAAATAGAAATCCAGAAGATTAATACTAAGATTTCAAGAAATAGGTAACACATTGAAGGGCAAAGGAGTAGAATCAGATCGATGGAAGAGAGAATGGGTGAGGTTGAAGACAAATTTGTAAATACCACTTTGTTAAAGGAATGATCAGGAGAAGAAGAAAAAAAAAAAAATGAACAAAACCTAACATTTGTGTGGGACACCAACAAGAGGAATAACTTACATGGGATAGGAAAAGCAAAACAGGAAGAGACAAATAAAACCACAAAGACAATTGCCAAAGATTTGTTGGAAGATAACTTCCCTAACATGAAGAAAAGATATGCATTCGAGAAGTTTGACAAACCCCCAACAGGATAGACCACAGAAGAAAATCACAAAGACATTAAAATCAATTGCTCCAAAACCAAAGAAAGAATACTGAAAGTAGCACAGGAAAAAATGAAAAGTTACCTACAAAGGGCAACCAATAAGATTTAGCTTTGATTTGATGCAAGTGAGAATGGGATGACATATATGAAACTCTCAAGGAAAAAAAAAATCACCAACCAAAAATAATATACCCAGAAAAATTGTCCTTCAAATATGCTGGTGAAATTAGGACATTTCCAGATAAACAGAAATTAAGGGAATTTTTAAAAATGAGACCAACCTTACAAGAGATGATTTAGACAGAGAACCAACAACAGAAGATGACAACCTGTGATTAACACACATGACAACATAACCCAGAAACTAACCAGATATAGAAGTATCCAAAAGAAAGTATATGTATAGGACTAAAATCAAGAAATCAGGAAAATCAATTTCTAAATAAGCACAACTACAAAGCAATAAGAGGGAGTAAATAGCATAAGTAAAGAACTTGCAAATGGAGAGGGAGTCAAGACTATTTAAGGATAGTGCTCGCTTCGGCAGCACATATACTAAAATTGGAATGATGCAGAGAAGATTAGCATGGCCCCTGCACAAGGATGACACGCAAATTCATGAAGCATTCTATATTTTTTTTAAAAAAAAAAAAGAATATTTAAGGATAGAAAGGAGTGTTTTAAACATGTGAAGAAAATAATAAATCACAGGTGAAGAAAATTAAGAAACCTTCTCATCAAAATAAAAAAAGAAGAAAAACTCAGATATTTAGCAAATACAGAAAAGAAGGCAATGAAGAAATGATTTTAAAAATTCATAAAGAAAATTAGCTCAGCACAGAAAATTACACAGAACACAGAAATCATCAACACCAGGAAAAGACACATAACAAAATGAAAACAATCAATTCATGCATGTTGACAACTACAGTTAAAGTAAATGGTTTAAATGCACCAATCAAGAGACAGAGAGAAGCAGAGCAGATCAGAAAATATGACCCATCAATATGCTGTCTACAAGAGATACTCTTAGACACAAAAACAAAAGTAGACTAAAAATCAAAGGTTGGGGGAAAAAATATCAAGTAAATGGCAATCAAAAAAGAGCAGGAGTGAAAATATTAATTTCTGATAAATTTCTGATAATTTGAGACAAAAATTAGCATAAGAGACAAGGAAGGACATTATACACTGATTAAAGGATCAATCAGACAAGACATAATCATAATAAATATTTACACACACAGTAAACCTCAAATGCATAAATCAAACTTGAACAGAATTGAAAAGAGAAATAGACAACTCCACAGTAATAGTAGAAAACTTTAACATACAACTTCCACAGAATAGAACACCTAGAAAGAAACAAAAAGACACAGAAGAACTAAACATTAAATCAAGCAACTTGATCTTACAGACATATATACAGAGTCCTTAACCAAAAAACAACACAATATATATTCTTGTCCAGTGCACATGGAACATTCTCTAGAATAGATCATATGTTAGGACACAAAGCAAGTCTCAATAAATTTATAAACATTGAAATACTGCAAAGCATCTTCATAGATCACAATGCTAAAAAAAGATAGAAATGAACCATGGAAAATCAAGGAAAAAGAAACAAAGACATGGAAACTGAATTACACTCTCCTTAAAAATTAAGAAGTAATAGACAAAAAACAAAAATGAAATTAAAATATTCCTTGAATCAAATGAAAATGAAAGCACAACATACCAAAATCTTTGTGACTACTTCTGCTGTAGTGCTAAAAGAGCAATTTATAACAATAAATGAACACATCAAAGGAGAAGAAAGAGCCAAAAGTCAGTATCTTAACACATCACCAAAAATTAGAACAGAAAATAAAAAGCTTACATTCACCACAAGAAAAGAAATAATAAAAATTTAAGGAGAAATAAATGAAAGAGAAAACATAAAATTAATAGAAAAAATCAACAAAACTATAAGCTGGTTCTCTCAAAAGATTAATAAAATCAAAAGACCACTGGCAAATTTAATAAGGAAAAAAAGAGAAGATGAAAACAACATGAACAACATGAACAATAAATGTAATGGACCACCTCACAATAAAAACAACCTAAATGAAAAAGATAATATCAGGATACTAGGAAAAACTGTGTTCCAACAAATTTGGAAACTTAGAAGAAATGGACAGATTTTAAGAAACACACTACTTACCTAAACTAGCACAGACTGAGGTAGAAAATCTGAACAGACTCATAACAAAAGAAAATATTAAACAGGCCGTAACAAAACTTGCAACAAAAAACGTCCTGGTCCAGACAACTTCACTGAAGACTTGTACCAAACATCAAGAGAAGAGCGGGCACCAATCCTAACCAAAGTATTCCAGAATATACAAAAGGATGGAATACATCCAAATTCATTTTAAGAAGCAAGAATAACCCTAATACCAAAACCAGGAAAAGGCACTACTAAAAAGGAAAACTACAGACCAACATCCCTCATGAATATAGATGCAAAAATGTTCAACAAAATCCTAGCCAATATAATCCAACCCTATATCAGAAAAATAATGTACCATGATCAAGTGAGATTCCTATCAAGAATGCAAGGATGGTTTAACATTAAAAAACAACCAACAGAATCCATGACATAAATAAAACAATGGAAAAGAAATGTATGGACATATCAATCAATGCATAACAGTCATTTCATAAAATCAAATACCCATTGTGATTAAAAAAAAAAAAAAAACCTCTCAGCAAGATAGAAATAGAAGGGAAACTCCTCAACATAATAA
>NW_006921786.1:4681527-4683211 GCF_000298275.1 Orycteropus afer afer | reverse complement strand
CATAAATAGATTCATCCACCTATTAAGAGCTGATCATTGACAAAGGGTCAAAAACCATTAAATGGGGAAGAGAAAATCTCTTTCACAAAAGGTGCTGACAAAACTGAATATTCGTTAGCAAAAAAAAAAAAAAAATTAAACAAGATCCACATCTCACACCACACAAAAATTAACTCAAGATGAATCACAGACCTAAAAGTAAAACCTAAAATTAAAAAGATCATCAAAGAAAAAATATGGGCAAATTATAGGCCCTAATTGATGGCATAAATAGACTATAAACATAAAAATGCATCAGTAGCTGAAGATAAACCTAATGACTGAGATCTTCTAAAAATAAATTCTTAAGTGCACCAAAAAACTTCTCTAAAAGAGTAAAACAAGAACCTACATATCAGGAAAACATATTTAGCAAATAGAATCTATTTTTTAAAAAATCTTCAATACCTCAACATCAAAAAGACAAACAATACAATTCAAAAATGGACAGAGAACATGAACAAACACTTCACCAAGTAAGATATTCAGAAGGCCAACAAATACATGAACAGATGCTCACAATCATTAGCTATTACAGAGAAGCAAATAAGAACAATGAGATATCACCTCACCTCAGCAATAACAGCAAAGTTCAGCAAAACTTAAACAGCAAATGCTGGCAAGGGTGTGGGGAGACTGGAATTCTCATACACTGCTTGAAGGGGTGCAAAATGGTACAAGTACTATGGAAAGTGGTATGGCACTTAGTTAAAAAGCTGGAAATAGAAATACCATTTGATCCAGCAATGGCACTACTAGGCATATACCCCAAAGAAGTGAGAGCTGGGACATGAATAGATGTATGTATACATATTCATCACAGCCCTATTCACAACAGCAAAGAGATGGAAACAATGGATGAATGGAAAACTAAACTATGGTACATACACACAATGGAATAGTATGCAACATTAGAGAATAATGAAGAATCCATAGAACACCTCATAATGTGGATGAACTTGAAGGAAATTATGCTGAGTGAAATCAATCAGTCACAGAAGGACATATGTTTTGAGTATATTATTATAAAAAATCAAGGAAATGTTTACACAGGAAAAGAACATTTTTTTGTTGGTTACCAGGAATGGGAAGGAAGAGGAGGGAAAATTACTAGCTAGGTAAGTGACACATATTTATTTGAGTGAAGAGAAAGGTAGGTGATCAGTAAAATATCAGTAAGGAAAAGGGATACATGGAAAGGTGCACAACAGATACAAACAATAAAGGTAAATGCTATTACATACATAATACTGCATTATCAGTAATAACAAACATTAGTGTATGGGTGGATACATAGATAGACAGGCTAGACAATCAGGTATGGGTAGGCAAACTGGAATATACTCATGACCGTATATAGCTTTACTGGATGATATTTCTCTATATATATTTGTATGTGCTATTAAAATGTCCATATATATAATAGACCAAACAGGGGCCAAAGTTATGATAACTTCATAGCCACAACCAAGCACCTTGAGAGGGTGAGTTGCTGGGCTGGTGGGTTTGGGATTATGATTATGGGCAGCATCAAGCTAAATTGGTATAACTTAGTGGCTAAGACACTTGCCTGCTAACCAGACGGCTGGCGGTTCAAACCCACCAGCCACTCCTCGGAAGGAAGGTTGGGCAATCCTACTTCCGT
>NW_006921786.1:4675221-4681427 GCF_000298275.1 Orycteropus afer afer | reverse complement strand
ACGGCACATAACAACAACAACAACAACAGTACACCAAAACATTCTTCTACATCCTTTTTTGGTGAATAGGGGCTGGAGTCTTAAAAGCTTCCAAGTGGACTTCTAAGGTGCAATTATTGATCTCTCCTCATCTGGAGTAAAGAAAAGTGAAGAAAATCAAGACACATGGAGACAATTAGTCCAAGGGACTAGTGGACCATGTGAACCTCAGACTCTGTGACCCTAGAACAAGAACTAGATGGTTCCCAGCTATCACTGCCAACCACTCAGAAAGTGATAAAAATTGGAGATTCAGGATAAAGTGGAGAAAAATCTGAAACAAAACTCAAAATTATGCAAAAAGACTAGGTTTACTGGTAGGGTTGAGACTGGCAAAACCCCCAAGAATATGCCCTCAGAAGGAAGATGGGGCAATCTACTTCCATAGTGATACTGCCTCAGAAACCCAAGTCAGGTCTGACTCGAAGGCACATAACAACAACAACAAGAAGTCACTGTTTAGACTTAAGTCTTGTGGCTTAATCTTCAGCCAAATAATAGGCCTATAAGTTGTACAATTACACCAGGAAGATGTACTGCTTAGAAGAGTCAAACTTGGGAGATCAGAAAGACATCATTTGTGTGGGAAGAAAGCTCAGGAGACAGGAATACATATGAAAGGACATGGAGAAAAGATAACCACAGGAAGGAAGTAGGAAGAGAGACATTACAGTGTGGGGATTGCAATCAATGTTACAAAACAAAATGTGTATCACCTGTTGTTTGGAAAATGAATTTAACTAAAAGTTAAAAAATAAAATAGGATGTAAATTAAAAAAAAAAAAAAAAAAGAAGGAATCATATTCAGGACCCTTCAATATATTATGAAAAAGACCAAGGAAAACATGAACAAAATCAACACAAAGACACAACTCAAGAAAAATTCAAGAAAACAATAAAAAAAAATTGATAAAATTAATGGAAAATTAGAAACAATACAAAAAGACCAAATAGAAAACCAGAAGATTAATACAGATATGTAAGAAATAGAAAATGCACTGGAAGGGCAAAGGAGTAGAACTGAATCAACAGAACACAGAATTACTGAAATTGAAGACAAATTATTCAACACTCATCTATTACAGGAACAATTAGAAAAAAAAAGAACAAAAGAAAATGCAGAAATCCTAAAAATTATGTGAGACACCATCAAAAGAAACAACTTATGTATGATTGCCATTCCAGAAGGAAGAGGAAAAAAAGCACAGAGGAAATTGTAGTAGATTTGTTGAAGGAAATTTTTCCTAATATCATGAAAGACAAGAACACAATAATTCAAGAACCTCAATGAATACCAAATAGGATAGACCTGAAAAGAAAATCACAAAGACATATCATAATCAAACTTTCCAAAATGAAAGACATAGAAAGCATCCTGAAGGCAGCTCAGTAAATACAAAAGGTTATCTACAAGGGAGAACTAACAAGAGTAAGCTCTGATTTCTTTGCAGAAACCATGCAGACAAGAAAGTAACAAAGAAAAAAGGTTAAAAGAAAAAAAATTGCCACAGAAGAATTATGTATTCAGCAAAATTGTCCCTCCAATAGAGTGGAGAAATTAAGTTATTTCCAGATAAACAGAAATTAAGGAAATTTCTAAAAACCAGACCAATCTTATAAGAAATACTAAAGACAGTCCTTTGTACAGAGAACCAACAATGGCAGGTGACAACTTGAGTTGAAGATGCATGACAACATTATTCAGAAATCAATACAGATACAGAAGTATACAAGAGATCTCAGTTTGTTAATAAGGACAACTACAATGCAAAAAGCAAAATGAGCTCAGCACAGAAATAAATAAATAAGGAATAAAGAAATCAACAGCACACACACAGAGAGGAAGAAAAATAAAGCAAAATGGTGGCAGTAAATTCATACCTATAGGTAATTACTCTGAATGTAAATGGATTCAATGCACCAGTCAAGAGACAGAGAGTAGTAGAAAGGGTAAGAAAGTGTAACCCATTGATACACTGTTGACAAGAGACACACCTTAGACACAAAGACAAAAATAGACTAAAAATCAAACATTGGAAAAACATATATTAAGCAAATGGCAACCAAAAAAAGACCAAGAGTGGTAATAAAATTTCTGATAAAATAGACTTTAAACAAAAACCAGCAAAAGAGACAAGGAAAAACATTGTATAATGATTAAAGTCAATCTAACAAGAAGACATAACCATAATAAATATCTACACACCCAATGAAAGAATCCCAAAACACTTAAATCAAACTTTAACAGAATTTAAAAGAGAAACAGACAACCCCACAATAACATTAAGAGACTTTAGTGCACCACTCTTGATGAAGGACAAAAGAACCAAGAAGAAACCCAACAAAGATACAGATACACTACAGTCAACCAGCTTGACTTCATAGACATGTACAGAACACTCCACCCAACAACAACATAATATACATTCTTTTCCAGTGCACATGTAACATTCTCCAGAGTAGACCATATGTTAGGCCACAAAGCAATCTTTAGTACATTTTAAAACATTGAAAAACTACAAAGCATCTTGTCACAGCACAATGCTATATAATTAATAACCAACAAAAGATAGAACAAGGAAAAAATTCAAATATATGGAAACAGAATCATACCCTGTTTAAAAATACTGAGTAACAGAAGAATAAAAAAAATTTTTTTTGAATCAAACTAGAATGAAAACTCAACATATTAAGCTCTTTAGGGCACAGCAAAAGCAGTGTTCAGAGGACACTTTATAGCAATAAATGCACATATCAAAAAGGAAGAAAGAACCAAAATCAACTCCTTAACCCAATATCTCCAACAATTAGAAAAAGAACAGCAAAAAAAGAAAAAAAAGATTACAATCACCAGAAGGAAATAATAAAAATTAGAGCTGAAATAAATTAAGCAATAAACAGAAAAATGATTTAAATAATAATAATAATTAATTAAATAACTAAACTACTGCTTGGTTCTTTGAAAAGTTTAATAAAACTGATAATCCACTGGAAAATTTAAAAAGGAAAAGCAGAAGACACAAATAACAAGAATGAGAAATAAAATAGGTGACATCACAATAGAAACACTGAAAGAAAAGGGATAATAAAACATTCCGTGAACAACTGTACTCCAACAAATTTAAATATCTAGAAGAGATGGACAAATTTCTAGAAACCCACTACCTATCCACACTAACACAATCTGAGGTAAAGTTTGAACAGAACCATAACAAAAGAAGAAATTGAATAGGTCATCAAAAAAAAAAAAAAAAAGTGCTGCCTGTGGGCTTGGGACTGTGGTCACAGGGGACATCAAGCTCAAGTGGCATAACAGAGTACACAAAAACGTTATTCCACATTCTACTTTGGTGAGTAGCAACTGGGATCTTAGAAGCTTGCCAGCAGCCATCTATATACAACTATGGGTCTCTCCTTGTCCAGAACAAAGAAGAGTGAAGAAAACCAAAGATGCATGGAAACAATTAGCCCAAGGGACTGGTACACTATGTGATCCTCAGCCTATACAATTATGAGACCAGAAAAACTAGATGGTGCTGAGCTACCACTGTCAACCCCTTTAAGGAAGATCTATGTAGGAGATCCTGGTGAGAGTGGGAGAACAATGTATAACAAAACTCAAAAACATAAAAAAATAAAAATAAAAGGGACCAGGTTTGCTGGTCTGATAGAGCCTCCTTTAGGCTACCTCTGAGTAACATACCTCTGAGACTATGGCCCCTAGCTGCCCTTCCGGTCTGGAATTGAACCCAATCCTGTGGCTTCCAGCCAAACAAGAGCGGCATATGAGCTGAAAATTTACATTAAGTAGATACACTCCTTGGAGAAATCAATCATGAGAGAATAGAAGGGCTACGTATGCATAGGGAGACAACTCAGGGGGCAGCAGTGCATGGGAGGGAAGGACACAGGAAAGAGGTAACTATGGGGAGGAAGTGAGAGGGCAGCTCTTACATTGTGGAGAATTGCAGTCAATGTCATGAGACAAAGTGTATGTGAGCTGCTGTATAGAAAATGAATTTGCTCTGTGAATTTCCACCCAAATCACAATAAAATTAAAAAAAAAAAAAAGTCCTGGCTCAGACAACTTCATGGGCAAATTCTACCAAACATCCAGAGAAGAGCTGGTACCACTTATACTCAAACTATTCCAGGACATTGAAAAGGATGGAATACTCCCAAATTCATTTTATGAAGCAAATATAACTCTGACACCAAAGCCAGGCAGAGACACCACCAAAAAATAAAACTATCGACAAATATCCCTCACAAACAGAGTTGCAAAAATTCTCAACAAAATCTTATCCAATAGAAGAATCCAACAACATATAAAATAATAATAATAATACACCATGATAATAATAATAATAATAATTGGGATTCATATCAGGTATTTAAGGATGGTTCAGTATTAGAAAAACAATCAACAAGGTCCATCACATAAATAAATAAGCAAAATGAACCACATGATACAGAAAAGCCATTTTACAAAATCCAACACCCATTCCTGATAAAAATATTCAACAAAATAGCAAGAGAAGGAAAATTTCCCAATATAATTAAGCGCATATAAACAAAATGAAAATCTGCCTGTTCCTGTACCATCCTCATAATCTTTGCCTTCCTTGAGCCCATTGTTACAGCCACTGTGTCAATCCATTTTGTTGAGGGTCTTCCTCTTTCCCTCTGACCTTCAACTTTTCCAAGCATGATATCTTTCTCCAAGGACTGGTCCCTTCTGACAGCCATGAACAAAGTATGAAAGACAAAGACTGGCCAGTCTCACTCCTAAGGAACGTTCTGGTTGTACTTCCTCTAAGATAGAATTGTTCGTTCTTCTAGCAGTCCATGGTACATTCAATATTTTTTGTCAACACAATTCAAATGCATCAATTCTTCTGTGATTGTCCTTATTACTTTTCCAGCTCTCACATGCATATGAGGCTATTGAAAATACCTTGGGTCAGGCACCTGACAATGTTCAAAGTGACATCTTTGCTCTTTGCCACATTAAAGAAATTTTTTGCAGATTTGTCAATTGCAATACATTGATTTCTTGACTGCTGCTTCCACCAGTATTGATTGTGGATAAAAGTAAATGAAATCTTTGACAACTTTCATCTTTTCTCTATTTATCATGATGTTGCTGAATGGTCCTTTTGTGGCAATTTTTGTTTTCCTTATGTTAAGGAGTAATCCATACAGAAGACTATAGCCTTTGATCTTCACCAGTTAAGTACTTCAACTCTTCTTTACTTTCAGCAAGTATTGAAAGTATATTGCAGGTTGTTAATGATTCTTTCTCCAATCCTGATGCCACAATTTCCTTCATATACTCCAGTTTCTCATATTATTTGTTCAGCATACAGCTTGAATAAGTATGATGAAAGAATACAACCCTGATGCACACCCTTCCTCATTTTAATTCAGTGTCCTCTTGTTTGAACAGCTACCTCTTGGTCTATGCACACGTTCCTCATGAGCAAAACTAAGTGTTCTGGAATTCCCATTTTTCACAACATTATCCATAATTCTTTATGATCCACACAATTAAATGCACAGGTAAATATCTTTCTGACCTTCTCTGCTTTCAGCCAAGATCCATCTGACATTAGCAATTTGTTCCATACCCTCTTCTGAATTCAGCTTGAATTTCTGACAATACTCTTTCAATGTAATCCTGCAATGTTTTTGATTTATCTTCAGCAAAATTTTACTTTCATGTAATATTAATGATATTGTTCAATAATTTCCACATTCTTTGGCTCACCTTTCTTTGGAATGGGAACAAATACTGATCTCTTCCTGTTGGTTGGCCAGGAAGCTGTCTTCCAAATGTCTTGGCTTTAACAAGTAAGAGCCTTCAGTGCTGCATCCACTTGTTGAACATCTCAATGGGTATTTCGTCAGTTCCTGAAGCCTTGTTTTTCACCAATGTGTTCAGTGTATCTTGGACTTCAGCACTATTGGTTCTTGATCATATGATACCTTCTGAAACAGTTGAACTCCAACCAATTCTTTTTGGTTTACTGACTTGTTGTATTCCTTCCATCTTCTTTTGATGCTTACTTCATTGTTTTATATTTTGCCTATAAAATCCTTCAATATTGTAATTCTAGGTTTCAGTTTTTTCTTCAGTTGTTTCAGCTCAAGAAATACCAAATGTG
>NW_006921786.1:4668283-4675121 GCF_000298275.1 Orycteropus afer afer | reverse complement strand
TATGAAAAGTGAATTTACTCTGTAAATCTTCACCCAAATCCTAATAAAAAAAAAAAAAAAAGAAATACCAAATGTGTTCTTCCCCTTTGATTTTTCAACTCCAAGTTTTTGCACAGTTCATTGTAATATTTTACTTTGTCCTCTCGAGCTGTCTTTAATCTTCTGTTCAGCTCTATTCCTTCATCATTTCTTCCATTCACTTTAGCTACTCTCTGTTAAGAGTAAATTTCAGAGTCACTTCTGACATCCATTTTCATTTTCTCTTCTTTTCCTGTATTTTTAATGAGCTTTTGCTTTCTTAATGTATAATGTCCTTGATGTCATCCCACAACTTGTCTGGTCTTTGGTTACTGATGTTCAAGTGCATCTAATCTATTCTTCAGATGGTCTCTAAATTCATATGGGATATACTCAAGGTCATATTTTGGCTTTCATGGACTTGTTTTAATTTCCTTCAATTTCAACTTCAACTTGCATAGGTGCAACTGATTCTCTGTGCCACAGTTGTCTCCTGGTCTTGTTATGACTGATGATATTGAGCTTCTCCATTGCCTCTTTCCACAGAATAGTCAATTTGATTCCTCTGTGTTCTATCCAGTGTTCTGTCCAGTGATGTCCACATGTATAGTCACCATTTTTGTTGAAAAAAAAGGCATTTGCAGTGAGTAAGTCATTGGTTTTGCAAAATTCTATCATGAGATCTCTGATATCATTACTATTACCAAGGCCATATTTTCCAACTACTGATGCTTCTTCTTTATTTCCAGCTCTCATATTACAATTACTAGTAATTTTCAATGTACTTTGATTGCATGTTAGTTCAATTTCAAATTGCAGATGTTGGTAAAAATCTTCAATTTCGTCATTTTTGGCTCTAGTGTTTGGCGCATAACTTTGAATAATAGTAGTATTAACTGGTCTTTCCTTTAGGTGTATGGATATTATCTTATCACTGCATCATCATACTTCAGTTCTTGAAATGTTCTTTTTGGCTATGAATGAGGTGTTATTCCTCTTTAATTTGTCATTCCTGGCATTAGACCATATGATTGTATGATTCAAAATGGCTAATACCAGTCCGTTTCAGCTCACTAATGCCCAGGATATTAATCTTTAGGCATTCCATTTCATCTTTGACAATTTCCAGTTTTCCTAGATTCACACTTGTACATTCCACATTCCAATTATGAATGGATATTTCCAGCTGTTTCTTCTCATTTTGAGTCATGCCACATGCAGAAAGCTTTACACTATCCACATCATTTAAGTTGACTCCACACTTAGGAGGGAGTTCTTCTCCAGACATAATTTGAGTTCCTTACCACTAAGGGGCTCTTTTTCCAGCACTATATCAGACATTCCCTGCTATTTATAATGTTTTCAGTAGCCAATTTTTTTTTTTTTTTTAAGAAGTAGAACTGGGCTTGTCCTACTTCCTAGTCTCCTTAATGTGGAAGCTCCACTGAAAGCTCTCCATCATGGGTGATGCCGGTGGTATTTGAAATACCAGTAACACAGCTTCTAGCATCACAGCAACATGCAAATTACCACAGTATGATAAACTGTCAGAGAAGTGGTGGATGATTCTAGTACATAGCATAAATATGCTATCAAACATAAGTAAAAATGCACAAACAGTAAACAACAAACTAGATGACTGATACCTCCTAAAAATTAAGCATATATGCACATCAAAAGAATTCATCAAAAAAATAAAAAGAGAATCCACAGACTGGGGGTAGGGATTGGTTAACAATGACATATCTGACTAGGGACCTGATCTGTAAAATTCATAGAAAACTTTAGCACTTCAACAAGGAAAAGACAAATAATCCAATTTAAAAATGGGCAGAAGATACAAACCAAGGAAGACATTTATTTAGGTGGGCAATAAACACAGGAAGAAATGTTCAGGATCATTAGCTATTAATGAGATGCAAATTAAAATAACAGTGAGTCTATAATTAATAACAAAGTTCAAAAAAACAGAAAACAACAAATGCTCATGAGGGTGTGGAGAAACCAGAACCCTCATACACTGCTACTGGGACCATAAAATGGTGTAACCACTTTGGAAAATGATATGATGCTTCCTTAAAGAGTTGGAAATAGAAATACATTCCAGCAATCCCACTACTAGATATATATCCTAGAGAAATAAGAGCCATGAAACAAATGGATTTATGTACATCCATGTTCATCAGAGCACTATTCACAATAGGAAAAAGATGGAAACAGCAGTGCCCATCAATGGATGAATGGGTAGACAAAGTATGGTACATGCACACAATGGAATACTATACAATGTTACAGAATAACAACAGTGAATCTGTGAAACACCTCATAATGTGGATGAACATGATGGCTGAGTGAAATTAGTCAAACTCAAAAGAACAAATGTATGAGGTCAGTATTATAAAAAGTCAAGAAAAGGTTTTCATGCAGAAAGAAACATTCTTTGATGGTTACCAGTGGTAAAAGGGGAAGCAACGGTAAATCACTAACTCATATTAACTTAGGTGAAAGAAAAGGTAATATACAATAAGAGGCAAGTCAGAACAAAATGATGAAAGCAAAGGAAGACACTCAGGGAAGCCCAAGAGTTAAAGGCAACAGAAGTAAATATTATTACATACACAATCCTGCAATAACAGCAATAGCAATAATCAGTGAGTAGATCCATAGACAGACACTCAAGGTGAACAAGTGTGGGAAGATGAATGGGACTACTTCCATGAATATATATAGGTTGGCAGAGGATATCTCTACCTATGTATTTATAGGTGTGGCAAATATATCTATGAATGTAATAGAGCATACAGGGGGCATAGTTATGAAAACTTCTTAGTCATAACAAAACTCTATCAGGGAATGAGTCTCTGGGCATGGAGGCTCAAGACCATAGTCTCAGAGGACACCAAGGTCAATTGTCAAAACATTCCAGAGGGGCAATATTCGCACGGAGAAAATGCAGGACACACAGGAGTGCATAACTATGAGGAGCACGGGGAGAGGGTTACTGGGCAGGCAGGGGAGGAGACTGGGGATGGGGATAGTAAATAGGGAGTGAAACTAAATGTACACGTAATGTTGAATGTAAAACAAGCTCTTAAAATAAAATATTAAAAAAAAAAAAAAAAAGACAATGTTTGCCATGACCTGTTGTAGAGAGAAGAATGCCAGTTCAGATAAAGATTACCGGATAGATGGATAGATGGATGAATGAATAAACATATAAATGATTTTTAAAAAAATGTCACAACATTGCCAACAAAGAAAATTTTCCACATGCTACTTTGATGAGTAGCAACTGGGGTCTTAAAAATTTATGAGTGGCCATCTAAGCTGCAACTATTATTCTCTCCCTGTCCAGAGGAAAGAAGAGTGAAGAAAATCAAAGACACATGGAAACAAATAGTCCAAAGGACAAGTGGGCCACACAAATCTCAGCCTCCATGACCCTGAGAACAGAAGAACTAGACGATATCCAGCTACCTCTAAGGAATCACGACAGGAGGTCATGGATACAGTGGGAGAAAAGTGCAGAGCAAAGCTCAAAATCACAAAAAAAAAAGACTGGCTATCAGTCTGATAGAGACTGATGGAACCTCCAAGACTGTGATCCTTAGTCTCTTTTCAAGCTGGGAACTGACCTCACTCTATGGCTCAACTTTCACCCAAACAATAGATAGGACTATAAGGTGAATAATAATAACAGTCAACCAAATGAGATCAAAAGGGCAGCATTTGCCAAGAGACAAGATTCAGAAGGCAGGAAGGGATAGGAAAGAAGGACAAATTGAAACAGGAAACACAGGGAAGAAGTAGAATGAGTGCTATTACATTGTGAGGATTTCTATCAATGTCATGAAACAAAACATGTATTAATTGTTGAATATAAAATTAATTTGCTCTGTAAACTTTCACACAAATCACAATAAAAAGTTTTTTTAAAAAAAGTTTATTTTCAAGGTTGTGATCCATTCAGTTTTAAAAACCAATTACTGTCACAGAAAAGAGAAATTATAGGCCAATATAATGCATAAAGTATAAAAGATTCTCTATAAAATACTCAGAAAAAGAATTCATAAGAATATTAAAAGGATACTCTTTCTCAACTAAGTAGAATTTTGCTAAAGGATTAAAATGGTTTAATAACTAATAATTAAATGTGATCAGATACCATTAAAATTAATGTTCATAATTGTGGGGAATTGCTGTCAATGTCATGAAACAAAATGTGTAGGACTGCTATATGGAAAATGAATTTGCTCTGTAAACTTTCACCCAAATCACAATAAATTTTTTTAAAAAAAGAATGAACATTCATAACTCATAAGAATAGAAATAAAAGTTATAATTGAATCTTTCCTTGACATGGCAAATTGTTAAACACTATATGAACATCACTACCCTTATATTACTTAGAACAGTTCTCTGCCTGGGTTCTTAATGTTTGTTCAATTGAACTGAATGCTTAATGCCAAATGAATGATCTATGGAGTAAATATGGGGATAGTGATGACACGATCATAGAATTCTTACCTTTTGTACAGGAGACCTAGGTTTGAATCCTGGCCAATGCACCTCAAGGGACACTGAGGATGGCCCCCAGGACAGGGTAGCGTTTATTTCTTTTGTGCATGGGTTCCCATGAGTCAGGGGCCAACTCAATGGCAGTTAACAACACTATGGAGTAAAGAGCACACAATTTCAAGGAGAGGGGCTCACCAAAGGCTGCATTTGTTAAGGAAGGCTTAGTTGGGGACAGGTCAGATTCAAGATATTTACAAAGGAGTAGGAGAACATTCCCCAAAGAGGAATGTCAGGAACACAGAATTCAGAGTAGCAGGATCAAATAACAGTTCTAAGACTATTCTTTAATTTGCAGGCATAGGGAGACATTGAGATTCTTTTCAGGAGTGTGTTGTAGCACACTACATTGTAGGGATATTCATGTGATAAGATTATTAATACAAACATAAACTGGAAGCACGAAGATTAAAAGTCTGTACTGAAATAGTTCAGCGCAAGTCCAATGGAGAAGCCAAGGAAGAAGAAAGGAAAGCCAAGGAAAAAGAAAGGAACTAGGTAGATTCCGTTCTGTGAGAAGTCTAGAGTACAGATCTCCAACCTCATTTCCAAATTCCACTATTCTACATCAAACAAAAGACAAGAACCCTGACACATCCCTCACTCTAGTTCCTCATGGCCAATGTGTCACCAAATTCTTCTGGTTTTACATCCTTATTGTTGTTGTTGTTATGGGCTGTCGAATTGGACCCGCCTCATAGTGACTTCTCCTTGGGTTTCCGAGGCAGTATCACTACGAAAGTAGATTGCCAAACCTCCCTTCCAAGGAGTAGCTGGTGGGTTTTAACCACCAGCCTTCTGGTTATCAGTCAAGTGCCTTAGCCACTATGCTACCAGAGCTCCCTTTACATCTTAATCTCTCTCAAATCATCTTTCACTTCTCTCTATTGCTACCACTTGAGCCCTAAGTACCATCACTCTCACCTGGACTATCATGAAAAGTTCTCTGCTTTCTCATAGCTACTCCTGTCCCCTTAAAAAAAAAAAAAAAAAAAAACTCTGTTCTTCAAGCTGAAGCCTGTATGATTTTTTTTTTAATTTAAAATTCTCTCTCTCTCTCTCTCTTGCACACACACACACACACACACACACACACACTGAATAAATATTTTTTTAGCTCCTGGTATGTAGAAAGCGTAATTCTAGATGTTGGAAGCAGCCATTTTCCTTCCCTAATTAGAGTAATATCTAACAGAGCAAGCAGAAAATTAAAAAGTTAATAGAAAATGTAGCAGTCATGGATAACTATAATGATAAACTATAAAGCAAATAGAGGGGATAGAGCAGCATGAGGGGCATTCTTTTAGATTGAGAAGTAAGAGGATGATGTTTCCCTGAGGAAATGAACTTAAATAAGTGCTCATTAAATATTTAATAATGATATGGCTACAGATGGAGAGATGGAGGAAACTGAAAACTACAGAAGAACATCTGCTTTCATATTCTTATAACTTGTGGTTTCCCAGGGGCTTTGCTTGATTTGGAGAATACTTTAAGTCTGTAGCTTGATTTCAATCATTTTAACTCCATTTATTCTCTGAGTACTGAGAAGATAATAAAATTCTTCTAAGGAGCTACTGATCAGGGTTGCCTTGCTAATTTTAGAATGTAAAAACATTTTTGGACCACAAGAACAGCAACTATATTGGAAAGTACATTCTTAATAGACATATTATTCAGTAAATAAAAGTTACGTGGACTTCAGTGGCTACATTACACAGAGTTTCCTCAGATTTTTCGAATACTGGATCCTTTGGAAATATATATAACTGGTTTAGAAAAATAAAATTTGATTCTCCTTCTGGCTATTCCTTTACTATATTTGGTTTTTCCATATCTAGAAGCCCTTGTAAACAATTCTCAGGGCAATTTAATTAGGTAGAAAGAGCCTCCAGCCTCTAGACTGACCTCAACTTTCAGTTTAATTCTAGAAAACTTGCCACAGTCCAGATAAGATTTACTCATAGGAACTTCTTGTCCCTTGTTAAAACCATTTTTTACCTACAGATATGCAAATATGAATTTGAACATTGAATATTAAAATATCACAGGAGCTTTAAAAAATTACCTACTTTTCCAAAACATAGGGCCTTTTCTCAGAGAGCTGGTATTTGGAAATACAGATAACTTCACAATAAACTGCAATATCCTATTTTTACAGGCTATCGCATTAAAAAAAAAAAAAAAAAAGATCCTTCATGAAGGCTGCTCGAGTTCCAAGAGAGGAACTATATAAAATGTAGGG
>NW_006921786.1:4667248-4667833 GCF_000298275.1 Orycteropus afer afer | reverse complement strand
TTTTTTTTTTTAACATTAAATAAGCCTGTTTATTTGGGTTATAAAAATGTTCTAAATTTGATTGTGGTGATGGTTGCACAGTTCTGTGAATATACTTGTTGTTGTTGTTATGTGCCATCAAGTCTGACTCAACTCATAACGACCCCTCCTTGGACCCCATCAAATTCATGAATTGTATGGCCACTCAAACCCAGCAGGCATTCTGAGGGAGAAAAGGCCTGGCAATCTGCTCCTGTGAAGATTACAGCCTAGGAAACTTCTGGGGCAGTTGTACTCTGTGCTACAGGAAAGCAACTCTAGAGCATCTAACAACAACAATGGTACGTGATTTATATGTTAATAAAGCTCTTAAAATTATATACGAAGTCCTGGGTGGTGCAAAAAAGTTAAGTGCTTAGCTTCTAACCAAAAGTTCAGCATTTTAAATCCACCCAGAGGTGCCTTGGAAGAAAGTCTTGGTGATCTACTTCCAAAAAATTGCAGCCATCAAAAATCTGGAGCACAGATGGAATCTGACACACTTGGGATCATCGTAATTGGAATCAACTTGAAGGCAACTGATGTGGTCATACTTGGATACATATA
>NW_006921786.1:4655460-4666812 GCF_000298275.1 Orycteropus afer afer | reverse complement strand
TACACATATATACACACATACACACATAAATTCCAGCTGGTGAGTTCTTACATGATCAGAAGCAAAGGCTGGCAGTAAGAATTTTTAATAACCCAGAAGTCTTTGAAGAAGTCTTTTAAGACCAGTCAGGTGGAATGCAAGGGTTGAGGGGTCTTTCTCTCTCAGTTCTCTGTATCTTGTCTGCTTCTTTTCTCTTGCCTCTTCTCCTCCCATCCACCTCTCCTTTCCATAGATTTCTCTTCCAAATTATAAATAGTGTCCTGATGGACTCTGTCTATCTTCATTGTTCATAATGCTGAATAATATTATGGATGTATTACCTGTTAAAATTCTTTTTTTTCAAGTTCTTGCTTCCCTAATCTTGAAAAAAGTTTGTGTTTTGTTTATAAAATACTATGATGTTCTTTTCCTCCTGGGCAAAGAGAGACTCTGAGTGTGTGTGTTTGTGCGTGGGTATTTGTATGTGTGTGTGTGTGTGTATGTGTGTATTCTTTAAGAAACCTCTATTCAAGAAAGGTGTCTTACCAAAAATTTCAGATTTTGAGCATTTAAATCCATAAACAAGTTAGAGCAGTTGGAGTTTAGTCTGGGCAACAGAAAGAGACAGGTTAGTTTCTTGATTGAGAGTATGTCAGCATTATTTCTGAGAGTAGTGCCTAAGGCATTTGACTGCTAACCAGAAGCCTGATGGTTCAAACCCACCAGCCACTCCTCAGAAGGAAAACTGGGCAGTCTATTTCCATAGAGATACCGCCTCGAAAACCCAAGAAGGGGTCACTATGAGTCAACGGCAGTGAGTTTGGTTGCTTTGATTTTTGATATGGGAAGGCACTCCAAATACACAGTGGCTACGACAATGGACCCAAGTGCACCGATAGTCAGGAAACTGGCATAAGACCAGATGATATTTTGTTCTGTTGTATATGGGGTCACCCTGAGTGAGAGGAATCATACCATCTGAGCTTGACCAAATGAAACTCATTCCACATCTTATTCAAACTTCATAAACATGGTTTCTCCTTAAATAGAGCCATTCTTCAAAAACCCAAAGTTTAAACTTGAAAAACAATTTCAACCAGAGGAAGAATGCTTATAAGGTCAAAGGGACTCAATGTCATAGACGTCTATGGGTGGTGAATGTGTTTCATAAATCTTTGTCATGTATGTGAAGTCACTATGCTTACTGGAAAATATATCTAAAACCTTCTGTTTTATAAGATTGTGGTAGATTTGTTGGAAGGGGAATGTGAGACTCACTCCTCTCCCCTCGTCCTTCTCCTCCCTCCTCCATCCAGAACAAACTGGCTCCAGGAGAAGCACTCCCCAAAGGCCCATCATTTCATTAAGGCCTTTTTTTTTTTTTTTTTTTTTCCCCAGAAATGAGCTCACCGCTTTCAGTTAAATAGTAATAAATGATTTGTAAGAAGCAACTTACATCAGTGCCTTATAAATAACCACCAACGGCAGCATTTGACTTCCTTGAAATGTTGACTCAGACGCTGGATGTGCACAAGGGTACCAGCTCTGTAACCTCTCAATCCTTAATGCCAGAAAAGTGAGAGTAAGCCACACAGCCTGCCAAAGGTACAGCACAGCATGTCGCATACACAGAACCGCTTTAGGCAGTGTAGGAAAGACAAAAGCAGAGTGGGCCGTCTTCCTGAGGTCATTCTGTGCCCATGGATTTTTCCTATCCATTCTTCTGTGAAGAAGTGAACAAGAATCTCCTTTCCCACTTTCAGAGCACTTCACATGTCGTACTGCTCTCAGGCTGCTCTCAAGAGCCCCTGAATATTCACCATTGTCAACCATGTAGGAGAAAGGGTTTAACATCCTTCACTTGGCACGTAATGGGTGTCTTTTTCTCTTATTGCTCTCATGTGTCAAGAATAAAATAATTGATTCATAGGGTTTTGAAAGGCAAGAACATGGTTTTCAACTCAATCCTATGATCCAACGACTTCCAAAGGAATTACTTTTTAAGAAAAGTGTCTAGGATGTGAGGGTTGGAGTTAAAGAACTAGATTGATAACTTTCTTCACACTTTACTATTTGAGGCTCCAAGCCAGGTGTTATAAATTGTGTTCTCCAAAAGTATCTGTTGTAAATAATAACCTCTATGCTTTTGTTTATAATACCATTTGGGAATGGATTGTCTTTGTTCTGTTAATGAGGTAATTTGTATCAGATGTATCTTAAATCAATCTCATTTGAGATATAAAAGAGATTAAACAAATGAGCAGAGGAGAGATGAGGTAAAATAGATGTCAAGACACATGGAGATCTCCAAGGAACCAGGAAGCAGAAGCTGAAGAGACAAGGACCTTCCTCCAGAGCCTACAGAGAGAGAAAGCATTACCCTAGAGTCAGCACTCTGAATCCAGACGTCTAGCCTCACTTTAGTGTGAAAGAATAAATTTCTGCTTGTTAAAGAAATCCACTTGTGGTATTTCTGTTGTAGCAGCACTAGATAACTAAGACACTGTTGTTGTTGTTGTTATGTGCCATCGAGTCCTATCCATTTCACAGGGTTTTGTGTGGATCAAATGAGAGCATGAACATGTTTTGCATATATAAAGAGCTTTACAAATATGACATCCACTACCACCTGTCAGTTTGTCATACTGTGGCGGTTTACATGTTGCTGTGGTGCTAGAAGCTATGTCACCAGTATTTCAAAAAACCAGCAGGGTAAACCATGGTAGAGGTTTCAGTGTAGCTTCTAGACTCAAACAGACTAGGGAGAAAGGTCTGGGGATATACTTCAGAAATCAACCAATGAAAGCCTTATGCATCACAACAGAACATTGTCCAATGCACCTCGTTCTCACTTATTGACATGACTAGATTTCAAAGACCTGGTCGTTATGCAAAAATCAGCATTATGCGAAAATGGAGAATGACCATATCAGATCACAAAATGTAGAATGACTACATCATTGCATATTGCCAGACCATTGAGAATTGTGTCCCAGAAATAGTGATACATAACCTTAACCATCACAGCTAGCGTTACTCTTACCTTGCCCCACGGCATCTGTTATGGCCAGCCAAGAGTCATTAATGCATAACAGTCAATTGGCATTAGCACTTACAACAGCACTAAAAAATCTACCATCTACCATCTGACTGGGCTGGAAGATGAATTCCCTAGGTTGGAAGGTACTCAGATTACACAATGGCTACAACTATGGACTGGAGAATACCAATGATTGGAAATATGGTGTAAGATTGAGCAGTTTTTGTCTGTTATACATGGGTCATCATGAATTGGCACCAACTCAAGATCAACTAAGAATAACACAAATGCTTGGTAGGTATCCTGCATGCCTACCTAGAGCCTGAAGCTATTCCCGACAGGTAGGTATAGAATATCTGGTTTGGGATTCATACCTTCCATTCTGTGGTGGATTGAATTAAACCCAGTCCATTACCCCTTTCTGCACTCTTGCCCTTGACTGATTTTCCCAGAATGTGGCTTTAAGTGTCGATACCAAGAATATCTCCAGAAAATGGAATGGATTAGTCAGGCTAGAAGACTTTCTCACCTCTTGCCTTTGGTCAAGGAGATTTTAACACAAATGACATAAGCAAAGCTTTGAAATATGGTGATGTGATGCTATTTGAGCTCTTGCATCTCTGCCATAGCCACATAAAGAGCCTTCTGCTCCTGGCCAGCTGCTGCCCTTTCAGCCTGGGATCCAGAGTAGACATATGCAAACCAGAGCTGATTGTAGTCTGCAGTGAGAAGCCAACCCCAGATGTGTCAGTATATATACAATCTATATCAATCAACTCCCGGCTGACTCACAGACATGTGAACCAGATCCAGTGGTCATTGCTTTAAGTCACTGAATTTTGTTAAGTGGAAATAGGTAAATGCTACACATTATGTGTTTCTTCTATCCAGATCACCTTTTGCTCTCTTTATCCCCAGCTATTCTTTTTGGAGTAGTCATTTAAGTCCTGATTTAGTGGCACAGGCATCTTGGCAGTTCCTTCTCTATTGTTCTGTTGTTAGGTGCTGTTGAGTTTGTTCCAACTCAGCGACCTCACGCACAACAGAAGGAAACACTGCCCAGTCCTGCGCCGTCCTCACAATCCTTGCTATGCTTGAGCCTATTGTTGCAGCCACTGTGTCAATCCATTTTGTTGAGGGTCTTCCTCTCTTTTGCTGACCATCTACTTTGCCAAGCATGATGTCCTTCTTCAGAGAATGGTCCCTTCTGACAACACAAAGTACAAGAGGCAATGACTTTCCCTCCTCACTTCTAAAGAGCATTCGGACTGTACTTCATCCCAGAGAGATTTATTTGTTCTTCTGGCAGTCTTTGGTACATTCAGTATTCTTTGCCAAACCACAATTCAAAGGCATCAATTCTTCTTTGGTCTTCCTTATTCATTGCCTAGCTTTGACATGAAGATGAGACAAATGAAAATACCATAGCTTGGGCTAGGTGCACCTTAGTCTTCAAAGTGACATCTTTGCTTTTCAATACTTTAATGAGGACTTTTGCAGCAGATTTGTCCAATGCAATATGTCATTTGGTTTCCTTACTGATGTTTCTATGGGCATTGCTTATGGATCCAAGTGAAATGAAATCTTTGACAACCTCAACCTTTTCTCCATTTATCATCATTTTGCTTATTGGTCCAGTTGTGAGGATTTTTGTTTTCTTTATGTTGAAATGTAATCTATACTGAAGGCTATAGTTTTTGATCTTCTTCAGTAAGTGCTTCAAGTCTTCACTTTCAGCAAACAAAGTTGTGTCATCTGCATATCAAAGGTTGTTAATAAGCCTTCCCCCAATTTTGAGGTCACTTTCTTTATATAGTCCAGCTTCTCAGATTATTTGCTCAGCAAACAAACTGAGTGTGGTGAAAAGATAAAACTTTGACAAACACCTTTTCTGATTTTGAACTACATAGTGTCCCTTTGTTTTGTTCGAACAATTGCCTCTTGGTCTATTCACAGATTCCTCATGAGCACAATTAAGTGTTCTGAAATTCCCATTCTTTTCAGCGATATCCATAATTTGTTATGATCCACATAGTCAAATGCCTTTGCATAGTCAATAAAACACAGGTAAACATCTTTCTGGTATTCTTTGCTTTCCAGCCAACATTCATCTGGTATCAACAATGATATCCCTCATTCCAAATTTACTGGCTTGAATTTCTGGCAGTTCTTTGCTGTGTACTGCTATAACAGTTTTTGAATTATTTTCAGCAAAAATTTACTTGCTTGTGATATTAATGATATTGTTCAATAATTTCCATATTCCATTGGATCACCATTCTTTGGATTAGGCACAAATATGGATCTCTCCAGCCATTTCACCAGGTTTCTGTCTTCCAAATTTCTTGGCATAGATAAGTGAGCTCTTCTTCTACAGTTGCATTTATTGTAAGAACTCAACTGGCATTCTCTCAATCCCTGGAGCCTTGCTTTTTACCAATGACTTCAGTGCAACTTGGACTTTTCCTTCAATATTGTCATATGTTACTTCCTGAAATGGTTGAACATTGACCAATTCTTTTTGATACAGTGACTCTGTTTAAAAAAAAAAAATAAGCACTGATACATACTTCTTGTTGTTGTTGTTATGTGCCGTCGAGTCAAACCCGACTCATAGCGACCCCTCCTTGGGTTTCCAAGGCAGTATCACTACAGAAGTAGGATTGCCCAACCTTCCTTCCGAGGAGTGGCTGGTGGGTTTGAACCGCCAGCCGTCTGGTTAGCAGGCAAGTGCCTTAGCCACTATGCTACCAGAGCTCCTACTTAGACTATTTTAAAAATCTCTTTGTCTTTTTCTTCTATTATGTGTGAAACTTTCTCAAGCTTGTTATGTACTTCACTGATTTAATATTTTGTGGTGTCCATTCTAGCTTTCCTAAAAAAAAAAAAAAATCAAATTTCTTTGGTTTCCAGTACATAGCAAGAGCAGAATAAAATTTATGATGATGGTGATGATGGTGATATAATTCTTAAAGTTGTGCCTTAAGTGTATATGAAATAACTTGTTAGTGTGTTCATAATATTCCAAGTAAAAGCTGATTCCAAAATAGTATAATCCCATTTTTGGCAGCTGTGTGTGTGCACAGATAGACATATACAAACTCCAAAACCACTGCCATTGAGTGGATTCTGACTCATAACGATCCTATAGGACAGAGTAGAACAGCCACATAAAGTTTCCAAGGCTGTAAATCTTCACAGAAGTAGACTACATCTTTCTCCCATGGAGCAGCTAGTGGGTTTGAATTGCTGACCTTATGGTTAGCAATCAAGTGCTTCAACCACTGCATCACTAAGGCTCCTATACATATAGACACAGACAAACCAAAAAAAAAAAAAAGAAAGAAACCCATTGCCGTGAGTCATGGTGATCTCATGTGCTACAGGGTAGGACTGCTCCAAGGGTTTTCTTCACTATTTATCTTTACAGAAGTATATAGCCAAGCATTTCTCTTGTGGTGCTACTAGGGGTTCTGACCGACAACATTCAGATTTGTAGTTAGTGCAAACAATTTGAACTCTTGCAGCATTAAAAATGCGGTTAAATGTGGTTTCACTTGGAGTTGCAAATGTATGTCATATTCATTTTCTTCTTTTCTAACAGCCATATTTTTTCACTTTTTTTAAAAATTGTTCATTTCTTGTGTAGAAAAAAACAATTAAGGAAACCAAAACCTTTTAAAGAGTTAAAACTTAAACTCTTTCTCTTCTCCAGGACTCCAGAAGGTGGAAACCTTCCCTCCTACCCCACTGCCCAGGCCAAGCCTCTGTCCTAAGCTCGGAGCTGCTTTTTCTTCAGCCCTTTCAGAATGGTCCCTGAACTGTCCCACCACAGCCAAGAAGGGCACAGACCCTTGTGAACACTGGTAGGGATTGAGAACCTGGCTCAAACTGCTGGAAGGCCTTTCTTCTAGTTATAAAACAACTGAGAAGGTATGAAGTAAATGGGGAGAAGACAGAGAGGTTGGCCTAGGCTCTGACTGGGTGGGCATTCAGGGCATGGATAACCCATTGCCAAGGAACCCGAGATTTTGATCTTTTAAGATATGTGCATGGATGTTATATGTGCATGTATATGTGTGTAGAGGATTAATTCGGTGTCACAGAAAATTGTTAACATTGGCATTGTGTCTGTGTTAGCGGAGCACTCAAGAGGAGGAAGAAATCTGTAAAGGCTAAGCTTAACTGTGCAAAGAAATACAAATTACAGGCATTTATGTGATCTGCTCACCATTTATTCATAAAAGCTTCCCAGCACAATAATGATTATCCATATTGTTAAATATGTGGATGTTGCCAGATTAGCTTTGCTGTAAATTTTAATTAATTGCAACACAAAACTGTTGGCATGGGCTCAGTCATCAGAGTTGGCTGTCCCTGAAACATTATCATCTGCTCCCAACTTAGAGAGACATCAGAGAACATTGGTCATGATGGCAAGACAGGTCCAAAATCTTAAGAACATTTAATCGCCTTTTGCATGATACGATCACTATAGTACCAACCCAGCAAATTTCCCAAAATTCTAAGTAACAAAACTGTATTAATTCTTAAAAAGCTGAAATGCGTAACTTGTTATTTTCAACATTTCTTCTAACTACTTATGTTCATTGTGTTGCACCAATATACCAACCAGATGGCTTATATTCATCTTATTTACAATATTTTTTCCAGCCAAACAGTATTAATCCAACAGTATAAACTGATCCATGTAAACTTGTTGCTGCCCAAGACCTACAGCAGCTTATTCTCCTCCTTCTTGCCTCTGGTTAGGTCACCTTGTGATCCTCCATCCGTCTGTCCAGTCTCTTCATACTTAGAACAGTTTCACCCCTCTCAAGTGTCCTTCTCTTCTTTCCACTGAAGCCTCTGTGGGTGGTCTTCAGAGTAGAGGCTTCACACCATCTCTATCTCAGAACATTTCCTTGCCTTAATGTAGCTGTTAAAAAAAAACTGCTTGCTGAAATAGAATCATCAACATATATAGATAGTTGGATCCAGAAAATACATGATTCTAGAACTTAAAATGCGTATTAGTCCTATTGTGCACTTGCTGCTCCCACTGATCACTGATGAGTAATCAATCAGTTAGTCAATGCATATTTGCTGAGAAGCTATGATGTGCCTAGTACTTTGCTTTGACTATGTTGCTATTGATAGCTACTGTCAAGTTTCCTCCCATATCATAGCTGCCCCATGCACAATAGAACAAAATACTGCCCAGTCCATTGTCATTCCTACGAGGGATTGTGGATCAGACCATTGTAATCCACAACTTTCACTGGCTGATTTTCAGAGTAGATTGCTAGGCCATTTTTCAAGTCTATCTTGATCAGAAAGTTCTGCTGAAATTTATTCAGCATCATAGCAACAGGCAAGCCTTCACTGACAGATGAATGGTGCTATATATTATGTGCACTGGCTGGGAATTAAATCCATATCTCCCAAGTAGAAGCCGAGAATTCTACCACTGTACAACAAATGCCTCCTTTGCTTGGACCATACAGAATACTAAAGAAGCATAAACACTAACTAAAGCAAAAAGAAAAAAAAAAAAAACAAGCTCACTGCCACTGAGTCAACTGCAACTCATAGTGACCCTCATTGGGTTTCCAAGGTGGCAAATCTTTATGGAAGTAGATTGCCCCATCTTTCTTCCATGAAGCAGCTGGTGTGTTTGAACCACCAACCTTCTGGTAACTAGAGGACCATATATTTAGTTGAGAAGGTGAAAGTTAGAAAGGGTGGAGGAGGGAATGGACCTTCAACAAACAAATAGAGGAGCTGAGATGGGGTCGGGACTGTGCACTAACTCCAAGACCAGAGAGATGTGATAGGATTCCAAGATGGTGGAATAGGCAGAAAGTCTGCACAGACCCTCTTCAACAAAGAAAAGGGAAACCAATTAACACAGACACAGAAGATAATCCTGGACCCCTGAGCCTTAAAGGGAAGGATATAGAAATGGACTAAACCCCAACTAGCAGAAGAATTTACATGAAAATACCAAAAAAGGAGACATACGGACCTGCGGTCTGGTAGCAATCCTGAGTGATCCTGATGGCACAGATGGCTTGGAGATTCCTGAGTGGTGGTAGGACCTATGAATTAACCTGAAAATCAGCCCTGCCAGCCAGGGACTGCATGGAGGACTGCTCTGGTGGTTGTGGAGTAGAAGGGGAAGCAGCAGTGAAGAGGAGGACTGGCTGAGCTGTGGACTTTTGCTGGTCCAGGGGGTGCTTCCATTTTGAATGTTTACAAGCATCTTGACCATTTTGGATATTTAAAGAGACAGTGCTCTACCAGATTCCAGGGGCTTAAGAAGAGGTTCTGCTTTCCAGTAACCCCAAGGACACTCCAGACCTGCACACTGAAAAGGTGTGAAATTCCTCTTGTTACTGTCATACCCCACACCTGCTTGGTGAATGGAGGTGCAGCCACCCCCTACTCCCAGCCACCTTCTGGGCCCACAGGAAATCCATCCTAGTTTGTGTGCTCGGACGGAGCCTAGGTGATCTGCCCTGTCCTCCGCCGATTTTTTTCTTTTTCTCTTTCTTTTCTGGTATTTAGTTCGCTTGCATTTGTTTTAAAACTACTATTATCATCATTAATTCTTTTGTCCATTTTACTACTCTTCATCTCCCAGGTCCTAGTTTACACCTTGTTTTTTTCTTTCCCTTGTTCCTGGTTCAATTTTTTTTATTATTATTCTTTTTTTTTTTTAACCCCATTTTTTTTCTTGTGGTTAACCCCATTCCTTGTTTTTATTTTTTTCTTTTGCATTTTTCACATTTTTTTCTTCATTATTCTCCTTCTCAACCTTTTTTCTCTTAGTGCCCTATCTGCAGATATTGCAGGTTTTTGGTTATTTTCTTCTTGTCTCCCTTTTTTCTTTGCTGGGTTACTGTTCCTGTGTGATTACATGGTGTATTTTTTGTCCATGTGCTTTTAGGTTTTTGATAATTATTCAATTCTAATTTCTGTCTAACAGAGTGGGAGACAGCAACAGTCCCCATAAGATACAAGTACACCCACACCTCCTGCAATTTCACTTACTGAGCAAGAGCCACCACCTCCTTCTCCACCAATGGGCCAATGATAAAAAACCACCAAGAAGAGCCTGAAGCACCCTTGGCTGCTCTTCCCAAACAGTTAACAGAGATCTTAATACAATACCACAAAGTCTCAGAGACAACAGATCATCACAGTCCACATACAGAAGAAAGATAAAGTGGTAGAAACAAGAGAACAGGATACAGACCCAGAACACATGCCTGAGGAAAAGCAGCATTGGAACTCTCTGATAAGGAATTCAAAAGAATTCTCTTTCGGTGTCTTCAAAGGATTGAGAGACAGACCAAAGAAAACACAGGAAAAAACCTTAGAAAAATTTTAGAAAAAAATACAAGAACAAAATGAAAACATAAATCAAAAATTAGAAATGATTCTAAATATACAGATAGAAATCCAGAAGATTAATACTAAATTATTAGAAATAGATAACATATTGAAAGGGCAAAGGGGTAGAATTGATGCAAAAGAAGACAGAATTAATGAGATGGAAGGAAAATAGCTGAATACTTCTTTGGAAAGGGATCAATCAGAAAAAAAAAATTTAAAAAAAAAATGAAGAAAGTCTAAGGTTCATGTGGGATACCATCAAAAGGAATAATCTACATGTCACTGGAATTCTACAAAAGGAAGAGAAAAATAAAACCCCTAAGAAATTTGTTCAAGATTTGCTAGAGGAGAACTTCCCTTATATGATGAAAGAAGAAAATATATCCATTCAAGAAGTTCAACGAACCACAAACAAGATAGACACCAAAAGAAAATCATCAAGGCATATCATCATCCAACTCTCCAAAACCAAAGACAAAGACAGAATCTTGAAAGCAGCATGGGAAAAACAAAAAATTACCTACAAAGGACAGCCAGTAAGAATAAGCTCTGATTTCTCAGCAGAAACCATGCAAGTGGAAGGCAATGAGATGGTATATATAAAACCTTGAAAGAGAAAAATTTTCAACCAAAAATTATATACCAGACAAAAATTGTCCCTCAAATATGATGGTGAAATTAAGAGATTTCCAGATAAGCAGAAACTAAGGGAATTTGTTAAAACCAAACCAACCTTGCAAGAGATGCTAAAAGGAGTCCTTTGAACAGAGAACCAAAAATAGCAAATAAAAATCAACCATTAATACACAACATGACATAACCCAGAAACCACACCTATGGACATATCCAAAGTAAAATGAGCTTACAAGATTGTAAACAGGGAACCAGAGACATCAACTGGCAAGTGAGGACAACTACAAACAAAAAGAGGG
>NW_006921786.1:4654276-4654940 GCF_000298275.1 Orycteropus afer afer | reverse complement strand
AATATTAATTTCTGATCAAATTGACTTTAAGACAAAAACCACCATACGAGACAAAGAAGGACATTATATAATAATTAAAGGATCAATTGAACATGTATATATATCCATAATAAATATCTATGGACCCAAAGAAAAAGCCCCAAAATACATAAAACAGACTTTAAAAGAGTTGAAAAGCCAAATAGATGACTCCACAGTCATAGTGGGAGACTTTAATATACCACTTTCTTTGAAAGAAAGAACAACTGGAAAGAAATTCCACAAAGATACAGAAGAGCTAAACAATACACTCCACCAACTTGTCCTTATAGACATCTACACAGCACTTCACCCAACAGCAGCACAATATACATTCTTCTCCAGTACACATGGAACATTTTCCATGATAGACCATATGTTAGGCCATAAAGAAAACATTGATAAATTTCAAAACATTGAAATACTGCAAAGTATCTTCTCACATCACAATGCTATCAAATTAGAAATCAACAACAGGAAGATTAACAGAAAAAAGAGGAAACACATGGAAACTGAACAACACCGTCCTTGAGAAAGACTGGGTAAGACAAGAAATCAAAATTGAAATTCAAAATTCCCTTGAATCAAACAAGAACAAAAACACAACATACCAAAATCTTTGGGACACAGCAAAAGCAGTGATCAG
>NW_006921786.1:4651734-4652422 GCF_000298275.1 Orycteropus afer afer | reverse complement strand
AACTGGAGATCCATTTGCAGAAAAATGAAACAAGATCTGTATCTCACACCATACACAAAAAGGAACTCCAGATGGATCAAAGACTTAAATGTGAATCCCAAAACTATAGAGTTCCTAAGGAAAAACTATGGGCAAATTTAGGGGCCCTAATATATGGCATAAATAGACTCTCAAGCATAACTCAAAATACACAAAAGGCAATAGAAAAAAATCAATAAGAGAGCAGAAGAGAAAACTGTTGATTGGTACCTTCTAATAATTAAATTTTTATGTGCTTCCAAAGACTTCTCCAAAAGAGTCAAAAGAGAACTTACAGATGGGGAAAAATATTTGTTAATGACATATCTGACCAGGCACTTATCTCTAGAATTTATAGAAAACTCCAACACCTCAATAACAAAAAGACAACAATACAATTAAAAAATGGACAGACGACATGAATAGACACTTCACCAAGGACAATATTCAAGCGGTCAACAAACATATGAAGCAATGCTCACGATCATTTGCAAATCAAAACAACAATGAGATACATCTTGCTCCAGCACTAGTAGCAAAGTTCATCAAGACAGAAAATAACAAATGCTGGCGAGGATGTGGAGAGATTGGGACTCTCATATACTGCTGGTGGAACTGTAAAATGGTACAACCATTGTGGAAAGCAGTATGGCAATTCCTTCAAAAGTTG
>NW_006921786.1:4642253-4651634 GCF_000298275.1 Orycteropus afer afer | reverse complement strand
AACTTGGAGGATATTATGCTGAGTGAAATAAGTCAATCACAAAAGGACAAATATTGTATTAGTCTGTTATTGTAAAAGTCAAGGAAATGTTTATCGATAGAAGAGTATTTTCTTTGTTGGTTACCAGGGATGGGAGGGTAGGGTAGGGAACACTGTTAGATGGGCAGAGATAAGTTTTGATTTGGGTGAAGAAAAGGGAAATGTACCAAATGTGAGTGATCAATATAGTGGCATTGTGGAAGAGAAAGACATAGAGAGGTACGTAGGAAATACAGATGAACACTTTTGCACATATAGTACGGTATTGTCAGTGAAGGCAAACATGGGTATATGGGTGGATAAATGGGTGGACAGGCTGAACTATTAGGTATATCTATGAAGTGGGGAGTGTACCCAAGAACATGTATAGGGTTGGCAGACAATGGTCCTATAACTTTTTGTGTATGATCTGAACTCCCAGGTGTATAGTGGAGCTGACAAGGGGCAAGGTTGTAGTCACTGCTTGGTCACAGCCAGCTACCCACAGTGACCGAGTAGTTGAACCTGTGGGCTCAGGACCATAGTCACAGAGGACATCAAGCTCAATTGACATAACATACTACACAAAACATTGTTCTACCTCCTACTGTGGCGAGTAGCGACTGGGATCTTAAAAGCTTGCAAGCTGACAACTAGATGCAACTATTGGTCTCTCCTCGTCTGGAGCCAAGAAGAATGAATAAAACAAAAATTCATGGAAACAATTAGTCCTAGAGACTGGTACACCATCCAATGTGCAGCCTGTATGACTATGAGACCAGAAGAACTACATGGTGCCTGGCTACTACTGTCAACCACTTGGAAGAGGATCTATGTAGGATATCCTGGATAGACAGGGAGAACAATGTGGAACAAAACTCAAAGTCATTTGGAAAAAAAAAAAGTGGGGGGGGGGACCAGGTTTGCTGGTCCAATAGAGCCTGGTGGAATCACTGAGACTATGGCCCCTAGCTGCCCTTCAGGTCTGGAACTGAACACATGCCTGTGGTTTCCAGCCAAGCAATAGATAGGCATATGAGTTGAACATTTACCTGAGGTAGATACACTCCTTAGAGAGAATAAGCATGGGAGAAAGAAGGGCTGCTTATGCACAGGGAGACAGCTCAGGGGGCAGGAGTGCATGGAGGGATGGACACAGGGAAGAGGTAACTATCAGGAGAAAGTAGGAGGGGAGATGTTGCATTGTGGTAAATTGTGGTCAATGTCATGAGACAAAGTGTATGTGAACTGCTGTATGGAAAGTGTATTTGCTCTGTAAATTTTCATCCAAATCACAATTAAAAAAAAAAAAAAGAGAGGTGAGATTAATAAAAAAAAAAAGAAAGAAACAGAGAGCAATTAATGACAGTATGCACACATGCACACACACACAGAGAGAGACCTTAATTGGATTGGCTATGCATACAGTAGGATACAGTAATATTTGGGAAGCAGGAGGGAAGAAAATGGATCCTGACTGCACTCTGAGAGAAGGAGCAGACTTAGATGAGAATCTGGAATGTGCTTGATCTTGCTTGATCTTGCCAAAGTCACCGTACGATCTGTAGTGTAGGACTGTTATGTGCCATGATACAACTTGTCTTTTAGGAAAATTCCTGTGCTAGTTTTCCACAGAATCACACAATAATGGAAGTATAAGAATTAGGGAAACCAATCTAGATATGCCTTACTGAAAGTTGTCTAACAAACCCTCATGTTCCACTTATTAAACTTTTTCTCCAAGCATTCAAGACTTACAGGAATTTTACTTGACTTCTGTGGCTGAGACCGAAGCAATTAGATTTGAGGGTTTACATAACAACATAGATCATAAAGCTTTGGCATTAGAAAAGCCAAATAATCAACTAACTTACTTACCACCTTGTACATGTGAAAATATTGATGCACAGAGTACTTAGAAATATGTCCAAATTCCTGAAGCCTAGAGACTCAGTTTCCTGTGTTCTCAATATTCCTAGGCCAAAGTTAATATGTGAATTAAATTCAATTTCAAAAGAAAAGCATTTGCAAGAAAGATTCCCATCCGGGACCATCTAATATGAATTTTCATTGTTAAAAAAAACCCGTCTCAAGAGTTCCTAGAAAAATATAACAAGGACCTCAGCTCTATAAAACAGAACAGGATTTTTAGTATAACCAATATTGCTCTGAATTAAGACAAGTATACACAAACTTAAATCCAAGTATCACTTCCTGGCATGAAAAGTAGAGGACAGAAGACAATTTCAAAAACATATGTCACCAAAAAAATGAAGAAAACTATAGACAAAACATAAGATATCTTAGGAGGACTAGATAAGATAAAATAATAATCCAGTCTTTTACAACCCCTTGTTGACACCTCAGTGGGACAAAGTGCCAGGAAGTATGATTTTTCTCCTCTTAGCTGCTCATGCTGAAGCCAGAATACACCTTAAAATTGTTAATAATTCCATACCTTCAAATAACAAGTTCAATTGTGAATAATAAATAAAAATCACTTCACACAGTACACAGCCTTCAGTAAGATTCAACAAATATAATTTTGGCTGCCAAGTTTTTTTGGGGGGGCAGGGGGAATAACAAGTTCAACCTGCTATCAAAGACCCTCTTTTCATCTGGCTCTATCTTATCAGCTTATCTGTATCTCCTTCAATTTGCAATTGACCCTACCATTCATTCAAGGCAGCCTTCTGACTTGCCTCTAACTATGCTCTGCTTACATCTTCAAGACCTAGACTTCCTCTACTAAAATGGCTTATTGTCTCCAATCTGCCTACCTAAAACTCCTTCAGAGTCCAGCTCAAGCCCAACCTTCCCAGGAAGTCATTCCAGTCTGTCTACCCACAGCAGACACTAGTTAAAGGCATCCTGCTTTCTTAACTTGTTCCTGTTGCCATACATGCCTGTCTTTCCTGCTCAACTTGTAAATTCTTCTAAGGAAGAACATTAAGTAACACATTTTAAGAATGACCCAGTTGTTTCTTTTGTCAGCTGCTGTCAAGTTGGCTGTCAACTCATGGTGACCACAGGCACAACAGAACTAAACACTGCCTGGTCCTGCACCATGTCCATGATTGCTTGCTGATGAAACCATTGTGATCTACACAGTATTCATTGGCTGATTTTCAGAAGTAGATTGTCAGGCTTTTCTTCCTAGTGTATCTTAGTCTAGAAACTCCACTAACTATTGTTCAGCATCATGGCAACACATAAGCCTCCACTGACAGATAATGTATTGGCTCTGAATGAAAGGAATCGAACTTGGGTCTCTCACATGGAAGGTGAGAATACTACCACTGAACCACCACTGCCCCAAATGAGCCCAGTAGTAGCCTTCAAATTCATTTCAGTACCATTCTGGTACATAAATCCTCTTGAGGCACCCTCTAATAAACAGAAACACCTATCTAAGCAGAAAGACAGAAAATTTAAGAAGTCTTTAATTTTCTTATTTTCCCAAACCTTGAACACAGCTGATTGCAAAACAAGTAATAGAAGAAGATCCTTTGTTAAACCTGCTCCAATACCAAATCTACTGACCCATATTTGGTTCTTTGCTTTGGACTTACAGAGAGGTGCCCAAATTTGAATGCTCCTCCTTCCCTCTGTGAGAAAAGTAACAGCCCAAAGAAAGAAGGAAAACTACACTTATTGAGGGCTCTGATGAAACTCTTTTCCTAACAACAGTCTACTTGAAATGACTTTGGCTTCCTGTTTGAAAATTTTTTCACATGGAAATGTGAGCTGTAGAAAAGAAAATGTTGTTATTATTTAATGGAGAAACAGAACCTGTGCTCAATTATTTCAGTGAAGGGAAAGGACAGAGACAAGGAGAAAGAATTAAAGCAAATTTCAGAGTAAATGAACGCAAATGGGGTCCACATGATACATAGCAAGTAATAGCACTGCAGTGACAATAAGACACCAACCATAAATGATCACTCAAAGGTCAATGAGAAAACACTTGGGAACTGGAACAGACACTGAGAAGAATTTGACCAGCTCATTAGCAATGGCTTGGAAAGAGAGGGACTTGATAAAGAAGAGTTAGTCAAGAGTGCAGAGAGCATTATATCAATATTTAGACTACCACAGAGAGACAGTTGAAACCTGGAAGAGAAGGGTAGATATGTGGTCCAGAAGGAAAAAGAACTAAGTCACCCAGGGCCAGGCTGAGGCAAAAGAAAGTCTATTGGTTGGTCTGAAACCAGCTTAACTTGTAATATTTTAGATCTACTCCAATGCTCCAATGCCTTAAGTTACAGCACAAAAAAAATTTCAAACAATAACACTACGAGGTTAGTTTGAGCCTCCAGGACTTCTTCCTACTATAATCTAATAGTTTTTGCTCATAAATAGCAAACTTCACAATCTCTGGAGAAGAAAATCCTAGATCTTGTTTAAAAATATATGTTAATAGTGTAAATAGTAGCAGCTGTATCTCTACACTGGTATTAATGTTCTAAATATTGTTCTGGCATCTTCGATCATAACATTAGTACCAAAGATCATTCTGGACTCCTCTGAGTAACACACATTGGAGTGTCCTCAGACTGGCTGGCCGTTGTCTGGAGAAGGGCAAAAGCCTAAGAGCAAATCTCACAGCCTCTGGCAGCCTGGGCCGGCCACCCGGGGCCGAATTCTGTAGGAATGAGCCTGTGATGAAACCACTATAAATCTCTGTTTAAAACTCCCTGTTAAGTTTTTTGTTTTGTTGTGCTTTGTTTTGGTTAAATATTGCTTAAATATCTTTGGTTCTGGAAGGGAGGTGAGATCTTAGACATCAGTTCTGAAGAACTCCTTGACTAAAGCTGTATGTGTCTGATGAAGTATCATAATCTTGATAAAGGAAATGTTAAACAGAAATGAAGTGTGTAATGTAAAAACCTGACAGCTGTGTGATAATTTTCCTTAGTACCTGTTGGGAGAAGGATGGTTTTCCCGATTTAAGAAAAATTTTCCTTAGTACCTGTTGGGAGAAGGATGGTTTTCCCGATTTAAGAAAAAATGGAAAATTCTTGTCTTTTAATTAAAAAAAAAAATCATAACTAAGGCTCATTTTATTTTAAGTATAGAGATACATTTTCTTAACTGTTATCTGTCCTATTTGCAAGCCTCAGAGAAAATGCAAAGGAGATCTCAGGGAGCAAAGGAAGCATAATTAGGGGCCAATTAATTTCACCACCACCCATCTGTCAGTTTGTCCTACTGTGTGGCTTGATGCTAGAAGCTATGCCATAAGTATTTCAAATATTAGCACGGTGTTTGGACTGATTTCGGTGGCATTTTCAGACTAAGACAAACTAGGAAGGAAAGCCTGGTGATCTACTTCTAAAAATTAGCCTATGAAAACCTTATGGATCACAATAGAATATTGCCCAATATAGGGCTGGACGTTAAGCCCCTAGGTTAGAAGGCATTCAAAATACATGCACAGTGTTTGCAACAATGAGCTCAAGTATACTGATGATTGTACGGATAGCACAGGACCGGGCAACATTTTATTCTGTTGTGTATGGGTTCACCACAAGTTGGAGTTGACTAGATGACAGCTAACAATGTCCACTCTATACTTACTTTTATGAGTCTGATGGGAAAATTCACCCAAAGCTAAGAAAAAGGAGAACACAGGCAGCTATAAGGATGAAATAAAAGCAGTGTGAATCTTCTGATGCTGAAATAACCTTAAAGGAATTAGGAATTAGGGCCTAGACCAAATTCTGGAGTAGAGAAGTTGCTTAGTAAATGTTTGCAGAATGAAGAAGAAGTAGGAGCTTGATAATAAAATAATTTATATACAAAGCTATGCCAGATGCTAAGAAAGGATACCAGGAAGAGTTATCTAATTATCTAGAAACATGAGAAAGTTTTAAAGAATGATCTGTACATCTTTACATATAGACCAGTATCAGTTGCAGTCAAGTTGACTCCAACTCATAGAGACCCAATGAGTGTCAGAGTAGATTGCCAGAACTTTCTTCTGAAGCACTTTGCATAGTCTTGAACCACCAACCTTTCTGTTAGCAGCAAGTGAGTTAACCGTTCGTTCCACCCAGAGACTCCCTTCCTTATGCTTCCCAAATGTGTTCATACCACAGCACACACAGAAAACAGTAGCCGTACACTGAATGAGATGAAACAGAATTCTCACAAAGGCAACTAGTCCAGGATCTATAACTGTACTAGGCTGCAGTCATCATGCCAAGAGCTGAGAAAACCAAAATCCTGACAAACCTTTATCATCTCTATGTGACACAGCATTGCACCATGGCCCATGGTCTAGGAAGTTCTGTAAGACAGCAGACCTTCATTTTTCACCGTTTAACTTTTGTAGTGATTCTTTCAAAAAGAAATTAATTACATTGTTTTGGTGCCTGCAGCCCCATCACCACTTAATGACGACTTTTTCTAATATCCACCAAAGGATCTCAGAGGAAATGAATGATCTTAAAGCTAATTTATTTTACATAGGATTACTGGGTTTTTTTCAAATTTTTTAGTGTCTGTTCATATGATCACATGATGTCTCTTCTTGAATGTATTGTTATGATGAATTACATCAATTGATTTGTGAATGCTGAACCACCATTGCATACGTGGAATGGTTGTGGGTGTATAATTCTTTTTATAGATCATTAGATTTGATTTACTAATATTTCGTTGAGGATGTTTGTGTCAATGTTCATAAGAAATGATAGTCTGTAATTTTCCTTCCTAGTAATATCTTCATCTGGTGTAGTAATGCTAGCCTCATGGAGTGAATTAGAAACTGTTCTTTGCATTAGTTCTCCCTTTTTTTATTTTTGGAAGCTTCTGACGAAGATTAATTTTACTTCTCCTTTAAATGTTTAGTAGAATTTACCAGTGAAAACATTTAGGTCTGGTGCATTCTGTTTTAGAAAGTTGTGAGTTATTGATTCAATTCCAAGAATTACTTTGATAATTATTTCACTAACTACCCAATTGGCTGCAGGTAACATTTTCCCCTAGATGAACCTAAGGATATTTCTACTTGTAACCTTCTACACTATCCATTTAAGTCTGAATTCACACACAGTAAGTATCAATTCTATGACAAAGATGTTCACATAAACTTGTCCAAATGTCCTGCTTGTATTTGAAATACCAACAGCATTACTTCCAGCATCAAACACTATGAAAAAGGTATTTTCCCAAAAAATTATCTTTTACTTAAACTAAAAACCAAACTCACTGCTGTTGAGTCAGTCCCAACTCATACCAACCCCTCCTTGGGTTTCTGAGGTGGTATCTCTACAGAAGTAGATTGCCCAGTCTTCCTTCTGAGAAATGGATGGTGGGTTTGAACTACCAGCCTTCTGGTTAGCAGTCAAATGCCTTAGGCACTATGCCATCATAGCTCCTACCTGGCACACGCCTAATCCATGTTCCCCAGGTTCTCTTATGGTTAATGTGGCCCCCTTACTGGGTTCTCACCAATGCAAAGTGAAAGGTAATCATGTGACCACAGCTGGTCAAAAGAATTTGAGAGATGGGTGTGCCTCTTCTATACTCTTTTCCCTTTTTCTGAGCTAGATCAGATGATGACAAGATGAAATGAACCTGGGACCCTGAGTCACAACATGGAGGAAAGCTGCCCATCAAGTAGGAACAACCTTCTTGAACTCTCATTTAAGTGAAAAATAAACTTCTCCTGTCTTTGAGCCATGGAAGAAATTAGAGTCTATTTGTTACGGAAACTAGCATTACCCTAACTAATACAATTGCCCTCAGCCATGGGTCTGAGAAGCCCACTGAGTTACTTTTTTATCATTACTTCCTGGGCCTCTCACATGTATTTTAGCCTTTCACAGTATGTCTTAACAGGGTTTTCCCAGATGTCCTGAACCCAAGACTCTACTGCTCAGACCAACTTCAAAGGATAGCTGCCATAACTATCCCTTGGTTTTCTGGACTAGAATCGAACCCCACATTTCCTGGCTCCATGGACTGACAGCTTTATCCCAGACCCACTCAAATGAGTGGAATCTCCCATCTGCTTTATTGGCTGACACCATAAAATGTCCTGACCTCAAATGAATTTTATGTATTTCTACAAACATAACATTTCTTGCCATTGTTTAATTTGAGATGTCTTGGGGATTTATTAATAGTTCATAAAGATATTTTCTGTTTTATCTGACTGAAATATTTGCCTAGGATAAAAAAATATTCTTTTTTTTTTCCATGCATTTTTTATCCTCTACTGGCTCTTGGCATACATGAGCCATTAACCCCACACTTGACTCAAAACACAGGTAAAACACTCTTTCCTAGGAATGTAAAATAAACTAGTCAGACCCAAAGAAAGGAAATGGACACAAAAGGCATAGAGATCATTGTTTTTCATAGGATGACAGGTAAATTTTAAAGCATTTAGAACCAATCTGAAAAGTGATATCAGAATGATGTTGGTTCAGTGACAGAATTCTCATCTTCCATGAGGGAGACCAGGGTTCAATTTCTGACCAATATACTTCAAGTGCAGCCACCATCTGTCATTGGAGGTTTATATACTGCTATGAGGAAACCCAAGGAGGGGTCGCTATGGGTCAGGGCCGACTCGACGGCACATAACAACAACAACAACAGTGAGGATGTACAGGTTTCAGTGGAGCTTTCAGACTACGATGGACTAGGGAAATAGGGCTGGCAGTCTACTTCTAAAGATCAGCCAGTGAAAACTCTATGGATTACAACTGTCCAAACAACAGCTGATCATGGGGATGGGACAGGAGCACTCAGCTTTTGGTCCTGTTATGCATAGGATCACCATGGATTGGTGGACTTGCTAACAAGTCCTCACTATTCAAAGTGGACCAGGAGCACTCACAATAGAAATGTAGAATCTCAGGCCACATGTCAAAGCACCTGAATCAGAATCTTCATTTTCATACGATCCCCAGATGATTCATGTACACATCCAAGCACTAGTCCAAGCATCATAAAGAGCTGGTTGCATAACACTGTGCTTCATATCATTTCTTGTCAGGGGGCTTTCATCTGAATAGAGCAAAAATTAAGCCAACTATCCACATAACTTGACTCATTCTATTGAAACCTAACTTTGCTCTGAAAGCACTAAACTAACAACCCTCCCTGCAAATAATTTGGATCCCACATCTGCTCCTTAAAATATTTCCACTTAAAAATGCACAACAACCAATTTAATGCTATGAGAAGTCACTGACTTTCCATCTTTCTGCTGTCCAGATGAACTTGCTAGAGTTGTGGATCAGAGCAGGCAGAGACAGGGGAGTCGGGCTTATCATGGGGGAATGAAGAAGGGGAGGAAGGAAACATCTGGGAACATTCTGATATATGTCTTTCTAGATTTTAAAT
>NW_006921786.1:4638994-4642138 GCF_000298275.1 Orycteropus afer afer | reverse complement strand
TTTTTTTTCTTTTTACTTAAAATATAAAACTAAATACCCCCTGCATCAAAAATATAACATTTTAAATGGCTGTGTGGTATTCTATCCAATGGATCTTCTATGGTTCTGTGGTAGTTAAGTTTGTGTGTCAACTTGGCTAGGCCTGGTTGAGTGGCTGGGCAGCTGGATGTAGTATTCCCCATGATGAGAATGGCAATCAACTCCATGGTGGAATCTACTGTGAACAGCTGAGTAGCTGCCTTAGGGATGTGGTCTGCTTCCTGCATATAAGGAGAAGCCTTGGGGAACAGTCTCCAGCTTATGGCACACTTGAACCCTGCATGTAGCCATGTTGTTGTTCAGCAGCCTCCCATGCTCTGCCAACCTTGGTTCTTTCGAAGGACTTGAATGAATGGTTTGCCATGTGGTTTGGTAACATTGGGACTATACCTTAGTACTAGTCAACCTTGGGCTTGTCAGCCTCAGCAGCCAGCAGCTGTCTGAGTGAAGAAAAGCCTCCAGCTTCAGTGGACTGGGAGCAGCAGCAGAGCTGAAGTCCAGGGTTGAGGGGCTTTTCACCCAGCCCCTAGAGCCTGGTACTTTGAACTCAAACTTAAAGCCTCCACACTGTCAGGGAATAAATTTGTTTGTTCAAGCCATCCCATTGGTGGTATATTCTTGTCAGAGCATTACTAGTTAACCAGAACAGGTTCCATAACTGATAACCTAATGTTGGATATTTAGTTAGTTTCTTATTTTTCACTATTATACAAAATGCTTCATGCAATATCCTTCCAGATTACTTTTAGTTTTTAATTTAGTTATAATTCTTTTTTTGAGGTAAACCCTTAGAATTCTTTACACTTAACTATTCAGGCTTACCTTGTTTGGAGATATGAAATAGTAATCAAATTATTTTTTAAATAGTTGTTTCATCACCATTGTTGTTGTTGTGTTGTTGTTATGTGCCCTCAAGTCAGACCTGACTCATAGCAACCCCTCCTTGGATTTCTGAGGCGATATCACTATGGAAATAGATTGCCCCATCTTCCTTCCGAGGAGTGGTTGGTGGGTTTTTCTGGTTAGCAGTCAACTGCCTTAGGCACTATGCTACCAGAGCTCCTATCACCATTGTTTGATGATCCATAATGTGACATTACATAATCATGTATTAAGTTCTTATCTTTTTCCAACTAACTTTGAGTCATTTCCATTCTATTTATTATATATCTGTAAAATAATTTTAATTGCTTATAGTGATAGCTAATTTGTTCTGTTTTATGGTTTCAAAATATTTTAGGCCATTTCATCAAGTTCCAAAAAGGGTATTGGAATTTTGCTTGGAATTATATTATATACATGATATGAGGGAGCTCTGGTAGCATAGTGCCTAAGGCACTTGACTGCTAACCAGAAGGCTGGTGGTTCAAACCCACCAGCCACTCCTCTGAAGGAAGATGGGGCAATCTACTTCCATACTGATACTGCCTTGGAAACCCAAGGAGGGGTCGCTATGAGTCGGGTCCAACTTGACGGCATATAACGACAACTACAACAACAATACGATATGAGAAAAATATGACCAAACATTATTAAGCAACATAAAAGAAGTTTACAATACATTGGGAGACATGACATTCTGGGTAGATTATAGAACTGATCATTTAAAGTAATTAAAAAAAAAAACTTTTTGTTTTTAAATTAAATTAATTTTTTAAAAAATAGGTATTTTGTAAATTGAGGTAAATTATCAGTTCTATAATCTATGTCTCCCAATATATTGTAAACTTCTTTTATGTTGCTTAATAATGTTTGGTCATATTTTTCACATATTCTGGACATGTCCTAGTTATTTAATACCAAGTTTTTATATTCTTTGGCTATTGGCAATGATATTATTACTTGATGTTTCCTCCTCACATATAGGAAACTCATTGGTTTTTATCCAATTTTAGCAGCTCTGGTGGCATAGCACCTAAGGCATTTGACTGCTAACCAGAAAGCTGATGGTTCAAAGCCACCAGCCACTCCTTGGAAGGAAGATTAGGCAATCTACTTTCATAGTGATACTGCCTGGGAAACCCAAAGCAAGGTCACTATAAGTCGGATCTGACTCAACTGCAGTGAGTTTTTAACCACCTTGCTGAAATCTTTTTATAAATTGAATTGTTTTTTATTGATTTGCTTGGGTTTCCTGTAAATTACTTGCAAATCAATGACAATTGACTCTTCTGTAATATTTATATCTCTTTTCACTTTTCTTTCCTTTTACATTTTGACTATATTTATTTGATTTTGGTTTTTAAATGATTTAAAAATGGAGTAGTGTTTTCTTTTGGTTTTAATTATGAGTTAAGTGAAGATTTGCAGAACAAACCACTCAACAATTCACATACATTTTGTTTCATGCACTGGTTGCAATCCTCACAATATAACAGCACTCATCTCACTTCCTCCCTGTTTCTGGTCTCCATTCATCCTTCTTTCCTATCCCTTCCTACCTTCTGAACTTTATCCCTGGGCAAACGCTGCCCTTTTGATCTCAATCACTGATTGTTCTAAGGAATGTGTACCTCCCTGGTGTTATTGTTCACCTTATAGATCTGCCTATTGTTTGGCTGAAAGTTGATCCATGGGGGTGAGTGCAGTTCCAAGACTGAAGGGTGACTAAAGGTCAGAGTCTTGAGGGTTCCACCAGTTTATATCCCACAAAAGAGCCTGGTCTTTTTTATGATTTTGAATTTTGTTTCACATTTTTCTCCTACTCTGTCCAGCATCTTGAAAGATATAGGGAAAAAATTAGTCCAAAGACCTAATTAACCATACATACTTCAGCTTCCATGACCCTGAAAGCAGAAGAACTAGATGGTGCTCAACTACCACAACCAGCTACTCTGAAAGTGATCATATTAGTATTGGTTATTTTTGAGCTTCTTTCCAAGTTTTAGTATCAGGATGATGCTAGCTTCTAAGAATAATTGGAATGTTCTAATTTTATAAATCCTGAAATCATTAATGTGTAAATATTTTATTCATAGAATATTTGAAAGGATACAAAATGCCATTTTTGTTCAGATTTGACCACATGTAAAATTTCATTTATGGTTTTTCTACAGTTGTTTCCAAATCAACCTGAGTTTATATATTAAAAAAAAAAAAAAAAAA
>NW_006921786.1:4628056-4634253 GCF_000298275.1 Orycteropus afer afer | reverse complement strand
ATCTCTGTTAACTGTTTGTGAAGAGCAGCCAAGGGTGATTCAGGCTCTTCTTGGTGGTTTTTATCATTGGCCCATTGGTGGAGAAGGAGGTAGTGGCTCTTGCTCAGTAAGTGAATTTGCAGGAGGTGTGGGTGTAGTTGTGTCTTATGGGGACTGTTGTTGTCTCCCTCTCAATCAGACACAAATTACAATCGAATAACCTTCAAAAAACATGTCAGTCTTGCAGGTCCCGAGTGTCTGGAAAGCAGAACGTGTTCTTAAGCCCCAGGAATCAGCGAGAGTGCTGTCTCTTTAAATATCCAAAACAGTCAAGCCGCTTTTTAAACCTTCAAAATGGCAGCACCCTCTGGATCAGCAGAAGTCCACAGCTCAGCCCACCTTTCTCTTCACCTTCTCCGTTTGTTCCTCCAGCCACCGTGCACAGTCCTCCGTGCAGTTCCTGGCTAGCAGGGTGATTTTTAGGTTAATTCTTAAGTCCTACCACCACTTGGGAATCTGCAAGCTGTTTGTGCCATCAGGAGCGCTCACCACCTCTGCCAGACTGCAGCTCCGTATGTCTCCTTTTTTGGTATTTTCATGCAAATTCTTCTGCTAGTTGCAGTTTAGTCCACTTCTATATCCTTCCCTTCAAGGCTCAGGGGTCTGGGATTATCTTCTCTGTCTGTGTTAATTTGTTTCCCTTTTCTTTGTTGAAGAGGATCTGTGCAGTCTTTCTGCCTAGTTCTCCATCTTGCCGGAACTCCAATTACTTGTATCTTGACAGAGGGAATTTACTGCAGAGAACTGGTTGTAAGATGATAGAAGAGCAAAGAACCAAACCGGTAAGGTGAGTTAGCAACAATAGGAAGTGCCACTCTAGCTAGAGATAATAAGGAGAAGGCAGCACTATTCAAGGACATCTGATGGAAAGTGGACCATGGAAAACTTTCCAGTGATAGTTAAAGCTAATGAGGAGAGGAGCCTGAAAATCAGCCCCTCTGTGACATGGAGCAGAGCAGGCTAAGGACAAGGAGTGGATCCAAAGGCAAACAGGCCCCGGGCTGCCACAGGGCTTCAGCAACAAAAGACAATTTGTTGTTTTTGACTTCCAATACCTAAAGGAGTGATTTGCTAGCAACTAAATCAATTTCTAGTCTATGTGCTTGATGCAGTTAAGTAATTTTGCTCTTTTCCATTAGCTCTAGATTGCATTGCACCAAAACTGAGTAAATTCACTGAAGCTTGAGCTTCAGGGTCCATCATCTATAGAGAACCAATCTGTTATGAAATGAATTATGTCTTCCCAAAATATGTGTTGGAATTCTAACCCCGATTTCTGCAGATGTAATCCTGTTTGAAAAAGGGTTTCATTTGTTATGTTAATGAGGCCATATCAGTGTAGGATTTGTCCTAAAGCTAATCATTGTTGAGTTATAAAAGGAGCAGATTAGACACAGTTGTTTTTGTTGTTGTTAGCTGCCATCAAGTTGGCTCTAACGTGTTTTGACTCAATGTACAAGAGAAAGAAACACTGCCTGGTCCTGCACCATCCTCACAATCCTTGCTATACTTGAGCTCATCATTACAGCCACTGTGTCCATCCACATTAAGGGCTTTCCCTTCTTCACTGACCTTTTACTTTACCAAGCATGCTATCCTTTTCCAGAGAATGCTCCATTCTGACAACATGACCAAAGTAGGCGAGAAGTCTGGCCATTCTTGCTTCCAAGGAATATTCGGGCTGCATTTCTTCTAGGACCAATTTGTTAGTTTTTCTGGCAGCCCACGGTATTTTCAGTATTCTTTGCCAACACCACAATTCAAAGGCACCAATTCTTCTTCAGTCTTCCTTATTCTCTGTCCAGCTTTCACATGCATATGAGGCAATTAAAAATACCATAGCTTGGGTCAGGCACACCTTAGCCTTCAAAGTGACATCTTTGCCTCATAACCCTTTAAAGAGGTCTTTTGCAGCAGATTGTCCAGTGAAGCACAATGTTTCATTTCCTCACTGCTGTTTCCATGGGTGTTGTCTGTAGATCCAAGTAAAATGAAATCCCCAACAACTTTGATATTTTCTCCATTTATCATGATGTTGCTTATAGGTCCACTTGTGAGGATTTTTATTTTCTTTATGTTGAGATTTAGTCCATACTGCAGACTATAGTCTTTAATCTTCATCCGTAACTCTTTCAAGTCATCTTTGCTTTCATCAAGCAAGGTTGTATCATCTGCAAGTTGTAGGTTGTTAATGGTTCTCCAATCCTGATGCCTTGTTCTTTTTCATATAGTCCAGCTTCTTGGATTTTTTGCTCAGCAGATTCCATAAGTAGAGTGAAAAGATACAACTCTGACATATACCTTTCCTGATTTAAAATCATGCAATATCCCCTTCTTCTGTTTGAACGACAGCCTCTTCATACAGGTTCTCATAAGTACAATTAAATGTTCTGGAATTCACCTTATTTGCAATGTTATCCATAATTTGTTATCATCCACACAGTCTAATGCCTTTGCATAGTCAATAGAATACATGTGGACATATTTCTGGTATTCTTTGCTTTCAGCTAAGTTACATCTGACATCAGCAATGATATCTTTCATTCCACATCCTCTCCTGAATCCAACTTGCATTTCTGGAAGTTCCTTGTCAATATACTGCTGCAACCTTTTTTGAATTCTCTTCAGTGAAACTTTACTTGCTTGTGATATTAATGATATTGTTTGACAATTTCTGCATTATATTTGATCACCTTTCTTTGAGAAGAACACAAATATTGATCTTTTTCCAGTCAGTTGGTGAGGTAGCTGTTTTCCAAATTTCTTGGCATAAAAGAATAAGCATCTCCAGTGCTGCATATATTTGTTGGAACATCTCACTGGGTATTCCTTCAATGCCTGGAGCCTTGTTTTTCACCAATTCCTTCAGTGCAGCTTGGACTTCTTCCTTCAATAACATTGGTTCTTGATCATATACTACGTCCTGAAATAGTTAGACATCAACCTTAAGCACATCTTTGCTCTTCATCACTTGAAAGAGGTCCTTTGCAGCAGATTTGCCCAATGCAATAAGTCATCCGATGTCTTGACTGCTGTTTCCATTGGTGTTGATTGCAGAACCAAGTCATATGAAGTCCTTGACAATTTCAGTCTTTTCTTCATAGATTGTGAAGGTGTTTATTAAACCAGTTGTGAGGGTTTTTGTTTTCTTTATATTGAGGTGTAATCCATAATGCAGACTGTAGTCTTTAATCATCATCAGTTAAGTGTCTTAAGGCATCCTCACCTTCAGCGAGCAAAGTTGTGTCATCTGCATGTTGCATGTTGTTAATGAGTCTTCCTCCAATCCTGGTGCCACATTCTTCTTCATATAATCCAACTTCTCAGATTATTTGCTCAGCATACAAATTGAGTAAGTATGGTGAAGGGGTACAACCCTGAGGCACCCCCTTCCTGATTTTAAACCATGCAGTATTCCTTTGTTCTGTTCAAACGACAGCCTCCTTGTCTATGCAAAGTTTCCTCATGAGTACAATTAAGTGTCCTAGAATTCCCTTTCTTCTCAATGTTATCCATCATTTGTTATGATCCACACAATCGAATGCTTTTGAAAAGTCAATGAAACACAAGTAAACATCTTTCTGGTATTCTTTGCTTTCAACCAATATCCATCTGACATCAGCAATGATATCCCTTGTTCCACATCTTCTTCTGAATCCAGCTTGCATTTCTGGAAGTTTTCTGTCACTATATTGCTGCAATCATTTTTTAATTATCTTCGGTAAGATTTTGCTTGCATGTGACATTAACAATATTGTTTGATAATTTCCACATTCCGTGGGATCACCTTTCTTTAGAATGGGTACAAATATGGATCTCTTCTAGTCAATTGGCCAGGTAGTTGTCTTCTAAATCTCTTGGCATAACTGAGTGAGTGCCTGCAATGAGACATCCATTTGTTAAAACATCTCAATGGGTTTTCCATCAATTCCTGGAGTCTTGTTCTTCACCAATTCCTTCAGTGCAGCCTTGACTTCTTCCTTCCATATCATTGGTTCTTGATCATTTGCCACCTCCTGAAATGGATGAACATCAACCAGTTCTTTTTGGTACCATTACTGTGTGTATTCCTTCCATCTTCTCTTGATGTTTCCTGCATCATTCAATATTTTGCCCATAGAATCTTTCAATATTGTAACCCAAGGTTTAAATTTTTTCTTCAGTTCTTTCAGCTTGAGAAACTCCAAATGTGTTCTTCCCTTTTGGTTTTCTAACTCCAGGTCTTTGCACATTTCATTATAATAATTGGCTTTGTCTTGTCAAGCTGCTGTTTGAAATCTTCTGTTCAGCTCTTTTATCTTGTCATTTCTTCCATTTGCTTTAGCTACTCTCTGCTCAACGGCAAGTTTCAGAGTCTCTTCTGACATCCATTTTGGTCTTTTCTTCCTAGCCTGTCTTTTTAATGATCTCTTGCTTTCTTCATAGATGATGTTCTTGATCTCTCCAACAATTCTTCTGGCTTTCGTCACTGATGTTCAATGCATCAAATCTATTCTTTAGATGGTCTCTAAATTCAGGAGGGATATATTCAAGGTCATATTTTGGCTCTCTTGAACTTGTTTTAATTGTCTTCAACTTAAAGTTAAACTTGCATATGAGCAGTTGATGGTCTGTTCCACAATCAGCTCCAAGCCTTGTTTGGGCTGAAGATATTAAACTTTTCCATCACTTCTTGCCACCGATATAGTCAGTCGGATTCCTGTGTACTTCATCTGGTGGAGTCCACATGTATAGATGCCGTTCCTGTTGTTTAAAAAAAGTATTTGCAATGAATAAGTCATTGGTCTTGCAAAATTCTATCATGCAATCTCCAGCATTATTTCTATTGCCAAGGCCTTATTTTCCAACTACCAGTAACTCTTCTTTGTTTCCAACTTTTGCATTCCAGTCACCAGTGATAATCAACACATCTTGATTGCATGTTTGGTCAATTTCAGACTTCAAAAGTTGATAGAAATCTTCAATTTTCTCATCTTTGGCTTTGGTGGTTGGTGCACAGATTTGAATAATAGTAGTATTAACTGGCTTTCCTTGTAGGTGTATGGACATTATCCTGTTACTGACAGCATTGTATTTCAGGACAGATCTTGACACAGTCTTTGTGATGATGAATGCCACACTATCTTCAATTTGTTATTCCCAGCATAGTACATCATATGGTTGTCTGATTCAAAATGGCCAAAAACAGTCCATTTCAGCTCACTAATGCATGGGATATTGATCTTTATGTGTCCCATTTCATTTTTGACAATTTCTAGTTTCCTTATATTTGTACTTCATACATTCCATGAATAAATCATTGGTCTTGCAAAATTCTATCATGTGATTTCTGACATTGATGCTATCACCAAAACCATATTTTCCAGCTACCAATGCTTCTTCTTTGTTTCCAACTTTTGCATTCCAATCACCAGTAATTATCAATACATCTTTGTTGTATGTTTGGCCAATTTCAGACTGCAGGAGTTGGTAAAAATCTTCAATATCTTCATCTTTGGCTTTAGTAGTTGGTGTATAAATTTGAGTAATAGTACTGTTAACTGGTGTCCCTTGTAGGGTTATGGATATAATCCTGTCACTGACAACATTATACTTCAGGATAGATCCTGAAACATTCTTTTTGATGATGAATGTGACACCCTTCCTCTTCAATTTGTCATGTCTTGTCTTTTGGTTACATAGTGCTGCTCTGACAAGAATATACTACAAATGGGATGGCTTCAGCAAACAGGAGTTTATTCTTACAATTTGGAGGCTTTAGGTCCAAGTTAAAACTGCCAGGCTCTAGGGGCTTGGTGAAAGCTCCTCAACCTTGGGGTCCATCTCTGCCTCCTGTTCCAGGCCCACTGGAGCTAGAGGCATTTCTTCACTCGCACAGCTGCTGGCTGCTGAGGCAGAGAAGCCCAAGGATGGCAAGTAAAAGGGCACAATCCCAATATTACCAAACCACACAGCAGGCCATTAACTTAAGTCCATTGTAAGTCCCAAGGTCAGCAGAGCATAGCAGGCTGCTGAGCAATGACACAGCTGCATGCAGGGCTCAAGCGTACCATAGGCTAGAGACCATTCTCAAGGCTTCTCCTTATATACAGGAAGCAGACCACATCCCAAAGGCAGCTACTCAGCTGCTTGTGGTAGATCCCACCATGGAGTTGATT
>NW_006921786.1:4626090-4627956 GCF_000298275.1 Orycteropus afer afer | reverse complement strand
AACTCACTGCCATTGAGTCATTTCTGACTCATAGAAACCCCCATTGGGTTTCCAAGGCTCTATACTGTTATGGAAGTAGATCACCCAGTCTTCCTTCTACAGAGCAGCTGGTGGGTTTGAACTGCTGACCTTCCAGTTAGCAGTCAAGTTCCTTATGAACTACACCACCAGAAGTCCTTTGAGTTTATATAGGTAGATTCTTATTTCCTAATGTGGACAACCTATATTTTCAAATATTCTTACATGATAAGTTTAATATAGTTTAATGTCCTGCATCTAAAGTTTAATTCCCTTTATCATTTCAAATATTATATATATATTTTCTCTCTTTTTCTCCCATTCTCACTGCCCTATTCCTTTCAGTGTTACTCTTCTAGCTCTTCCCTTTTCCTTAACTGACCATTGTTTTATTCGTTGCATTTATCAAATAGATTATGGTTTCCTGCTTTTAAGGGAATACATGGAATGTTTAATATTTTTTTTCTCTTATATTTTATTCATACTTACACATTGATTTGTGTTATATATATCAAATAGATGGTGCCCAGCTTTTTTTGATCAATTATTCAATGGATCAAATATATTCAAGTGATCAAAAGAGGAAAAATGAACAAAATTTTAAATTCTCATGAACTCCAGGTTTTCTGGACCCATGGAGGCTGGATGAATTCCTGAAACTATTGCCCTGAGATAATCTTTAAACTTGTAAACCAGAAATATTCCCTGAATTCTTCTTAAAACCAAACAATATTTTAGCTTAACTTGTAAAGAATGTCTGCCTTGAGCACTGTGTGAGATTTCAAGATCTATATAGGATCAAATTGACAATAGCAACTCAAAAGATTAGATAGGAAACTTATCAGGCAGTAAGTTTATGTTAATAGGTGAGGAACAACTCAGAAAAGGAAGGTGAGAATGGTTGCACGACTCAATGAATGTAATCATTGTCACTAAATTGTGCATATAGAAACTATTGAATTTGTATATGTTTTGCTGTGTATATTTTCAACACCACAAAATAAATAAAATTTGAAAAAACAAATAAATGTTTTCTCATATTTTTATAAAACAAGCTACATTTTATTACACATACTTACCTACCTACCAGTTGCCATCAAGTCAATTGTAACTTATGAAAACCCCATATGCATCAGAGTAGAAATTTACTCCATAGGGTTTTCAACATCTGGTTTCTCAAAAGTAGATTACCAAGTCTTTTTTCCATGGCATCTCTGAGTGACTCAAACCACCAAACTTTTTGCTTAGCAGCTGAACTTCAACCATTTGCATCACACAGGAACTTATATCATTTAATTGATCATTTTTTCAAGGATGAAATGTTCAATATTAGTAAGAATTCTGAGTTTCTAGAATATTCTAGCTTCTTTTCTAGTATCTGATCATGTGCACTCCAGTTCATTAATACTCTTTATGACATTTTGAAAACTGCCTTTGCTATAATCATTGAGCTCAAAGAAATGTACCCATGTTTCAAAGCCACAGTTCTAAAACATCTTAGGAAACAAGGCATTATCACTCCAGGTCTAATCAGGAGAATACAATTACTTGTATCTTTTTCTTGTTGTTGTTATTTATTTATTTATTTATTTATTTATTTATTTATTATTTTTACTATTGTGACTTCGGTGAAGATTTACAGAGCCAATTCACTTTTGATATAGCAATTTAAATATACTTTGTCTCATGACATTGACCACAGTTTACCACAATGCAACAGCTCCCCTCCCACTTCCTCCCCATAGTTACTTACCTCTTCCCAGTGTCCATCCCTCCATGGACTCCTGCCCCTTAAGCTGTCTCCCTGTGCATAGGCAGCCCTTCTTTCTCAATGATTGTTCTCTCCAA
>NW_006921786.1:4622883-4624768 GCF_000298275.1 Orycteropus afer afer | reverse complement strand
CAATTCTCTTACCTTCATATTTTGTGCATTCCATGTTCTGATTATTAATGGATGTTTGCAGCTGTTTCTTCCCATTTTGCATCATGCCCACTCAGCAAATGAAGGTCCTGTAATCTTTACTCCATCCACATCATTAAGGTCAACTTTATTTGAGGAGGCAGCACTTCCCCAGTCATATTTTGAGTGCCTTCCAACCTGAGGGGCTCATCTTCTGACATTATATCGGACAATATTTCATGGTTATTCATAAATTTTCTAGTAATATATCAGACAGTGTTTCACTACTATTCATAAGGTTTTCAGTGATGAGTTTTTTTCAGAAACGGATGGTCCCATCATTCTGCCCAGGTGTCTTCATCTGCCAGCTCTGTTGAAACCTGTCCATCATGGGTGACCCTCCTGGTATTTGAAATACTGGTGGCACAGCCTCTAGCCTTTCAGCAACAGGCAAGCCACCACAGTACAACATACTGACAGACAAGTGGTGGGTTAGACACAGAGAAGCAAAAACTGAAGGAAGATAGATGCCAAGTGAAGATCTCCAAGAAACAGAAGCTGAAAGAGACAGGATCTTCCCCCAGTGTCAACAGAGATCAAGTCTTCCCCTTGAGCTGATACCCAAATTTGGAATTTATGTCTCTGGAATTGTGAGAAAATAAAATTCTGTTCTTTAAAGCCATATATTTTTGGTATCATGTTAGAGTAACACACCTTCCAAGTTGGGTGGAGGTCTTAGCAATGTCAATATATGGTTATATGTTTGGTAAAAATGCAAAATCAATCAGTTACAACCACTGTCTCTTTCCACTAACTTTCCCTCTATCACACTTTTTCTCATGTTAGGTGGCCCCAGGACGGCATTTTTAGAATCAGTTTTAAAGAAGGTTAATTAGGGATACATTTAGTTTTTCTTAAGTGGGTCCATATTTATGTGACCCACAGTTAGTTCCATGCATAATTAGATTATTATTAGCCATTCTGTAAGAATGGCTTTTAGGAATACTTCTACTACCTACTGTGCCAATCCACCCAGCATCATGATATGAAGATGGGAGCTAGGGGTTGTATCACAACATATATGTCAAGTCTTATAACATGTGACAATAAAAACATGTGAGTAGGAGGAGAAACAAGGTTTGAAAAATTCTACCGACCTTTTTCATTTATGCAAAATTATAAGTGGAGGGTTTAGTTATCTTTAACTCCTAGTCAAAAACAAAGTCCTCTCCTGTCAGAAATATATTCAATAATGCACTCAATGTGTTTTTAACTTATTTTATAGGAATTGTGTGAAATATAGTTTTGCAGAACAGACCTGTAGAGAGAGAGTTGTTGTTGTTATGTGTTGTTGAGTCGGCCCCAACTCATAGCGACCCCTCCTTGGGTTGCTGAGGCAGTATCACTATGGAAGTAGATTGCCCAACCTTCCTTCCAAGGAGTGCCTGGTGGGTTTGAACCGCCTGTCTTCTGGTTAGCAGTCAAGTGCCTTAGGCACTATGCTACCAAAGCTCCTAGAGAGATAGAGTAGTAGAAGTCAAATGAAAAATAGACTGAACAAGTAATATTTTACTGGCCTGAGGACAAAGCAGTCACATATAAATGATGACAGTAGCAACCAGATTACCAGGGTGAAGAAGATTAAGGGATAAAGGGCATCATCTTAAAGAAACTTGGATCTCAAAGGAAGATAAGACATTGTGTATGACTAGAAATTAAAGGAAATGCAGGTTCAAAGAATGAGATTATTATTATTATTATTATATGAGGTCAATTTAATGATGTCTACATGTTGAGGCAGAGTCTCTTCTGTCATCCACTTTGGTCTTCTCTTCTTTTCTTGTCTTTTTAGTGATCTCTTGCTTTCTTCATGGATAATGTTCTTGAT
>NW_006921786.1:4607315-4618618 GCF_000298275.1 Orycteropus afer afer | reverse complement strand
GCTGGCGCGGGATCGGGCAGTGTTTCGTTCTGCTGTGCATGGGGTCGCTATGAGTCGGAAACGACTCGACGGCACTTAACAACAACAACAACACATGTTGAGGGGAACCACTCATCTGTCAGTTTGTCATACTTGCAGTGGCTTGTATGTTGCTAAGACACTGGAACCTATTCCACCAGTATTTCAAATACCAGCAGCATAGGTATTTCAAATACTCATGGTCAATAGGTTTTAGTGGAATGTCCAGACTGAGACAAACTAGGAAGAAAGACCCAGCTCTCTAGTCCTAAGATTAGACAATGAAAATCTTGTGAATCATAACAGAATATTGTGCAATATAATCCTGGGCAAGCCTATAGGTTGGAAGGTACTCAGAGTACTCAGTGCATGCTACAATGGACTTGAACCAATCAATGAATATAAAGATGGTGCAGGATGCAGAATCATATCATTCTATTATACACGAGATCACCAAGAGTTGCAACTGACTTGATGGCAACTAACAATATTTGTTGAGGGTGAAAAGCCAGTAACAAAGGAGTGGTCAAATGCATAGGTGAGAAATGGTGATTTCAATGACATCCAACATATATATGTAAGATCATCTGGGTATCTATAAGAATTACCTGTTTTGTCAAAATGTAGATTCTGATTCAGTATATCCCAGATGGAAATGCAAATTCTCAGCAGGGATTCAAATTGGAATGAACTGGTGCCAAGCATGGCAATTATATGTGAGTTCTAGGTACTATTATAAGAGTGTGCGTGACATGCCCACTTTCAGATTTAACCCATACACACTTCCCACACATGCTCCATGCTTTTTCCCCTTTCTGCTTGGCTGAATGAAGACAACTCCCAACACGGCCTTGAAAGCCATGTGTTGACATTAGAAGAGCCACTGCTATACCGGATCTCTGAATGACTATGGAGCAGAGTCTCCCCATTGAACTCTTTGCCTGTCCAACAAAAACTAAACTTACTGCCGTCAAGTTAATTTGACTCATAGTGACCTGTCCTTGGGTTTCTGAGGCAGTATTTCTATGGAAGTATATTGCCCAGTCTTCCTTCCTAGGAGTGGCTGGTGGGTTTGAGCCACCAGCTTTCTGGTTAGTAGTCAAATGCCTTAGGCACTATGCCACCAAAGCTCCCTTTGCCTGTCCAGGACCATTACATAAGCAAAATATGAACTTCTATTGTGTTTGAGTCATTGTACATTTTTTTCTGGTTTATTTCCTACATGATTACTTTAATAAAAATAACATTTTAGGCTAAATGATGAGAAGTCAACTGTGCAAATATATACAGGACAAAAGTACATGAGGCAGAAGAAACCACAAGTCGCAAAGTGAGAATGATCTTAAAATACTGTTTCTCATTGTGATCCACAGAGATTTTTCTAGTTATCTATTGATCTCAAAATGTTTTATTAAATATGAATCAGTCCTCAAGAAAAATCATTAAGTATAATGACAAATTTAGGATTCTAAGCCTGAGGCTAGATTCTAGACCCTTGTATGTTACTCCCTTGGATAAATAAAACTTTGTGAGGCCACTTGCTAGACTGCCAACATCTCACTATGTTCTATAATTGATTTACAATGGTAATGATGAAGCAGGTGTCATAAAGAACACCTAAACAGGTAGCTATGATCAAGACCACATATGTACTCTGTGCCTGTCCCTAGGACATGTAAACCCCTTCAGTCCCTTGAGCATTCTTGGATGGGAATTGCCGAGTCATATCTTGTTTTGTTTTCTTCACCCAAATTTCTGTCATATTTTGCTCAATGAATTCTCCCTATTCTTGCTACTGTAAGCCCATTATGGGTCATATACTTTACATGACCCAATGATCTCAGAATAATAGTCCTTAAGCCAATGTACAAGGCAGCATGAGAAGAGTAAGGCTCTGATATCTTCACACATTTTTCCATATAGCTATGATCAGCCTTTTCAATTGTCTCAGAAAGTCCATGACATGCATTTGAGCCCACAGATAAACCTGTGACCTTTCTGTATACTCTCCCTGGAGACCTCCTCAGGCTCTCTTTTGAAGGAATTCAAGGAGAATTTCCCATTTCTCTTCCATCTCCCTAGTCTCTGCCTCTCTGCAAAGATAAATCTGAATCTGATGGGAAAGCACACCCAGACTACAAACTGAACTCCCAAGAATGACAACACAGAGCCAGCCACACTTGGGGCCCCAGGCAGGTTATTCAGGCCAGAATGCTCCCTCGAGAGAAGGGGGTTCTTGAGGATGTAGGCAGACTGCCAGGCCCAATGGATAGCCTCAGTAGGGGTTAGGAGCTTCCCACCACGCATTCTCAGCTTTTCAATTTTTACTGGGAAATAAAAGCCAGTAAACAGCAGGTTTAACTCTAACAGGCATGCACAGACCATAGCTTTATGGGCCTGTCCATCCTACAAAATTAAACTCAAATATCACTTTTTCCATAAAGCCTTCCTGGATTGCACCTAGTGGAGCAAATCTCCTCCTCCCTTGTGATTTCCTACCCATTATTTAGGATTATGGTATTTAACATTTTTACATGTGAAATCAGTAATGTTTTTCTTCAGTTGAATTGGGAGTCTCTTGAGGTAAAGAATTACATTCCATTGCTCTTGGACCTAGTAGGGATTAGCTGTTATAGTGGGTACTTAAAATGTATCTGTGAAATTAAATTAAAATAATATTTTAAACTTGGTGCTACAGAACTATTTAATCTATTAAAAGATAAGGTTTCTTAATCAATATAAATACCAATACAAAGCCAAGCACTTAATTGCTAAGCAATTATCCTGTAATTTCTATATCTTTGTTGTATCAAAAATTTTTACCTTTGTTTACAGTGCTGCTAACAACAATCATAGAGTTTTATCTTTGTGAGCATTCTTAATTATCTCTACAAGTGAAATATCTCAATTAAAAGATATGCAAAGTACCCAGGATTTAAATATGTATTGCCAAATTGCCCCCAGGAAGATTGTAGTAATGTATGGTGTCACTACCAAAGAGTAAGAGCATATGTTTTATGACAACTGCACTGAGAGTTTTAAGATTTGGTTCAGTTTTTGTCAATTTCATATGCAAGAAAATGGTGTCTTTGGTTTAATTTTAATTTTTTGATAGTGATGGGTCAAATTTTCTTTCTTTTGTTCTAGCCATTTGTATTACTTAGGTGGATTTCCTGGCCATGCCCTTTGCCTGTATCTCTACTGGGATATGAGTGGAGTGAATATGTCTGAGGAATTAAGGCTAGTATGAGAATCAAAAGACTTTCAATTTGTCCAGATGTCTTGCTTTTGTTGTATACTAAATTGTCCAGCTATTAAGAAGGAAGAGCTATCATTCATAATTCCTTTCATGGCAAAAGTCAGAAACTCAATTTAAACTAGTCAAAACAAAAGAAAAATAAGAATTTATTGGACCTGTAGTAGAAATCTCCAATTCTTCTAACTACAGGTACAACTGATCACGTTTCTCAAACAATGCATAAAATTCCATTTTCCTCTCTCCCTGGGATCTGCCTTCTGAAGATTCTGGGGTCTTGACAGCTTGTTTTCTCTCCCAACAGTCTCAGCCAAGTTATCATTGCATCCCCTTGTCTCTGGTTTAGTTGTACCCAAGCCTGAACAAATCATCATGGCAAGGGAAGGTGGTATTCTGTTTAGTGATGCTTAAGTCTATGTCCACTCCTAGAGCTGAGGTAAAGTCAACTTTATGACAATAGCACATTGGCCTGAGAAAGTTGTCCAAAGAAATGTATAGTGAAGGGATACAGGGCCATCAAAAATCAACAACTGTTCATTATAGGGGAGCTCTGGTGGCATAGAGCCTAAGGCATTTAACTGCTAAACAGAAGGCTGGTGGTTCAAATCCACCAGCCACTTCTTGGAAGGAAAATGGGACAATCTATTTCCATAGTGATACTGCTCGGAAACCCAAGGAAGGGTTGCTATGAGTCGGATCCAACTCGATGGCAGTGAGTTAAGTTAGTTTGTTCATTATAGAAACAGTTACAAGTGAGTGGTATGGTCTAAAGCTTAGAGATTTTGGGGGGGTGGAAACACCACCATAGAGTCCATTCCAACTCACAGTGACCCTCAATGAGTTTCCAAGGCTGTAAATCTTTACAGAAGCAGATTGTCTCATCTTCCTCCCACATAATGGCTGGTGGATTTGAACCACTGACCTTCTGGTTAGCAGCCAAATGCCTGATGCACTGTGCCACCAGAACTCCTTAAAGCTTAAGAATTAGTACTGCAAAAAAAGAAAAGGAAAATAAGAGAAAGAGAGTCAGTGTAGCAGCAGCAGGGGCATTGTAAATTGATTTACAACAGAAAAAAGGCTTGTAAATGCAGAGAGGGTGTGTTGGAGTAAGACCACCAGGCAAGTTTGAGGGATGATAATTGCATAAAAAGAAAAAGCAGGTTCAATAGGCTCTAACAAGGTGGAAGAGGCATTTTCAGAGCCTCAGTTTTTTATTAGTGAAGTGCTTTTAGTAATGGTAAGATTTAAAGTATGACTGCCAGGGCAGATGGCAATGGAGAGTGGAAAAATGAAGACGTTAAGGACGTGTAGTCCAGAGAGTTAGAAAGATGACTAACATGCTCAGAAGTTACCTACCAAAATGGTACAAAAGAAGGCTGTATCAGAGGATAAATTGATTGAAGAAAAGCAATGGTGATTTAGAAAACCGTGAGAAAGAGTGGTGAAAGTCATATGAATGAATTCCAGAGAAGACAGAACTTTGAGGGGGCTATGATATAGTGCCCAAAGCATTTGACTGCTAACCAGAAGGCTGGTGGTCCAAACCCACCAGCCACTCCTCAGAAGGTTGGGCAATATACTTCGGTAGTGATACTGCCTTGGAAACCTAAGGAGGAGTCTCTATGAGTCAGAAACTTCTCGACGGCAGTGAGTTTGGTTTTTGTTTTGTTTTGTTTTTTTTAATTAGTATGAATCTGAAGTAGATTCTGATACATTAATATGTATATTGTAAGCCCTACTAAAACTTCAAAACAAAATAAATAAATAAGAAAAACTAAAATGTGACACTAAGAAATATTCACTTAATGCAAAACAAGGGAGTAAAAGAGCAGAGAAACAAGAAAGGCATAAGACATATAGAAAATAAAAGAGCAAATTGCCATACGTAAATCCAACCACTTTAATAATAATATTAAGTGTGAAAGGATTAAACAATCCAATCAAAAGGCAGAGATTGTAAGATTGGATTTAAAAAAATAATAATAAGATCCAACTCTATGCTGTCGAAGGATATACCCTTTAGGTTTAAAGACACATGTAAGTTGAAAGAAAAAGAGGGGGAAAATGATATATCATGCTAACAACTAATCTCAGACATAATGGACTTTAAAACAAACAAAAGTTAATAAAGAGGGACATTTTATAACAATAAAAGTGTTAAACCAGCAGGAAGATACAATAATTATAGACATGTATGCACCTAAAAACAGTACCCCACATATAAATGAAGCATAACTGACAGAATTAAAGAGAGAAATAGATAATTCAGCAATAATAGATGAATTCTTCAACTTCTTACTTTCAATAATGGATAGAACATCTAGACAAAAGGTCAGTAAACACATAGATGACACCAACTAGACCTAAGACATCTCTACAAAACCCTCCGCCAACAATGGCAGACTAAACATTATCCTCAAGCTCACGTGGAATATTCTCCAGGGTAGACTATATGCAAGGGCATAAAACAAACCTCAAAGAATTAAAAAGAATTGAAATCAAACAAAACCTGTTTTTCAACCACGAGGAAATTTCAGAATTAAATGAAATGAAATAGCATTGAATTCAATTTAATTCATGCTCTCTAGAAGAATGACTTGTATGGGCAGTAGTGTACGTCACAAAGAAAAAACATTTCAGTTAAGGTTAAGGGACATAAGGAGCTCTCATGCAAAAGTTGGAAAATATACAGCAAGTTCTCTTAAACTGTCAGTGTGTTGTATGGGAGTGATTTATGTGTTACTATGGTGCTGAAAGCTATGCCACTGGTATTTCAAATACCAGCAGCATCACCTACAGTGGACAGGTTTCAGTGGAGCTTCCAGACTAAGAACAGAAAGAAAAGCCTGGCAATCTACTTCTGAAAATTAGGCAATGGAAATTTGATGGGTCAGGACAGAATATAGTCTGATACAGTGCTGGAAGATGAGCTCTCTGGGTTGGAAGACATCAACATACACAGTGACAACAACAATGGACTTGGGCAAATAAAGATCATGAAGATGGTGTAGGACCAGGCAATGTTTCATTCCATTGTACAAAGAATTGGAGTTGATCCAATAGCAACTAACAACAACAAACTGTGGTCCATGTATAAGCCTCAAGAATATCAACCTGCTGCAGTGTGTATAGTGTTTAGTGTGGGTGCACTACAGAAGGTCCACAATTTTATGAGAGTCTTCAAAGGGATCCATTAATTCCTCCAAAATTAAAAATCTCTGATGAGCTTCCAGAGGACACAATAGAAGAAGAGAGAAAAAGGGCCCCTAGAAAGGGAGGAACTAAAACCAAAAAACCCACTGCCATCTAGTCAATTCTGACTCATAACCATGCCCATAGGGTTTCCAAGGCTGTAAAGCTTTACAAAAGCAGACCATCTCATCTTTCTCTCATGGAGCAGCCATTTGGTTCAAACTGCCAATCTTTTGGTTAGCAGCCCAATGTCTTCACCACAGTGCCACAAAGAGAGGGAAAGGGAGACTAATGGAGATAAAGAATCAGATTAAAGTGAGGAGCAGAGGGAGTCTATGTCAGATGGTGGGTGTAAATCACAGATTCGGAGGCAGTAGGGAAGGGAGGATGCAGCATAGGAAGATTTTGGAGTGAACAAACCCTCACCCTACTGCATTCTGTGACCAATGAACACATATTTGTATGAATCTTTCCTAGGTGCTTTGAGAAACATTGCTGTATAAAATGCCCTGTGACCATCAATTAGTACTTTCACGGGTCATCCTCTCTCAATCAAGAAAACGGCACCACACACAACCCAAGCTATTATCTAAAATGTCTTTTTTTTATCTTGACATATAGAAGGTGAAGAAAGGTTTAAAATATTTACAAAATGTCAGTAGTAATATCACAAGCACACGAATGAGTACATGGAAATTATTTCCAGACCTTTCATCTTTGAGCCAAATTTATTTTTTAAACATTCAAATATATAAAACTTGGAAGCCAGTGAACGTCTTGGAGTCAAGAAATTTGTAGGACTATGCAGGCCCTCCATATAAACATATGTCCAACAAATCACAGAGCCCAATTTTCCAACCCTTCGATCCAAGAAAAGGCTTACAGGAGCTCGGGGCCTGTGGATTTCTGAAGGGTGCTGGGCTTTGAGGAGACTGGCTTTGCCAAGATGTCTCCCAAAGCAATGCCCAAGAGTTTGGCTCTTTCTTGTATAAGTTTTTATCAATCAGAATCTAACTAGGAAACAAAATCACTTGAATATTTAGAATACAGGGGCATCAATGACAAAAATTTGTTTTCCAGGTGATGGAATAGCTGAGAATTCAAACAGGGCACAGTGATGCAACACCAAGATCAGCAAAAGCAAGAAATCCTTGCCACCTCTTAGCTGGAGGGAGGAGACAATGACACAGGAACTCAGGGGCTGGAGTCAGCTATGGAAGCTACAAGTGTAGGGAGGCTGTCTGATAGCAGCTAGAGGCACAGAGGAGATGCAGGGGCTACTGGTAAAGTCTTCAGAAGGTGGGAGGGAGTGAAATACCCTGGGTTCTTTCTTCACCCCCAACTGTCAGTCTCCCATTAAAGACTCTCACTGAAGAATCCTGGCCAGAAACTATGATAAAGAATAGAAAAATGAGTCTTAGGGAGATCCGAGGGTTTGGAAACACACACACCTATGGGGCCAGTGTATAAGGACTGGGAGTTCAAATAGTGTAAAAAGGTTAACTTACTCAGCTGCTCACCAGCAAGCTGGGAGTTTGAGTTCAGCCAAAGGCACCTCAGAAGAAAGATGTGATGATTTACTTCCAAAAAACAGCCATTGAAAACTCTATGAAGTATAGTTCTACTCTGACATATATAGGGTCACCATGAGTTGGAATTGATTCAGCAGTAACTGGTTTTTTGTTTTTTCTCTGTTTTTGGGGGGAGGAGGAAGCAGGGTGCTACCATGCTGTGTAATTTGGCTAAGGGCAGGGGTTTTCATAAAATATGCTTACACTAGCCATACACCTTTTGGAGCCAGGCCCTTACTACCTGCCATAAAGATATCTGGTTGTGCTGAGAAGGCTAGTTTGAGAATATGTATCCATCAGAAAGATAAATCCTCCCCTTCTCTGGACCTTCAATTCCAATCAAATTTTAAGCCCTTTTGCCCCATCCCTGAAGTAGCTCATAGCCTACATAAGAGCCATGCAGCAAAATGACAAATATGAAAACACAGCTATTTTCTAGAGAAGCAGTACAAAGGACATTACAAAAGCATAGAGGACACTTGTGGTTCAGTGGTAGAATTCTCATTCTCACTGCTGGAGATCTGGGCTTGATTCCCAACCAGTATAACTTGTGCTCGGTCACCACTGAGCTTGCATGTTGTGATGATGTTGAACAGATTTCAGCAGCACTTCCAGACTAAAGCAGACTAAGAAGAAATTCCTGGCAATCTACTTCTGAAAATCAGTCAATGAAAACCCTATGGATGTAAAAAGACCTGGCTTATTGGTCTGATAGAGACTGGTGAAACCCACGAGACTGTGGCACCTAGTCACCCTTCAGGCCCGGAATTGAACTCACTCCCATGGCTTAACTTCCAGTGAAACAAAAGACAAGACTATGAAGTGAACAATTAAACCAAGGAGATGCATTCCTTACAACAATCAACTGTGGGAGATGAGAAGCACAGCATTTGCACAGGCAGAAATCTCAGAGGAAAGGAACGCATTGGGAAGAAGGACACAGGGAAAAGGTAACCACAGGGAGGAAGTAGGAAGAGAGCTGTTACATTGTGGGGATTATAATCAATGTCATGAAACAAAATGTGTACGAAATATTGCGTGGAAAATGAATTTGCTCTGTAAACTTTCACCCAAATCACAATAAAAAGCTGGAGTTTTTTAATTAAAAAAAGGAAAGCTCTATGGATCACAACAGTCTGATCTTATTGTTCACAGGGTCATCATGAGGCAGGATCTGACTCAATAGCAGCTACAAGCAACATGAAAGCATAAAGAAGGCATACCTAAGCTACTTTGGGATCAAGGAAAGATTAGGGAAGGCTTCCTGGAGGAGGAAAATCTTTATTCAAGTCTTATAGAAAAGATGGTTGTTCAAGGTTTTTTTTCTGAACTTTTCTTTGTAGAGGTATCCACCTGCCAATGAAAAAGTGAACCTATGTGCACTATGGTGCAAACTTACTTACACAATTAGGCCTGGGGTGCAGCTGGTAGCTGATAGCTGTCAATCAGAGAGAAGAAAGTTCCCTGAGGACTGATGAGACAGACATTGCATGTGGGGTGGAGCCCATGAGTGTGTCCATTTACACCTGGGTTCAGGCAGCAGAGTAGACAGTGGACTTTGCTCCACTCAACCCTGTTTCTTCCAGTAGATTTCTCCACAGAGACTGAGGAGGGCTTAGAATCTTTATCAAGGTCTAGGTAATAGATCCTCAGATCCTGTCACTTTTCTTCTCAAAGTTTTAGGGGCTCACTGAAAATACCACACCAAACCAAACCCATTGATGGTAAGTCTATTCCAACTCATAGTGACTCTATAGGACAGAGTAGAACTACACCATAAGGTTCTCGAGGCTACAGTGTTTATGGAAGCAGACTGCCACATCTCTCTTCCATAGATTGGCTGGTGAGTTTGAATTGCTGTCCTTTTGGTTAGCACCCAAAGGCTTAACCACTGAGCCACCAGGGCTCCTTCTCTGATAGTAAGAGAAATGCAAAGAACCTTAAATGCATGCTCCTAAGTGAAAGAAGCCAGTCTGAAAAGATTACCTATACATACAGTGTGATTCCAGCTATAGGACATTATGGGAAAGACAAAATTATTTTGAAAAAACCCACTTCCTTGCCATTTAGTCAGCTCCATCTCACAGCGACCCCTCCTTGGGTTTCTGAGGCGGTATCACTATGGAAGTAGATTGTCCAGTCTTCCTTCTGAGGAGTGGGTGGTAGGTTTGAACCACCAGAATTCTGGTTAGCAGTCAAATATCTTATGGAAAAAAAAAAAATAGCTGCTGGCAAATCAATTACAGCTTATGGCAGCTCCACATGTGCTGGAGTAGAACTGTGCTCCTTTGTCAGTTGTTAATTTTCCTTGGTCTATCTCTCAATCCTTTGAAGATACCTAAGTACACTTCTTTTGAATTTCTTATCAGGGAGTTCCAATGGGGTTTTCACTGGCTGTTTTTTGGGAAGTAAATCACCAGGCCTTTCTTCTCAGGCAACTCTGGATGGACTCAAACCTTTAACCTTTTGCTTAGCAGATGAGCATGTTAACAATTTATGCCATCCAGGGACTCCAGCAAAACTCTAAAGAAACAGTAAAATATCAGTGATTTTTGTGAGCTCAAGGGGAGGGAGCAACTAGCAAACAGAGGAACGCAGTACCCTCCTTACGCAGATACATCCAGAAAAGAAAAGAAAAATCTTGGGTGAATCGTTCCAACATACAATCACCAATTAAACATAAATACAACATCACAATGTCTTGGAGACAACAGACCATCACAGTCTATACAAAGAAGCAAGATAAAGCTGTAGAAACAAGAAAGGAGGATACGGACCCAGAACACAACCTTGAGGAAGAAGCAGCATTGGAACTCCCTAATAAGAAATTCAAAAGAAGTATGCTGAGGTATCTTCAAAGGATTGAGAGATAGACCAAGGATAATTAACAACTGACAAAATTAAGGAACACACACAAAAAACCTTAAAATAGTCTTAGAAAAAAATACAATTACCAAATAAATAAAAAGTTACGTATGATCCAAAATCTACAGATAGAAATCCAGATTAATACTAAATTTTCAGAACAGATAACACATCGAAAGGAGAAAGGAGTAGAGCTGAATCAATGGAAGACAGAATTAATGAGATTGAAGACAAATACCTGATATTTCTTCGGAAAGGGATCAATCAGAAAAAAGATCAAAACAAAATGAAGAGGCGCCAGCAAGATGGTGGACAAGGCAGAAAGACTGCACAGACCCTCTTCAACAAAGAAAAGGGAAACCAATTAACACAGACACAGAAGATAATCCTGGACCCCTGAG
>NW_006921786.1:4606042-4607215 GCF_000298275.1 Orycteropus afer afer | reverse complement strand
CAGAAAGACTGCACAGACCCTCTTCAACAAAGAAAAGGGAAACCAATTAACACAGACACAGAAGATAATCCTGGACCCCTGAGCCTTGAAAGGAAGGATATAGAAGTGGACTAAACCCCAACTAGGAGAAGAATTTGTGTGAAAATACCAAAAAAGGAAACAGATGGAGCTGCAGCCTGGCAGTGATCCTGACTGCACAGACAGCTTGGAGATTCCTAAGTGGTGGTAGAACCTAAGAATTAACCAAAAAATGAGCACTGCTAGCCAGGGACTGCACAGAGGACTGTGCACGGTGGCTAGGGAATAAACGGAGAAGGTGAAGAGAAAGGCGGGCTGAGCTGTGGACTTTTGCTGGTCCAGAGGGTGCCACCATTTTGAAGGTTTAAAAGCAGTTTGATTATTTTGGATATTTAAAGAAACAGCACTCTCGCAGATTCCTGGGTCTTCAGAACACATTCTGCTTTCCAGCAACCCCAAGGACACTCCAGACCCGCAAGACTGAAAAGGTACGACATTAGTCTTCTTACACTTATATCCCACACCCACTTGGTGAACGGAGGTGCAGCCATCCCCCACTCCCATCTACCTTCTGGGCCCACAGGAACTCCATCACAGTCTGTGTGCTCAGATGGAGCCTGGGTGCCCTGCCCTGTCCTCCACCGATTCTTTAATTTTTTCTCTTCTTTTATTTTTATATTTAATTTTTTCTTTTTCACTTTCTTTTTTTTGGTGACTAGTTTGCTTGTATTTGTCTGTTTTAAAACAACTATTATTATTAATACTTTTGTCCTCCTTATTATTATTTTTAATCTTCCCCTCCCAGGTCCTAGTTTTCAGTATTTTTTCTTTTCCCTATTCCTGGTTGAATTTTTTTTTTTTTTAATTTAAGGTTTTTTTCTTTCCTTTTCTTTTCTTTTCCCCTTTTTTCTCATGGTTAATGATGTTACTTGTTTTAATTTTTGCATTTTTCCCATTTTTTTCCTTCATTTTCTCCTTCTCTACTTTTTTTATCTTAGTGACCTATCCCCAGATATTGCAGGATTTCTTGTTTTCTCTTCCTCTTTTTCCTTTTTTTCTTTTCTTAGTTACTGTTCCTATGTGATTACATGGTGTGCTTTTTGTCCATGTGCTTTTAGTTTTCTGATGGTTATTCAATTGTAATTTGTGTCTAAC
>NW_006921786.1:4598772-4601607 GCF_000298275.1 Orycteropus afer afer | reverse complement strand
GGGAGGGGAGCTGTTGCACTGTGGTAAACTGTGGTCAATAACATAAGACAAAGTATATGTGAACTGCTGTATGGAACTTGAATTTGTTCTGTAAATCTTCAGCCAAATCACAATAAAAAAAATTAATTTAAAAAAATACATTCAAAAAAATGAAGGTGTAATGGCAGAAATAACATTTTTAATGAGCACTAATTTTATTCCAAGCACCACCTAGCTATTATAGAGTTGCTATATAATTTATGTATGTATGCATTATGTGTATTTAGTGTTGTGCATTAATGGAGTTGTCGCAATAACCCTGTGAGATGAAACAATGTTAAGAAAAAGATGTAAGTTAAAATATTAATAAAGCTTAGAGATGATAAAAAAAAAAAATAAGAGATCTACATAAATGGAAGAATATACCATGCTCATGAATAGGAAGATTGAACATTGTGAAAATGTCAATTCTCCCTAAAGCAATCTAAACATTGAGTGCAATCTCAATCCAGATCCCATCAACATTCTTTAAGGAAACGGAAAAACCAGTCACTAACTTTATATGGAAAGGAGAGACCTCAAATAAGCAAACCAATATTGAAGAAGAACAAAGTAGGAGGTCTCACACTACCAGATCTTAAAACCTACTATATAGTCAATAGTACTCAAAACTGCCTGGTATTGGTACAACAACACACACATAGACAAATGGAATAGGATTGAGAGCCCAGAAATAGATCCATTGACCTATGGTCACCTAATCTTTGAAAAGGGCTGAAATCCATTCAATGGGGAAAAGTGTATCTGTTTAACAAATGGTGCTGGCAAACTGGATATCTATTTGCAGAAAAATGAAACAAGATCTGTACCTCACACCATACACAAAAACTAACTCCAGATGGATCAAAGACTTAAATGTGAAACCTAAAACTATAAAGTTCCTCAAGGAAAAACTAGGGGCAAATTTAGGGGCCCTAATATATGGCATAAATAGACTATCAAGCATAAACCAAAATGCACAAACAGCAGAAGAGAAACTAGATGAATGATACCTTCTAAAATTTAAATTTTTATGTGCTTCCAAAGACTTCTCTAAAAGAATAAAAAGAAGACCTACAGATTGGAAAAAAAATATTTGGCAACAACATATCTGACAAAGGACTTATCTCTAGAATTTACAGAAAACTCCAACACCTCAACAACAAAAGGACAAAAAATCCAATTAAAAAATGGGCAGAAGACATGAATACACACTTCACCAAAGAAGACACTCAGGTAGCCAACAAATGTGTGAAGAAATGCTCACGATCATTAGCCATTAGAGAGATGCAAATCAAAACAACAATGAGATACCATCTAGCCCAAGTACTACATGGCCAAGCACTAGTAGCAAAGTTCAACAAGAGAGAAAATAACAAAGGCTGGCTAGGATGCAGAGATATTGGGACTCTCATACACTGCTGATGGGACTGTCAAATAATACAACCACTGTGGAAAGCAGTATAGTGATTCCTTAAAAGTTGGAATTAGAAATACCATTTGACCCAGCCATTCCATTACTAGGCATGTATCATAAAGTATTGAGAGCCAGGACAAGAACAGATATACGTACACCCATGTTCATCGCAGCACTATTTACAATAGCCAAAAGATGGAAACAACCTAAGTGCCCATCAACAGAAGAATGGATAACCAAACTGGTACATATACACAATGGAATACTATGCAACCCTAAAGAATAACATAGAATTGGCACAAGACTGCATAAAGTGGATGAACTTGGAGGACATTATGCTGAGTGAAATAAGTCAATCACAGAAGGACAATATTGTATTAGTCCGTTATTTTAAAAGTCAAGGAAAGGTTTCTATATGGAATGAAGTTTCTTTGTTGGTTACCAGGGATGGGAGAGGAGAGGAGGAAACACTGCTAGATAGGTAGAGACAAGTACTGATTTGGGTGTAGAGAAGGGCGATGGTCCAAATGTGAGTGATCAACACAGTGCCATTGAGGAAGAAGACATAGATAGTGCATGGGAGGTACAGACAACAAAGATGAACCCTTTTGCACATACAGTACTGCATTGTCAGTGAAGGCAAACATCGATCTATGAGTGTATAGATGGGTGGACGGGCTGAACTATTAGGTATGTCTATGAAGGGGGGACTGTGTCCATGACCCTGTATAGGGTTGGCAGACAATGTTTCTACAAATGTATTTGTATGTTCTGTAAGAATTCCTAGGCATATAGTACAGCTGACAAGGGACAAGTTTGTAGTCACATCTTGGCCACAGCCATCTACCTAGAAGGAACAAGTAGTTGGACCTGTGGGCTAGGGACTATAGACACAGGGGACATCAAGCTCAATTGCCATAACATACTACACAAAAATATTGTTCCACATCTTACTTTGGCAAGTAGCAACTGGGGTCTTAAAAGCTTGCAAGCAGTCATCTAGATGCAATGATGAATCTCTCCTCGTCCAGAGCAAAGAATGAAGAAAACAAAAGATGTATGGAAACAATTAGTCCAAGAGACTGGTACACCATGTGATCCTCAGCCTAAAGGACCATGAGATCAGAAGAACTAGATGGTGCCCAGCTACTACTGTCAACCACACTTAGGGGGATCTATGAAGGAGATCCAATCCAATACAATACAATCGAAGTCAATGGAAGCAGCAGTCAGGACATCAGACAATGTGTAGCACTGGCAGGTCGGCTACAATGGAACTCTTTCAAGTGCTGAGGAGTAAGGATGTCTCCTTGAGGACTAAGGTGCACCTGACACAAGCCATGATATTTCCAATCACCTCAAATGCATGTAAGAGCTGAACAGTGAATGAGGAAGACTGA
>NW_006921786.1:4591352-4598216 GCF_000298275.1 Orycteropus afer afer | reverse complement strand
AAGAAGAAAAAGAAGAAGGGGGAGGACCAAGTTTTCTGGTTGGATAGACCTTGAGAGAACCACTGCGACTATGGCCCCTAGGTGCTCTTTAGGTCTGGAATTGAACATACTCCTATGGCTTCAAGTCAAACAAAAAGCAGGCATATGAGCTGAACATTTACATTAGGTAGATACACTCCTTGGAGAGATCAGTCATGGGAGAATAGAAGGGCTGTGTTCTCAAGGGAGACAGCTCAAGAGGCAGGAGTGCATGGGAGGAAGTACACAGAAAAGAGGTAACTATGGGGAGGAATTAAGAGGGGAGCTGTTGCATTGTGGAAAATTGCAGTCAATGTCATGAGACAAAGTGTATGTAAGCTGCTGTGTGGAAAGTGAATTTGCTCTGTAAGGTTTCACCCTAATCACAATAAAAATTAAAAAAGAAAGAAAGAAAATGAATGAAAAAAGAAGGTAAGATAATACAATATGCCATGATTTATTTACTGAAAAAGATTTTATATGTGTGTATATGTGTGCATGTGTGTATCCAAATGTGTGTGTGTGTGTGTGTGTGTGTGTGTGTGTATATATATATATATAGTGTATGTATGTGTTGTCATGTCAATTCCAATCCTACAGAATAGAACAGAACAGTCTCATAGGGTTTCCAAGGCTGTAATCCTTAAGGAAGTAGACTGTCACATCTTTCTCCCACAGAGCAGCTGATGGGTTATAACTTCCACTTGTCAGTTAGCAGCCAATCCCTTAACCATTGCACTACTAGGACTCACATATACAGACACATATATATACATATATATATATACATATAGGAGCTCTGGTAGCATAGTGGCTAAGACATTTGCCTGCTAACCAGACGGCTGGCGGTTCAAACCCACCAGCCACTCGTCGGAAGGAAGGTTGGGCAATCCTACTTCCGTAGTGATACTGCCTCAGAAACCCAAGGAGGGGTCGCTATGAGTCGGGTTTGACTCGACGGCACATAACAACAACAACAACATATATACATATACACATACACATACACATACATACACACCCACTCCTCATTTATTGACAGGGTTTCAAAGACCAGATCATTACCCAAAAATTGGCATTATGGAAAAATGGAGGATGACCACATCAGATCACAAAATGTAGATGAGACATCATTATATAACTCCCAAATTACATTAATAACTGTCTGATTACATCATCACATAACTGCCAAACCCTGAGATACAACCTTAGCCATTACAGCAAATGTTTCTCTTGCCTTATACTTTGTCATTCATTACTGCTGGATGTTCATCGTTAACATGCAAAATAGTCAGTAGATTTTTTTATTATTTTTATCAATGCAAAATATGGGATAACGAGAGAGTCAATAAGTGAGGAGTAGGTGTTTGTATATAAATACATATATATGTGTGTATATATATATATAGAGAGAGAGAGAGAGCGCTCTGGTGGTGTAGTCATTAAGGTATTTGGCTGTTAATCAAAAGGTCAGTGGTTTGAAACCCCCAGCTGCTCCATGGAAGAAAGATGGGGCAGTTTGTTTCTGTAAAGATTTATAGTCTTTGGAAACTCATTGGGGGGTGGCTGTGAGTCAGAATCGACTCAATGATTGACTCAATGGCAATGAGTTTGGTTTGGCTTTATATATATATATATATATACATGTTGTTGTTGTGTTGTTATGTGCCGTCGAGTCAGCCCTGACTCATAGCGACCCCTCCTTGGGTTTCTGAGGCAGTATCACTACGGAAGTAGGATTGCCCAACCTTCCTTCCGAGGAGTGGCTGGTGGGTTTGAACGGCCAGCCTTCTGGTTAGCAGTCAAGTGCTTTAGCCACTATGCTACCAGAGCTCCTAAAGCAAGTATAGAGCCTCAAAAAGATGCTTGCAGCCATCTGGGCTCTGGAAATTTCAGCATGTATTGCAGTAGCCAGTCGGGGATTGGAGGGCCAGCTGCTGCTTTTGCTCTGCTGCCATGTCCAGTGTCTCAGGAAGAACAAAAACTTGAAATCTCTATTCCTAATGTTCGTAATTTTTTTAACTACATTATATATATTTAAAGGAGCTCTAGTGGTGTGGTGTCTAAGGCATTTGACTGCTAGCCAGAAAGTTAGCAGTTCAAACCCACCAGCCACTCCGTGGATGAAAGACTGGGCAATCTACTTCCATAAAGATTTACTGCCTCGAAAACCCAAAGGAGGGGGGTGCTGTGAGTTGGAATCAACTTGATTGGCTGTGAGTTTGGTTTCTGGAACATATATTCAAGGTCTTCATTTATCATCTAATATCTCCCCCTCCCCTCTTCATAACTAGTTCCCTGAAGAAAGAGCTGTGTCATTACTTTTTTTCATTCCCCTGTCTCCAGCATCCCTGAAGGGACCAAGTCTTTAGTAGATACTCAGTAGATGTGTTCAGTAAAATTTCCCATAGTGATTGGCCACTCAAAAGGGTATGTATTAAAAATTGCAAGGAAGGATGGCCCAAGATCTGTAAAAACAAGGCTCCAGTGCACCTTCAAGGGTGCAGGGCTATGAAAAGGCTGAGACTCAGCCCACAGGTTCCCATGCCAGTGAGCTCCTCTGTGGCAGTTATCTGGCAAAAGAAATCCATCCTCCATAATCCTATCTTTCTTGATTCTGGGTGTTGACTCTCCTTCCCTTTTGGTTCTTTTGCAAAGATCTCCTAGATAAAGATCTGCTTTATCTAGTTATATATAAAATAAGATTATGTAACTGAAAGAATTTCGTAAACTGTAAGACACCATACAAATTTAACTTCCTGCCATCAAGTTAATTCCAACTCATACCAACCCTCATTAGGTTTCCAAGGTGATAAATCTTTACAGAAGTAGTTTGCCTCATCTTCTGTCTGTGGAGCAGCTGGTGGGTTTGAACTACCAAACTTCTGGTTAGCAGTCAAATGCCTTAGGCACTGTGCCAACCGAGCTCCTTATACAAATATAAGATGTCATTTTTACAGTAACTGATATGATTGTATAGGCTGAAGTCAATGGGAAAGGATCTGAGATTAAAGGGGAGGAAGCTGGACAGCCAGGAGGCCCAGCTGACACCACTAGAATGTAGATGAATGAACAAGGGAGTCTCAGAAAAGCTGGAAGCGCAGAAGCAAGAAAGGGAAGCGATGAGAAGGTGGCTTAAAATACTGAGCTCTCCCGACCCAGGTTTCTTCTTCCTCATTTTCGTTTTCTAGGACAGTTATAACAAAGTACCTCAAACTAGGTGACCTATAAGAAGAGAAATTTAATATCTTACAGTTCCGGAAGCTAGAAGTCCAGATCAACTTGTTGGCAGGGCCATGCTCCCTCTGCTGTCTCTAGAAAAATCCTTTTTTTTAAATCTCAGCGTCTGGGAACCCCAGGCTCTCTTTGACTTGAAGGCAAAGCATAACTTCATCTCTGCCTCAATCTCACAGGGGTGTCCTACCTCTGTGTGTCTTTCTTTTCTCTCACCTTTATAAGGACACAACTCAGACCCACCCTACTCCAGCATGACATCATGTTAATCAATAAGTACTTAAAGACCCTACTTACAAAGTCATGTTCACACTTATCAGGGGTTAGGATTCAAGCATATTTTGAAGGGGGACATAATTCAATCTGTGACTCCCCCCTTATCTTTACAAGAATATTGGATTCATATTAAAGGCATGTCCCCTGGTGGTGCATATCTCTCAGTCCATCACTGCACCCCAGCCACAGGCAGGCCAGGTTGGGTCTTGTCCAACCAGAGCTGGTCCAAGCCTTGGGAGTATCTGTGGTTCCACATATCTTCTTCTATATTTATCCATTTTAAATTTTGTTCCATGGTTCCAGCATTGAGGAACAAGGAGTTCAAGGAAACAGCTGCAGGATATCTGATGTGCAGATGAAAGAACAGGATTAGAATGAGGAGCCCTTCAGGTTAAGAGAGAATAGGGAACTTCTGCCTCCCATCTAACCCAACACCCACTGCCTCAGCCACCAGTTTCCTTGGACTTTCTCCTACATGCCCAAACCCCCATTTACTTGTTAAATGATTGAATGATATTCATTTGAAATTTACCATAATGAATTACAGAGACTCTGAGGCGGCCTAGCCAATATCCAGGAAGTCCTCATGGAGGTGAATTGTCAACTACTAGAAGGTAAACAACACATCCCTGATACAGAGGAGATTATAAGTAAGAGGTGGAATACAAGCAGTTAAAGAATAAACTAGAGAGCAATTCTATATAAAATGAAAACCTTGCTCATGACTCCAGATACGTGAGAAGGAATTCAGAGCAAGCCAAACCCCACTGTGGGATCAGCTTGTTCACTGCTGTTGTTGTTAGGTGTCAAGTCAATTTTTGACTCAAAGTGAACCTATGTGACAGAGTAGAACTGCCCTAAAGGGTTTTCTAATCTGTAATCTTTATGGGAACAGATAGCCAGGTTTTTCTCCCATGAAGGCTTTGGTGAGTTCAAACCACCAACCTTTCAGTTAGTAGCCCAATGCTTAACTACTGAGCCACCAGGGCTCTTTAAATTGTTCATAGTTGAGAAGAAATCCAAACAGGACTTTAAAGTCAAGGTCATACGTAAATCAATGAAAAGGATAGAGGAAAATATAGAGCCAAGATACAGCAATGGCAATAACTACAGGAAAAAAGAAAAAAAAAAAAAAAAACAGTTGCCAATTGTGTTCTATAAGGCGTTCAAGGGTGTGAACTTTCAGAAGCACATCACCAGGCCTTTCTTCTGAGATGCCTTTGGGTGAGTCCAAATCACCAACTTTTTGATTGGTAGTCAAGCACTTAGCCATCTGTGCTACCTTGGACTCCAAATTGAGGAAAGGCCAACTATAGCTCAGACTAAGGAACTTTGGTGGCATAGTGCCTAATGTATTTGACTGCTAACTAGAAGGTTGGAGGCTCAAACCCACCAGTCACTCTACAGAAGGAAGAGTGGGCAATCTACTTCTGTAAAGATTTGCTGCCTCAGAAACCCGAAGGGGGTCACTGTGAGTCAGAACCAACTTGAGGGCAGTGAGTTTGGTTTTTGGTTTATAGTTCAGATTGGTGAGCAGTGAGAAATGATGGTGGATGAGCAAGAAACAGATGGTTAGTAGCTGTCCCCATACATCAAGCCACGGAGTTTAAGTGACTGTACCTGTATAACCACCACTGAAACACCAGTGTCCCCATCCATGCTGGAGACCCCTGCACATCCACCACCCATCTGTCAGTGGTGTCTTGCCTTTTGCTATGATGCGGAATATTTTTCAGCTGAGCTTCCAAACTAAGACAGACTAGGAAGAAAAGCCTGACCATCTACTTCTAAATATCAGCCAATGAACTCTGGATCACAAGAGTTATTTGACTGGTTGAGCTGGAGAACTCCCCAAAACTACTATCTTGAGATACTTGTCAAACCTTGAACTGAAACTAACCTCTGAGGTCACCTGGTAGCTAAATAACAAATTGGCTTAAAAAATAATGACTATCACCTATAAGTATTGTGTCCTTTGAAAAATCATCTGTATGAGACCAAACAGTCCATAATTACTTTAAAACAAAGATGAGACTATAAGGGGGTAGGAAAACTAGATTAATGGAAAAGGAACTGCTAGAACAGAAATAATGAGAATGTTCATGAATTGTGAAAAATGTAACCAATGACATTGGACAACCTGTGTAGCAACTGTTGAATGGCAACCTAAAGTACTGTGTAAATTTCCATAAAAAACACATAAAATATTATTTTCAAAAGTAAAAACTTTATGATCCCAAAGGTCCAATCTACAACTAGTTGTGGGGATGGAGCAAGACCAGGTAGCATTTGGTTTATTTGTGCATCGGATCACCATGAGCCCAAGGCCAACTTGATGGCAATAATAATACCACCAACAACAATCTGTGTAATACAATTATGGTTGTGATGTCAGATCTGTCATTTCTTGGCTGTTTGACTTTGAGGAAGTTATTAACCATTCTGTGCCTTGGTTTCCCTATCTGTAAAATGGAGAAAATAATCATGTCTATCTCAAAGCATGCTCCTGAGAATTAATGAGTAAATAATGCATGTAAACACTGAATAGTGCCTGGTTCAAAGGAACTGTTACTATCATTACTGGGGATTAAAGCAACAATCAGAATCTGCTAACCTCTTAGTGGAATAGCCATATTAAGCAACTTGTTCCTTTCATTCTATATACAAATAAGGTTTTTTCCAGTAGAAAATTTAAAAATTCAGAATTCTTTTAAGATAAAATTTTTAATTTCCTCAAATTAAAAAAAATAATAATAAAATAAAAAAAAAGAGAAATCATGGTGGAGATTTTGGAATTTATCTTCAGGGTAGTTTTTTATGTCAGTGCCTAAGGGATTTGACTGCTAACCAGAAGGCTGTTGGTACAAACCCACCTGCCAGTCCATGGAAGGAAGATGGGGTAATCTAATTCCACAAAGATTTGCCACCTCAGAACCCCAATGGGGGTCACTATGAGTCAGAAACCACTCAATGGCAATGAGTTTGGTTTTGTATTCATAATCTGTAATAAACTCACACATGAACAAAAGTGAGATCATACCATCCATGTTAACTTGCTGTTTTATTTTTATTTACCAAGAGATTGCAAACACAATCTCATGTCAAAAATATTTTCAAAAATCTTATTTTAACAAGTAGATATTATTGCATCTTATGTGAGTTTCATAATTTATTTGAATAAAATCGTATTATTGAGCATGGGATTTTTCCAAATTTTCAGAGTTGGATAAATGTTGTATATAAATGCTTCTTTTTACCTTGATTGTTTCTTTTAAAAATTCTGAAATTGAAATTACTGAGTCAAAATACATGAATTTTTTTTTTTTTTTTTTTTTT
>NW_006921786.1:4589758-4590304 GCF_000298275.1 Orycteropus afer afer | reverse complement strand
GCAAAGAAGAATGAAGAAAACCAAAATTCATGGAAACAATTAGTCCTGGCGACTGGTACACCATCTGATCTGCAGCCTATACGACTATGAGACCAAAAGAACTAGATGGTGCCCAGCTACCACTGTCATCCATTTGGAAGAGGATCTATGTAGGAGATCTTTGATAGAGAGGGAGAACAATGTGGAACAAAACTCAAAATCATTTGAGAAAAAAAAGGTGGGGACCAGGTTTGCTGGTCCGATAAAGCCTGGTGGAACCACTGAGACTATGGTCGCTAGCTACGATTCGGGTCTGGAATTGAAACCACACCTGTGGTTTCCAGCCAAACAAAAGACAGGCATATAAGTTGAAAATTTTCCTCAAGTAGATACACTCCTTGGAGAGAACAATCATGAGAGAAAGAAGGGCTGCTTATGCACAGGGAGACAGCTTAGCGGGCAGGAGTCCGTGGAGGGATGGACACTGGGAAGAGGTAACTGTGGGGACGAGGTGGGAGGGGAGCTGTTGCATTGTGGTAAACTGTGGTCAATGTCATGAGACAAAGT
>NW_006921786.1:4579126-4589612 GCF_000298275.1 Orycteropus afer afer | reverse complement strand
TTGCTATAATTGGGCAGATTTTTCTCCAGAAAAGTTGTATTAATTTACGTTCTCACTCACAAAGTTTCTCATTATCATCTACACTGAGAACTATTGTATTATGTTATTATTATAATCATACACTCATTCACTGTTGATATTTCATTTTTTGTGCATGTGAACGTTCTTCTCAGGTCCTATGTCCATTTTTTCTTGGGGTGTTTGTATTTTTCTTAATAATTTGGAAAAAACTCTCTACGTATTATATCTTGGCAAACATTATATAGCAATTTTAATCTTATATAATCTTATATATGATGTAATATATGACGTTATATATGATATTTTAGACTAGAAAAATATTTAATTTTATATATCTATCTTTGGCTTTATAGTTTCTACCTTTGTATATTGGCAGAACCAGCTGCATAATTTGCAGGGCCCAGTGTAAAACAAAAACGCAGGACTCCCTGTTCAATAATTATAAAGACTTTCAAAATGGCAAGAACAAATCATTAAACCAAGAACAGGGCCTTTCTAGATCCAGAGCCCTGTGCAACTGCACAAGTTATATGTTCAGGAAGCCCTGCATAACTGATAGGAAGACAATCCCACCAGCCCTCAATCAGACTCACTTATGCTTTGACTTTTTTTTTTTTTTTCATTTTTACATCAATACTTTCATCAATCCAGAGTTTATGCTGGTATATGGTATGAGGTGGAGACTAGTTTGTTCCAGTTGGTTAGATAAATATTCTGATTTTCCTTCTTACAGATGTAAAATGCCACCTTTATCATATTCTAAGTTCTCTTCTTTATTCCATTCCCCTAGTCTCTCAACTCTTACACCAGTTCCATATTATTTCTACTATATTCTTATAAATCATTTTAATATTTGGCAACTTATGGACCCATGATGGATCTTTCTCTGAATTTTCTTGGTCATGTGTATCTTTTGTTCTCCCTGTTAAACTTTAAAATCACTTTGTCAAGTTATGTAATAAAATAAAAACCTTCATATTTTAACTGAAATGCATTAAACTTACCAGTTAATTTAGGAAAACAATTTACAATTGTCTTATATTCATTTGTTTTCAAGAAATAGAGATATTAAAATTGCCTTAGACAATAGCACACTTAATGCATGTGTGCAAATATAAATAAAGAATTTCTCTGGAACCAATGAGCAGCTCACTGTGGCCAGTACTCTGGGAGGAAGAAACATATTTGGGGCATTGGAAGAGGCTTGCAGACCCAGAGATTTAGTGACCTTTTTTCTTCTTGCCTCTCAAATGTTAATTCCCTGCCGTCATGGTGACTCAGTTCCTCTCAATTTCTCCCTCTTTTCCTCCTAGTGCAACTGGCTCACCATGTACTCTCAATTTATTTTGGTTTCCATTTACTCATGGATTCCAATTCCCCATAGTTTCTGCTCAGTTTTTACCTCTGCTTCCTCATGGCTCCTCATTGGACCTTTGACCTTTTATGCCTCAAAATTTAATAATATTACTTTATATCCATGATATTTATTAATGTTTTATTATGATTTGGATGAAAGTCAACCGAGCAAATTCATTTTCCATACAACAGTTCATACACATTTTGTTTCATGACATTGACTACAATCCCCAGAATGTAACAGTTCTCTTCCTACTTCCTCCCTGAGGTTACCTTTTCCCTGTGCCCTTCTTTCCTATGCCCTCTGAGCCATCTCCCTGTGCAAATACTGCCCTGCTGGTCTCCCATGGTTGACTGTTCTAAGGAGCGTACCTATCTGGTGTAAATGTTTACCTTACACGCCTGCCTATTGCTTGGCTGGAAGCCGTGGGAGTTTGTTCAATTCCAGGCGTGAAAGGTTATTAGGGGCCATAGTCTCGGGGGTTTCACCAGTCTCTATCAGGTCAGTAAGCCTAGTCTTTTTTTTTTTTAAATAATTTTAAGTTTTGTTCCACATTTTCTTCCACTTTCTATGATATTTATCTTTAAGATGACTTTCAATTTATGGCTGATAAGACTGGCTTTCCATTTATTGCAGCGAATTAAAGTGCCCTTTTCAATCAACATATTTAAATTTTAAAAGTGATAAATTTAAGCAAAAATATTAAATAATTAAATGCATACAGCTATAGTGAAAAAAATACAAAAGCAGAAAATGAATAACTACAGTTTGGAACACACTGATTGGTCTAATGGAAAAATTAGAATATAGGTCTATCCTTGATTTTATGACAAACGAGCTATTCAATTCCACACAATCATTTAACAGATTTACAATCTGTAATCTTTTCTTTCTTCTTCATCCATCAGACGGGTATCATTATACTGTTTATACAGCCTTCCTGATTGAGAGGATTTAATGAGATAAAAATGATTGACATCACTTTGGAAAGCCCAATACCATTGGGGGAGCTGGCAAGAATGGGATAAAGGTAGAGTGAGGAGTGTTGTCACAGTAAAAGAAGTGGTTTTCTTGTCACTACATATATAAAAGGGCCTATAAGGAGCTCTGGTAGCATAGTGCCTAAGGCACTTGACTGCTAACCAGAAGGCTGGCGGTTCAAACCCACCAGCCACTCCTCGGAAGGAAGGTTGGGCAATCCTACTTCCGTAGTGATACTGCCTCGGAAACCCAAGGAAGGCTCGCTATGAGTCGGGGCCAACTCGACGGCAAACAACAACAACAACAACATAAGGATGCATGTTGCAGCATATCTATCCCATCTTTGCCCTCATATGTAAGAAAGCTATACCTAGTGAAGTATTTTAATAAGAATGCTGCAGAAACACACAATTTCCATCACAAATTAGTAAAATGAAATACTGAAAAGTTGTATAACTTTCTCTGACTCTCTCTGGGAAATGAAAGTGGGATAAAGTTAAGATGAAAATGCGCAACTCAGCCCTACGTGATACTAGACAAAAACAATCAGTTGGCGTCAAGTTGATTCTGAGTCATGGCAATTCCATGTGTATCAGAATAGAACTGTGCTCAACAGGTCTTTCAATGGCTGATTTTTTTTTTTTTTTTTTTTTTTTAAGTAGATTGCCAGATCTGTCTTCTGAAATGTCTCTGGGTGGACTTGAACTTCTAATCTTTCAGTTAACAGTCGAACACAACAACCTTTTGAACCACCTAGACATTCCATGTACTAGCCAAAACAAGTCTAAAAAGGTAAACTATGTGACCCTGATTTTCAAGGCGGTTATAGCTCAAGAAAGAAGAAAAAATATTTGTTTTTACCTGTATTATAAGGAAAATATGATAAGCAGCAGAATCAAGGAACAGATCAAGTACTATAGAAAGTTAGAAGAAGGTGACATTGCTTCTGGGTGACAGAAGTGGAGATTCAGCTACATCGTGATGGATGTAAAGAGATAGAAGGAAAAGCATTTCTACTAAAGGGGGCACACTGAGCAGAGGCACAGAGATGAGGCATTTCTGAGTGTGTATGTTGTATTTCTGAGTGTTCAGTCTCTTGATAGAAGAGAGAGTTTCAGCTAGAAAAGTAGGTTGGATATAGATTCTGAAGTGCGTTGATCTCAAGGCTACAATGAAATTGATCATCCAGTTCAAAGTGTTCGATTGGAGTGATATTACAATCAAGATATCCTTCATAAAGATTAACCTGCTAATGATGTGTAGGGTGAATGATGGAGGGAAGGTATAGAAGTTAATACCAGTGTCGGTAAGACTGTTTAGGAGATGATGTTGATGATGATGATAATTATCATGATGGCAATGACATTGATGAGGGAAAAGAAAGGAAAAATTCAATATCTTAGGGTCTTTTGCTTTTCAAAGCTGAAACATGTCCAAAGAACCTTTACCTTTATGTCATTTATCCCAGAGAAAATATATTTATATCTCCATCTTTGCCACACACATTATCAAAACCATAAGGCCAACCAAGTTTCTCTATAACAATTTTCGTTGTTCAAGTCCTCTTCCCCTTCACTAATGCTGTAATGAGATCTGCATGATAGCAATTGGATTTACTCAAATGCAACAGCCACTATCCAGTAACCTCCTACAGGGAGCCTGGCTTTGATTATTGGGGACAAAAATACTCCCAACTTCAAAAGAGATCCCAAATCACAGCTTTCTAAGTAACAGAAACCAAAATACCCAATACTCTAAATAGATGAACTCAACCCCTTCTCCTTCTGCAAGAGGCAGTCAACAAACGTCACAGTGGGTAGTAGTGCCAAGAATGCATTATGCTTCCCAGATGCACAGATTTACACATTGAGCAAACTATTTATTCCCTGGAAAAGAACACCCCACCCCACCCCCAAGATAACTGGAGAAGCTCTACTTAGAGTGACAGGGATAATAGACTCAAGGTGCCCTGGTACTGGATTTGTGCAACAGCATTTATCATCTGTTAGTATCAATGATTGCTCTTCCCAGCATTCCAAGTTTTCCCTTTATTGCACTGTACTTGATGTAAGTGGCTAAGTTTCTGTAGCCAAATATGAAGAAAGATCACCTCTGAGCATCCAAGGATTCAAGGAACTGTTATTCTGTTCTTGATCTAAAGGGATGAAATATGAAATACCTCCCCTGATGCCCCAACACCAACACACACACACACACACACACACCAGTGATGTTGTTGTTGTTATGTGCTGTCAAGTCAGACTTGACTCACAGAGACCCCTCCTTGGGTTTCCGAGGCAGTGTCACTACGGAACTAGATTGTCCAACCTTCCTTCCGAGGAGTGGCTGGTAGGTTTGAACCACCAGCCTTCAGGTTAGCAGTCAAGTGCCTTAGGCACTATGCTACTAGAGCTCCCCACACCAGTGATAGTCACTCAATAACTTATGGATGCTCTGATCTCAGGATAAATAGATGAATAGATGACTTAATCGAATGGTTTTCAGTGAGATTTCTTGATTATACAAATAACTAACTACTATGAGGAGCCTTGGTGGCACAATGGTTAAAGCTCTTGGCAGCTAACCAAAAGGTTGACAATTCAAACCCACTCAGCACTCTCGGAAGGAAGGTTGGGCAATCCTACTTCCGTAGTGATACTGCCTCGGAAACCCAAGGAGGGGTCGCTATGAGTCGGGGCCGACTCGACGGCACATAACAACAACAACAACAATGAGGAGCCTTGGTGGCACAATGGTTAAAGCTCTTGGCAGCTAACCAAAAGGTTGACAATTCAAACCCACTCAGCACTCTGCAGAAGAAAGATCTCACGATGTTGTCCTATAAAGATCACAGCCTAGGAAACTCTATGGGGCAGTTGTATTCTGTCCTATTTGGTCACTATGAGTCAAAAATTGACTCCACAGCACCTAACAACAATATCGCTGACTCACTCACTTTGGACATTTCAAAGCAAAGGGATCAATCACTGGAGATTGATCATCGTGTTTGGTGAGGTAAACGGTCAGCGAGGGCAAGAGAGACCTTCAGTGAGAGGAATTGTCACAGTAGACACAATGAATTTGAACATGCCAGTGATTATGAGGATGACGCAAGACTAGGAAATGTTTTGTTCTGTTATACATGAAATTACCATGAGTCTGAGTCTACTGACAACATCTAACAACAGCATCTCTCCCCTCAAGCTGCTTCTTTGCAAACTCTTTTTCTACTCATGGATGCTGCAGTGTAGTAAATTATGTGGTATGGCTTTTCTAGCCATAAGTCTTTGTAAACTCTGTGGTGGAATTTGCCATGAGAAACTGAGTAGCTCCTGATTGTTAAAGTTATCCACTTGGGGTACTTCTGTTGGGAGCAGCACAAAGTAATTTTCTGGGAAGTTTGCTCTCTCTCAGGTGTATAGAATTCTGATGTTGAGATTGGTTAGTTTGCCACTCTGCCAAGCTCAAAAGGAGCCCTCCTAGAGCCAGAAGGAATCTCTCACTGCCAGCTGAGAGACACAAGAGACATTCATTGCTGAGAGAGAGAGGCAAGAGACACACACTGCTGAGAGAGACACCCAAGACAAGCACTGCTGGGAGAGAGACTGAGAGAGACTGTCGGCTGAGAGACAGTTGGCTGAGAGAGACTGAGCGTGTTCCTGAACTTGAATTGTAGATTGTTGCTTCCCTAATAAACCCCATAATCTATGAGTTCTGTGTGGTCACTGCAGTGAATTATCGAACCCAGCAGAGAGGGGGTGGGTGCTGTAGGAGGAACAGTTGGTGTCAGGGCTGGTGAAAGAGCTGGAGGGAGAGGCACGTCTGGTCTCTCAGGAATATGCCTTGGGCTATTGATGGTGATTCTGTCTTCCTCTTGTGGGGTTAAAGGAGGTCAGAAGATAAGCCCTCCCTGCCCTTTTAGCAGATGCCCTTCAAGAAGGGATGTGCATGAAGGGTAAGATTTGGTATGATTTGGAACTCACCATCTAAGAAGAGGTTTGCCCTCCTAAAGACGGTTCTAAGAAGAGGCTTGCCCTCCTAAAGACGGTTCAGGATATCTCAGGATGATCCTAACCCCACCACCACCACCAATCACTGCTGGTTGACCAAGCTCTTAGGTAAATTCAAGATAGGGGGTATATCAGGTATCCAGCAAAGAGATTTCCCCAGAGGGCTATTGCCACTGCTGTGTTCTTTCCATCTTCTACACTTACTTCCAAGGGAAGACAGCAGCTTTGAGCATTCTGTTTGGCTGGTTGCTTATCTATAGATGCTTTCCTGCCAATGTCTTAGCATCAGAACCAAAAACAATACATAAACAAGAAACATTTTTTAACATGACACCAGTGAATATAAATAGTGGAAAGAAAAGAGTAATGTATCATCTCATCTGGAACTGTCTTGTTTGACACTTCCTCCCTCCTACTCTCCTAACATTCCCAAACCTGTGCTTCATAACAAGTGTGAATTTTCTTTGGACTAGTTGAAAAATTAAGACTGAACAAGGCTCAGATTCATCTTGGAAATACTGCATTCTTATTTATATCCAACCTTCTCTACCCTGGATCACAAAGCATGTCATAAACACATAAACTTCTCTGAGAACTAACCCAGTAAGTAAACTTTGTTTGATCCAGGAGCTTTCCCCTTCCCTAGAACCCTACATTCTATACCTTTTCCATATAGCATGCTAATGATGTCAGGGAGTAGTGTCTGTGGAACACTTTGGGAAACAATGCTCTAGTAATTTTGAGGTAATTATCTAAAGCTAATCACTTAAGGAACTGTAATCCTGACTCATTCTGCATAAAAACAGCAAGCTCAAAGCAAACTTGGTAACTGGCTGTTTTTCTATTGGTTTCCTCTAAAACCATCTCAATCCCTGAATGCTTACCTACGATTCAGAGTTTAAGAGCGGAACTCTCTCCATAATCCACAGTTTGGGGGATCTTTACTACCAACAGTATCACTGGGTGGTGCAAAAGGTTAATGCACTCGCCAGCTAACAGAAAGGTTGGAGATTCCAGTCCAACCAGAGGTGGCTCAAAAGAAAACCTGGGTTCAATTTCTGAAAAATCAGCCACTGGAAACCTTATGGAGCAGCACAGTTCTACTCTGACACACACAGGGTTGTCATGAGTTAGAATCTACTGGATGGCAACCAATTTTTGGTATTACCTATATATGCATCTCAGAGGAACTACCTTGGCTTCCCCCCACCTCCCTGCCAACAAGAAGCAATATTCCACAGTTAGTTTAGTGTTTAAACATGTGGTCTCCCAAAATAGACTACAGAAGTTCAAATCTCTACCAGGTCACCTGCTGGCTGTGTTACTTGGCCAGGTTACTTAACCTCTCTGGTCTCAATTATGAAGAGGGTTGTGGTGAGAGAAAAGGAGTCAATAGACATAAACTGCTTAGAGTCATAACTGACACACAGTGAGCTCTCAGCATCAGCATTAGTTATATCTGTTAGAGGTGCCTCAGAAGAAAGGTCTGACCATCTATTGAAAAAAATCAGCCACTGAAAACCCTAGGGAGCACACTTCAACTTTGACACACATAAGGATGACATGAGCCAAAAGCTGCTTGATTGCAATGAGTTTTTTGGTAATAAGAATACTGAAACTCAGGGCTGGTGAAAGCAACCATATGGAGTAGACAAAGAATAAATCATTAAAGCCATCAATCTAACTTTTAGATAATACAGGTAATAGTTGAAAATCATCAGCACCTGTTACATCTGACTCTTTTTTTTGTGTTAACTTTTCAAGATACATACTATGTTGGAAAAATTTTAATCTTAGAGGTATTTGTTGGCTATGTGACAACAGTAACTGCACCACTACCTAATTTTAAAAAGCATGTGTCCAGTGCTGTGACAAAGTCCATCAATCCAGATAATCTGAAAGGTAAATGCTTAGAAAGGAAGAAATAGGAAATCAGAAGTGGTGATTCCCTATCGGCACCATTTAGTTTAAGACCAGCTCTGGTTTGAAGAAGGGAAAAGAACTGTTAGTTCCTTATTTTTCCTACTGGGTCGAGGGCCCAGAGCCACCACAGGGTTGACTTAACTCTAGTTCTTTATTTAGTAAAACGAAAACTCCACAAACATTCTGGCACTTGGAGGCACGAGTTGGCTCCTCCAAACCAAGACCTCTGCTATTTAGGGACTCTACAAAACAGAAAAATGTGTATTACCAAATAACTATTTAGAGAAAATATTGAAAAAAGACCAAGAGAGAACTGTTTGTTTTAATATGGTCTGTTTACAATGCATTATTACTGGGCAGCAGAATGTGCGCTAAGGGAACAAAAATGCATTTGCATTTTTGCAGGGTCAAAATAGCCATGTTCAGACAGCATACAACGATCTCTCTCGCAGTTATTTTTCTTCTCTCTTTTTTCTGGCATTTCATAGATTCTACAAGTTCATCTAATTTGACCTCTGGCTAAACTGCCATTATTGGTATAAAAATATATTCTCCCCTGAAAGTTGCCTCTTTCTCATAAGGAGTTGGTTTCTCTCAGCTCATGGTTCTCAAACTTTAAGGTGCACAGAAACACCTGCATAGTTCATCAAAGCACATATTGGGCCCTATTCCCAGAGTTTCCAGTTTAGGAGGTCTGAGGTGGGATTTCATCTCTTACAAGTTCCCAGGTGATGATGATGCTGTGGGTCTCAGGACCACACTGTGAGGTCTGTTGCTCAGTGAATAGTAATGGATATTCTGAGGTGATCTAAAAAGACAGTATTGGGCCTCCTCAGTGTCCCAGGGCTAGGGTGAGCACTGAGCCATTTAACCTAACCAGTCCTATCTCTTGGCCACTGGCAAGTGTGATTGGTGTGAAAATGCCTTACAACCATATTGAGGTCAATGAGAGACAGCCTCTGGGCTTTTGGTTCATGTTAGGGTGAGAAAAAGCTATTTCTATCCCTCCCAGACATGGAGCTCAAAAAATGTGATGCAAGGAGCTGAGATAGCCATCATGTGTCCATGAAAGGGCAGCCTAGGTAAGAATCGGGTCGACTCGACGGCACATAACAACAACAACAAACAAGGTAAGAATAACCCTATACTGTACAGCAAGCAAAACAGAGCCAAGTTAGAGACTAACAAAATCTGATTCTAGTGGCAGTATTTGTGCCTCTGCATCAAGCTTACCCCTGGACTTACTAGTTATATGAGGTAATACATACGCCTTACTGCTGAGGTAGTTTGAGTTATCTGTCCCTTACTACCTAGGGGTACAAACAGTTAATGTTCTCAGTTGCTAACCAAAAGGTTGAAGGTTCAGATGAAAAGCCTGGTGACATATTTCCAAAACATCACGTCATTGCAAACCCTATGGAGTACACTCTGACACAGACTGGGTCACCATGAATCAGAATAGAATGAATGACATCTTATTTTACCTGTCACTTGCAAAAAAATAAAAATAAAAACCCATCTGTCTCATTTTTGGTACTACCACAAAGCACCTCTGATTCTAGAGTTCTCTTATCACTCATTGTCACCAATGGAGAACCCGATGCAACTACCTAAAGTCTATCTTGTACAATTCATACTTTCAAGTCTATCATATGCTTACCATTTTCTTTTCTTGGTAATTAACCCACTCAGTAAACTCCCAACACACACACTCATGCTATGTGAACTTCATTTTTCTGACTAAAGTAATATAGGTTTGTATACTGTGATAGTTGGAGCTGTGTGTCAACTTGGCTGGACTACAATTCTGTGTGGTTTAAGCTGTTGTGATGTGGTTATTCCCATGATGAGATCAAATGATTATGTTTTGAGCAGGCAATCTGGTGAAAGGGAGTTTCCCTAGGGGTGTTGCCTGCTTCCAGTATATCCAAGGACATCCTGGGAAAAGAGACATTCTTCTGTGGATCGAGATTCTGTTGTGCTGCCTTCAACTGTCCATGAGTGAACAGTCCACCATTCAGCCTGGAGATCTTGGATCCTTCATTCATTGGAGTCAACAGCTGGTGTACTGCCTGCCAGCCTTGAGCTCCTCAGCCCCGGTGGTTGCAAGAGTTGGGAAAAGCCTCCAGCTTGATGTGGAAAAGCCTCCAGCTTGACGTTTGATCCAGGAACTTTGGACTTGCCAGCTTCTATA
>NW_006921786.1:4573026-4579026 GCF_000298275.1 Orycteropus afer afer | reverse complement strand
TATGTGTGTGTGTGTGTGTGTGTGTGTGTGTGTGTAAGCTTTACTGGTTTTTGTTTCTCTGGATAACCCAGTGTAACACATACACTTATCTGCTTAACTCCCTGGGTTACTCACATTCTGAGACATAAAACCATGCTGTATGAATAGCTTCAAATATAAAAATCAGCACAGAGAGAATTCCTATCAGGCCAAGGTCAGCTATATCCCAGATTTCCATATTCTACAGACTAGTACTGTGCCATTCCACTTTTAACACCAGCCACTCTCCCTCCCCTCAGCACTCTTCCCTTCTTCCACTGAGGTTCAATAATTCACCATAATATCTCATAGAATTCATTAACTATACTTACAGTTAAGTGATTTATTAAGAAAGCAACAGGGTACAACTAGGGACCAAGCAAGATTAACAGGCTGCAACTCAGAATCAGGATGAGGAAGTATTATGGATTGAATTTTATCCCTCCAAAATATGGGTCAGTTTGGCTAGGCCATAATTTCAGTATTATGTAATTATCCTTCACTTTATAATCTATTATAATTATCCTATGTGTTATAAATCCTAACCCCCATGATGGTAGTGAGGCATGAGTAGAGGCAGTTATGTTAATGAGGCAAGATATAATCTACAGGATTAGGTTTTATCTTTTTATATCTTTTGAGATATAAAAGAGATTAAATAGGCAAGCAGAGATAAGAGGGACTTCCTACCACCAAGAAAGAAGAGTTGGGAACAGAGTATCTCCTCTGGACCCAGAATTCCTGCACTGAGAACCTCCTAGACCAGGGCAAGATTGATACCAAGACACACAGAGATCTCCAAGGAACAACAGGCCCCCAGATGTTGAAAAGAGACAAGGACCATCCTCTGCAATGCACAGAAAGAGAAAGCCTTCCCCAAGAGCTGGTGCCCTGAGTTTAGACTTCTAGACTCCTAAACTGTGAGAGAATAAATTTCTGTTTATTAAAGCCATCTACTGTGGTATTTCTGTTATAGCAGCACTAGGTAACTAAGACAGAATTTGGTGCCAAAAGAGCAGAGTACTGCTCTAACAGATACCTACAATGTGAAAGAGATTTGGGAATTAGTTAATGAGTGGATGCTGCAAGAGTTTTAAGGTGTCTAATAGTAAAAGCCTAAATTGCCTTGAAGAGACTATTGGAATTGTGGATGCTAAAGGTAATTCTGGTGAGGGCTCAGAAAGAAATGAGGAGAGTTATAACACTAGATACAGCACAGTGAGAATCAGCAGTAGAGAAACAGTGGTGGTAGAGCCAGGAGACCAGTGACAGATGGCTCGGGAACTAATCCAAGGAGTGAAATAGCTCAGTGCCTTTTGGCAGGAGTATTCCTAGTGGAGTTGAGTGCCTCCAGGCACTTATCAGTAGAGCTTGAGAGCTCTGCAACACTTGTCAAAGCAAGGTAGAGGCTGGACTGGCCCAAGAAGTCCAAGGGGCTGAGAGACCAAAGAACAAGGAAGCAGAAGCTGAAGAGACAAGGAACTTGGGAAGCAGAGCTGTCTCAGTCTCAAAGGATGGGGCCATGACCTCTGGGGTTTCAAAATGTGGGACCATGGCCTTTGGGGTTTCAAAGGGTGGGATCACAGCCCTCTAGATTTCAAAGAATCAGATCTTCACAATCTTGGTTCAGGAATGTGGAGCTGCCATTCACAAGAGCCAGGGGATGGGGCTGGATCTGCTTACCCAAAGCTGAGAGATAGGCATGCCACACCAAAGGGGTATAAGAATGGGGCCTGATAAGGATAAGAGGGTATACTAGGAGAATGGGGCTACTTAAACCTGAGGGATGAGAGTTGCCATCCACATGGGCCTGGAAAGTGGAGCTGAAGCCCAGGGCCAAGAGAATTCCACCTAGAACCTAGAAATCATGTCCAACATCCAGAGTCTAGAGGGCAGAGCCACTGCCTAGATGGTATCAGAGAACATAGGATTTTTTTAAGCCTTGAGATCTAATGTAAATTGTTCTACTTGGTTTTGGACTTGCTTGAAACTGATATCCCTTCTTTCCCTGCAATTTCTCCCATTTATAATGGAAACATCTACCTTGTGCCTGTCCACCACTGTAATTTGAAACAGGTAACTTATATTCTAGATTTCACAGATTCACAGATGAACAGGTATTTTGCCCCAGGAGATTTTAAACTTGTAGTTGATTTAAGATTTGGGACATGATATGATGGGGTTGTATTGTACTGGGCAAATGTGCTGTAAAAGACCTCTTTAAAGCATTAAGGAGCAAAGACATCACTTTGAAGATTAAGGTGTGCCTAACTGCTAACCAGAAGGCTGGAGGTTCAAACCCACCAGCCACTCCTCGGAAAGAAGGTTGGGCAATCTTATTTCTGTAGTGATACTGCCTCGGAAACCCAAAGAGGGGTCGCTATGAGTCAGGGCCAACTCCAAGGCAAATAACAACAACAACAACCCAAGCCATGGTACTTTCAATTGCCTCATATGCATGTGAAAACTAGACAATGAATGAGGAAGGCTGAAGATAAGTTGATGTCTTTTACTTGTGGTATTGGAACAATACTGACAGTACCATGGATTGCCAGAAGAACGAACAAATCTGTCCTGGGAGAAGTACAGTTGGAATGCTCCTTGGAAGCGAGAACGGCCAGACTTTGTCTCATCTACTTTGGTCATGTTGTCAGAAGGGACCATTCCCTGGAGAAGGCTATGCTTGATAAAGTAGAAAGTCAGCAAAAAGGGGAAGACCCTCAATGAGATGGATTGACACAGTGGCTGCAACTATGGGCTCAAGTATAGCAGGGATTGTGGAGATGGCACAGGACACCAGGCAGTGTTTCATTCTGTTGTACATAAGGTCACTATGAGTCAGAGTCAACTCAACAGCACCTAACAACTACAACATGATGGGGTAAATATGTTTTACATGTGGCAAAGACATGAATTTTTGAGGGCTAAAAGGTGGAATGAATTGTGTCCCCTGAAAATAATTCATCAACTTGGCTAGGCCATGTTTCTCAGTATTATGTATTTATCCTCCATTTTATAATCTAATGTAATTATCCTATGTGATATAAATCCTAACTTCTATGATGTTAATGAGGCAGGATTAAAAGAAGTTATGTTAATGAGGAAGAATACAATCTATAGGATTAGGTTATACATTGAGTCAATCTCTTTTGAGATACAAAAAAAGATTAAACAAGTGAGCAGAGATCAGAGAGACTTCTTATCACCAAGAATAAAGGGCTCAGAGCAGAGCTCATTCTTTGGACCCATGGTCCCTGTGCTGAGAACCTCCTAGACCAGGGGATGATTGATGCCAAGACACATGGAAATCTCCAAGAACACAGATATTGAAAGGACAAAGACTTTCCTCCAGAGCTGACAAAGAAAGAAAACCTTCCCATAGAGTGAGTGGCCTGAACTGAGCTTATAACATCCTAAAGTGAAATATGTTTTTGTTTGTTAAAGCCATCCACTTGTGGTATTGCTGCTACATCAGCACTAGACAATTAAGACAGGAAGCATGTAGGTGAAGTCTCCCTCTTCAACGGAGGACAGTTCTTTCAGTTCCTCTCAGCAATGCAGGACTCCTTTCAGTCCTTTAAGGATAGGTTCCTCTCAGCTCCTAAGATAGGCTCTTCTCAGCCCCCTAAGCAGAGACTCTTCTCAGTTCCCTCAGGACAGGCTCCTATTGGCTTTGTCATCTGTCACCACTGACTTTGTTCCTGGGCCCTTTTGGGGCCTAGCACCACTGCCTCTGCTACTAGGCACATTGTGGGCCTATTGCCAACTTCAGGGTTACAGTCCTCAACCTGTGTAACAACTCTTTTAGGAGGTTCTTTGCCTCCTCTTTCCCTGGTTCTTCTTTTGTGCTCTTCTTTCATCTGCTTCTTTCTGCTGCTTCTTTTTCTGCTTCTTTCTGCCTGAAAAACCTCTGTATGATTGACTATATATATATATATATATATGCCCACACATATATATATATACACATACACACACACACACACACACACACAACTCCTTGTCAATTTCAAGGCATGATCCTTCCCAGTTGGGGCCACAAAAATGCACATTTCAATCGCATGGAAGACTATAATTACATTATTTGCATAAGCAATTTGCATAGTATATTGACCAATCCCTGCAAGGTACACACAGGGAAGGCTGCAGGCCATACAAAATTATCAAACCAAGTTGTTTACAAATTACCCCAGGAAATGTAATAAACCTTCTGGGATAGAAAAGTAAGGCAAAAGTTAACTCTTCAGGGCTTTAGTGAAAAATCTCTCAAGCTGTTTTTCCAAAGAACCAAGACAAAAGGCCACATAAAGGAACTCATTTCGCCGATTACTAGGAATATATCCTAAAGAGTGAGAGACAGGGTACGAACAGACATATGCACACCTGTGTTCATCACAACACAATTCAGTATAACAAAGAGATGGAAACAACCTAAGTACCCATCAAGAGATGAATGGATAACCAAATTATGGTATATTGGCACAATAGAATACTATGCTGCATTAAAGAACAATGAAGAATATGTGAATCATCTCACAACGTGGATGAACCTGGAGGACATTATGCTGAGTGAAATAAGTCAATCGCAGAAGGACAAATATAGCCCATTACTGTAAAAACTCAAGGAAGGGTTTGCTTGGGGAAGGGAACTCACTTTGTAGGTTACCAGAGATGGGAGGGAAGGAGAGGGGAAAATTTCAGACTAGTTGGAGGCCACAAGCTGAGTTTGGAAAGTGGAGGGATGGCATGAAGAGTCTGTGACCAGCATGATAACAGTGGGGAAAGGGAGGATACTGAATTATGCACATAAGATATAGATGACAGACGTTAATACCAGTACATCCACAAAACTGCACTACCACTAACACCAAACACCAGGCTACAGATAAACACAGAGGCAACTGAGATCAGATAAGTGTCAGTGAACAGGAATATACTTTAGACCAGTGATAGATTCAGCTGAAGATGATCTTGAACAGACACTAGTGATACAAAATAACCACAGTCATTACAGAAGACAGACATGCAGCAATCCCTCATAGACAGCTAGACACCTTGGAGAGAGAACCACCAGATCTGCTGACTCATGACCATAGTACTGGAGGACACCAGGCTTAATTGGCACAACAAAATACATACAAATCTTATTCTACGCCCTACTTTGGTAAGTAGCAACTGGGGTCTTAAAAGCTTCAAGTGGCCATCTAAGATACAGCTAATGGTCTCATTTCATTAGAAGTAAAGAGGAGTGAAGAAAACCAAGGGTATTTGGAAACAATCAGCCTCAGAATATGATGGACCTCAAGACCAGAAGAACTACATGGTGCCTGGTTACCAATACCAATCACTCAAGAAGGGATCAAAACTGGAGATCCTGGATAGAGTGGGAGGGAAAATGTGGGACAAAATTAAAAAATACAATAAGGACAAGAATTACTGGTCAGATGGAGTCTGATGGGACCCCCATGACTATATAGCCCTGCGACACACTTTGAGCCTGGGATAAAACTCACTCCCAAGAAACCAACCCAGATACAGAAGTATCCAAAGTACAATAAGCTTATAAGACTAGAAATGGAACCAGAGACATCAAATGGTAAATGATAACAACTACAAACCAAAAAGGAAATAAATACTGAAGAAAAAAAAAAAAAAAACTCACTCCCAAGAGCCGGCTCTTAACCCAACAGTAATAAGACTTACATGCAGAACACCCAACCCATGGCGATGCACCCACCTACTCTACAGAGATACATTGGAGCAATTGGCAATGGGGCACCAGAGGGGCACACAGAGGAAAAACTGGACAGACAGGAGTGCATGACTAAGAAGGGCACAGGGATGGGGGGGTCACAGGGAAGGGAGAGGAGAAGAGTGGGTCAGGGCTGGAGTTGGTAACTGGGAAGTGAAACCAAATGTACACGAACTGTTGAATATAAAACAAATTCTGCTCTGTAAATTTGCACCCAAAACACAATTTTA
>NW_006921786.1:4567366-4572900 GCF_000298275.1 Orycteropus afer afer | reverse complement strand
CTTTTACATACAATTTACCTATCTAAATCAGTCATTAACAATTAGTCTATCCATAGGGCAAAAACTCTCACCAAAAAAAAAAAAGGAAGAAAGAAAACCTCTCCAGGCGAGGTTATTTACGTGGTAGTCATTCAGGTCTGCTGCAGGTGTCCATTTGATCTGGTCAGGTTCTCCAAAAGGTTATCCCGGGTTCACTTTTTCTGGTCTCTGATAAAATTTACCTGAGAGAAGATTATTCCCTTGCTCTGAGCCTCTCAAGTTATCAGCATAGTAAAACCTTTAAGGGTCATTTTGTTTGGTCAGGCCAGCAGTGCCTCCCCCATAGTCCACTGTTTCAGTTACAACTTCTACAGTTACAGTGTTTACAATCATAATTAACCCTGTCAACAATCAACTCTCACAAGTGAATCATATGATTCGATCACCATTTTCTTAATAGAAAAGAAGAGTCTAATCATTGTTGAATCTTCCCTTGTCTACCTCATTTTGAGTGTAAGCACACTCATGAAAGCATATAAGCCAGACACTTCATGGCTTTATCTCACTCTATTTTAGACAACCAATGTTTAACTTGTCTGTCTCTATCAAACCAATACTCTGAGGAGACAAGCGTATTCCTTGGTCTGAAGATCTTCTGTTCCAGTTGCAACTTTAGCATCAGCGTCCACAAGCAAAATCCAGTTCGGAGAAGCCATCAGATTGCAGCAATTTATACCAACGTGTCGTATCAAACATCTCTCTCTTCCTCATCCAGTCAGGGTCTAGTAAACTCATCTTCATCCCCTTTCAGTCAGGGTCAGCTCATCCCTAATCATCCAAGCTAGGTCAATGGGCAACAGCTGTAGGCTCAGGAGCCCACACACCTCCCTGCATTTCAGACCAGTCAGTCCCTTCACTCTCTTGCACATCTCTAGCCACCTGGGGCTAGGTCAATGGGTGTCAGTGAAACATGTCCAAAGTCAACCCTTTTCATTACTGCATCTCCCCACTTCCACTCATCTTGTGGACCCAGGTGGTCATATGAAGCAAGCATACCAGGCTATCTCCTTACTGGCTTCCATTAACTTCCAGTCCTGGAAGGGGGTTCTTCTAATGAGCAATGGCTCCTATTGAAACACACTCTTCAGATTCCATCGAGCTGTTCCCCACATCTTTTCATTCACCAAGCAGCTCTTTGGTCAATCGAGCTTTCAATTGTTATGGTCCTCTCAATCAAATTCCAATATGGTTGTCTCTAAATTGCAAATTTCCTGATTTCACAGGCTTTTGCCTTCTATATTTGTCATTTACTATTTCAAGTATTGCCTAAGGGCAGAGTTCCACATTCTCTGTTTTTTGTTTTTTAAAATACCCAATATTGATTTTCATCAGACAGGTCTGTTTTCCATTCAGTTATGTTTTTACACCAGGTAGGGAAAACATTCATTTAGTCAAACAAATATGGTACATTCTGATAAATACATAAAGTCTTTAAACATTCCAACTTTACCTGCTGTTTTCCATCCTCTGATTATCTTACCCATTCATAAACAATTGGCCTGAAGTCTCTGGCTAAGTTGAACCAGAAGAGCCTGGCCCGCTATCAGTCTTCTTGCTTTACTTTCTGGGCACCCCAAGCTACTCCAGATGCAGCTTCTCTATCCACTGCTACAACATATCATCTCTTACTTTCCTTTTGTTGTTGTTGTTGTTGTTATGTGCCGTCGAGTCAGCCCTGACTCATAGCGACCCCTCCTTGGGTTTCCGAGGCAGTATCACTACGGAAGTAGGATTGCCCAACCTTCCTTCCAAGGAGTGGCTGATGGGTTTGAACCGCCAGCCCTCTGGTGAGCAGTCAAGTTTAGCCATTACAAATAGCAGCAACTAAAATAACTATCTAAGAATCAAATATTTTTCTTCCCATATCCATTCATCCTTTCTCTTCCAAAATACAATGTTTCCATGAGTCAGGAGCCATTGCATTGAATCCAGTTCTGACATCAATTGTAAAAATGATGTAGTAGTAATAGTAGTATCAGTACCTGTCTCACTTCAGGGAGGATAATTAGGCTCAAGATTAACCCCAAGCAGATTCATCTGAGGTGGACATCAGACATACCTCCACTCTCCAACATTTCTACCAATTGTGACACCAGCCATCCTTCCCACAGCACTCTTTACTTCTGTGCTTGGTTCAATAATTTGTTGCATTGTCCACATAGAACTCACAGACTGTAAAGCTTACAGTTAAGTGGTTTATTAAAGAAGCAACAGGCTAAAGTCGGAATCAGGATCAGGAAGCAGGTAGGTAAAATCCCCCCCTCTTCAGAGCACGACAGCTCTCTCAGCTCCTTTCTGCTGTGCAAGCTTCCTCTCAGGCCCTTGAGGACAGGCTCCTCTTGGTCCCCTCATGACAAGTTCCTCTTGGCCCTGCTGTCTGTCACCACTAACTCTGCTACTGGACCCGTTCTGGGCCTGTCACCACCTTCAGTGTTATAGCCTCTGGACCAAACCATAGCTCTTTTTAAGAAGTTCCTTACCTGCTCTCTCTCTGCTTCTTCTCTTCCTTTTGCTTCTTCCTGCTGCTTCTCTTCCTACTTCTTTCCTACTGAAAAGGAATTGTGTATCAACTCCTTGTCAATTTCAAGGCATGACCCCTCTCAGTGGTGGGCCACAAACCGACCAATCCTCTCTCAATAGGCCACAGGTACTTCATTTGCATTTTAGGCTATGTGACTCATTTGCATATTACATTTGTATAGTATATTGACCAATCCCTGCAAAGTGCATACCAAACACAGGGAAGGCTGAAATCAGGGGCCAGACAAAATGTATCAAACAATTGTTTACCATTTACCCAGGAAATGTAGCAAACCCTCTGGGGTAGAAAACTAGGGGAAAGGTAACTTTTCAGAGTTTAGGGAGAAAAAAAATCTCTCCAGCTATTTTTTAAAGAACCAAAGCAAAAGGCCACATAAGGAACTCGTTTCACCACACATGGAAATACAGATTAAAAAGAGAAATATTGAGCACCACCTAATTATGTAAAGCTGATCTGATTTAGATAAAGCTGATTTGACTGAAACACCAACAAAGTTAGCTATGGAGTATTTCTGAGGTTCCTATAATTTCAGGATTTTGTGATTGACCCAGAAACTCTTTTGTCGCTGAGAATGTTTTGATATATTCCATCCTGGAGCTGGGATGACTATGCTGACAATTATGCCATATAAGTGTGTCAGATACTAAACATAGCATCAAACATCCTGGAGATACTTAATGTAAGTGTGGAATAAAATTGATTTTCATTTAGTCAGTAAGTTGGCATGTTCTTAGTGCCCAGAGACTACATGAATCTCTAAATATACAGTGGTATAAAAAAATAAATGTATTCCTCACCATAAGGAAAGGAGCTTTTTGTGGTGTAGTGGTTAACACGTTCGGCAGCTAACCAAAAGTTTCTCAGTTCAAACCAACTAGCCACTCCATGGGAGAAAGATGAAGCTGTCTGCTTCCATAAAGATTTACAGTCTTGGAAACCCTATGGGACAGTTCTCCTCTGCCCTATAGGGTCACTAGGAGTCAGAATTGACTTGATGGCAGTAGGTTTTGATTACCTTAAGGAAAAATGCAATCTAATAAGAAAGACAAAACCAAAATACTAAACAAATATGAAAATTGTTAATAAAGACATTATTATATATTTTTAATAAACTGCCAGACTACATATAGTCACATCAGTGCATTCTTCAAACATCTTTATTCTAAAAAGGCTGCCACTGCTTATTTTTGCAACTCTTTTTGTTTTTGTTGTTTAACTTTTTATTGTGATTTGGGTGCAATTTTAAAAAGCAGATTTGTTTTACATTCAAGAGTTCACACACATTTTATTTCATAACATCGATTACAATCCCCACAAAAACAGGTCTCCCCCACCTCCTCTCTGTGCTTCCCCCATTCCTGTGTCCTTCATGCTTATGCATTCCTGCCTGCCTAGATTTCTCCTGTGCAAGTGCTGCCCTTCTAATTTTCCGTGGTTGATTGCTCCGAGGAGAGTATCTCCCTGGTGTAGTTATTGAGCTCGTAGTCCCGTTTACCGTTTGCCTTAGAATTAAGCCACGCAGTGAGTCCAATTCCAGGCCAGAAAGGTGACTCAGGGTGATAGTCTCAGGGGTTTCACCAGTCTCTTTCCAACCAGTACTCTTGCAACTCTTTTTTGGAATTGTCTTCGTAGTCAGCCTACAACTGCCCAAATCTGTGGCAGAAACAATGGGTGGCCTACCCCATTCACATTTAATCCTTGCTATATGAGTACCCATTTTGTTTGCGGAAGCAATATACAATTCAGGTTATGGGTCATGGTTGTTCTAAGCCAATCATTACAAGCCTATATGCTCCTTTTCTAATCCCTTAGTTGCCAGGATGTCAATGTGACCCAGTTTTGCAATGACACTGGAGTAAATATTGGTTTTCCTGAAATACTGGGAGATACTGGCATAGCTCCTTGCTTTTGCCCTTTCTTCCAATCGAGGACATAAAAGTGATGACTGAAAGTACAGCAGCCATCTTGTGACCCTGAAGATGAGTGAAAAGTCAGTAAAATTATAGTTATGCCAGCTTTGACATCATTGAACAATTAAACTCATACCAACAACCTCTGACTTCTTAATATATCACAAAAATTAATTCATTTGTTTAAGCCATTGTAAATCCATTTTTCTATGACTGGAAGCTGAACATGATGCTATAAATGATGCAATGTTTTCATCTCATTTTTGATTAATCAGGCTACCCAACTAAACCACCAAACATATTCCTCAAACTTTAATTAAAATTTCCTTAGATTACTGCCAAAACTTAAGGAGCTCTGGTGGTACAGTGAGTAAAGCATTTGGTTGCTAGCCAGAAGGTCAGGGGTTCAACCCATCAGAAGCTATTCAGGAGGAATATTGGGCAATCTACTTCCTTAAAGATTTACAGCCTTTGAAACCCAATGGGGGTCACTATGAGTCAGAATCAACTCAGTGGCAGTGAGTATGGTTTTTGGTTTGGACTACCAAAACTTAAAACCTCCCTCAAAGTACATGAGGATACCAAAAGGAATATCTTGTTAGCCCCAAAGGCAATTTTATAAGAAAACTGAAAAATGTTTAAAACTACAGCAGTTTTTTCAGAATGAGTGGCTACATTGAATGGAATAACAGTCATTTGGTTATAATATTTGGTTCAAAAAAGAGTTATCACATTTTGAGTACTGCTCTTGAGAGCCCTGATGTAACAGTGGTTAAGCATTTGGTTTCTAATTGAAAAGTCAGCAGTTCAAACGCACCAGTCACTCTGCAGAAGAGGACAGTCTGCTTCTGTAAAGATTTACAGCCTTGGAAACCCAAGTCTAAGTTTTCATTGAGAGATTTTTAAATTTCACTACTAACTAACTAACTCACTAGTGTTACATTCAATTCCTCCTACAATTAATGTTACCCTTACCCAATTGTTCTTTATATTTACTGTTGTTGTTGTTGTTAAGTGCCGTCGAGTCGTTTCCGACTCATAGC
>NW_006921786.1:4546122-4564467 GCF_000298275.1 Orycteropus afer afer | reverse complement strand
TGCTGGTCCTCTTTTTTGATGTGAAGGTTTATCATTTTTCTGTGAGGTTACCCTGTGATTTACAGTTTTCTTCCCAAGTTTAGAACAGTCCATTCTGTCTCATAGCTGTCTTGACTTCCGTACCGTCTAGAAGTTCTGTAACAGTTTTATCCCTTTTTTGGTTTGTAGTGGTCTTCATTTGTCAATTTATGTCTCTGGTTCTCTGTTTACAATCTTGTAGGCTTATTTGTTTTGGATACTTCCATAGTTGGGTTGGTTTCTGAATTAGATCATCATGTGTGTTAATAATCAGTTGCTGTTGGCTGTTGTTGCTTCTCTGTTCAAAGGGCTCCCTTTAGCATCTCTTGTAAGGCTGGTCTGGTTTTAACAAATTCCCTTAATTTCTGCTTATCTGGAAATGTCCTAATTTCACCATCATATTTGAGGGACAATTTTGCTGAGTACATAATTCTTGGTTGGAAAATTTTTCTCCTTCAGTGTTTTATATATGCTACCCCATTGTCTTCTCATCTGCATGGTTTCTCTCAAGAAGTCCAAGCTTAGTCTTACTGGTTGCCTCTTGTAGGTAACTTCTCATTTTTCCTGTGCTGCTCCCATGATTCTTTCTTTGTCTTTGGTTTTGGTAAGTTTGATGATGATATGTCTCGGTGATTTTCTTTTGGGGTCTATCCTGTTTGGGGTTCATTGGACTTCCTGAATGGATATATTTTCATCTTTCATCATACCAGGCAAATTCTCTTCCAACAAATCTTTGACAATTTTCTCTCTGGTTTTATTTGTCTCTTCCTGTTCTGGAATTCTGATTATACATAGGTTATTCCTTTTGATGGTATCCCACATGAACCTTAGGCTTTCTTCATTTTGTCCTAATCTTTTTTCTGATTGATCCCTTTCCAAAGAAGTGTTTAGGTATTTGCCTTCAATCTCACTAATTCTGTATTCCATTGATTCAATTCTGCTCCTTTGCCCATTCAATGTCTTATCTATTTCTGAAAATTTGTATTAATCTTCTGGATTTCTGTCTGTAGATTTTGTATCATTTCTAATTTTTCATTTATTTTGTAATTTTGTTCTTGTATTATCCTTTGAAATTGGTCTAGGGTTTCCTCTGTGTTTTCCTTGATCTTCTTTCAATTTGTTGAAGATTCCTAAATATAATTCTTTTGAATTTCTTATCAGGGAGTTCCAATGCTGTGTCTTCCTCACAGTTGTGTTTTGGATCTGTATCCTGGTCCCTGTTTCCCCTGATTTTTCTTGCTTCTTTGTGTGGACTGTGATGCTCTGTTGTTTGTGAGGCATTGTGACATTTTTGTGCTTATATTTAATTGGTGATTGTATGTTGGAGTGACTTACCCATGATTTTCGTTTTCTTTGTTTTGTTTGTATGTTATCTATGCAAGCAGGGTACTGGGCTGTGCTCCTCTATTTGCTAGTGGGCAACACTTATACATTCACCACCTGTCTCTTTTCCTGTTGTCAACCTCTCATATGTCCCTGCCACCCTTGGCAAACAGAGCCTATTCCTAGGTCCCTGGAATCCGAATGAGGATGCTATCACTTTAAAATCCAAAATGGTTGCCACTTGTAAACATTCAAAATGGCTGTGCCCTTGGTCACTTTGAATATCCAAAATGGCTTCCACATGTAAAAAATCAAAATGGCTGTGCCCTCCAGACAGTGGAAAGTCAACAGCTCAGGTTGTCTCCCACCTTGCAGTTTCCCTTCCTAGTCATAGGCCACCAGCATAATCATTTCTGCAGCCCTTGGTGACCAGGGCTGATCTTTTTTAGGTCAATTCTCATGTCCCAACACCACTTGGAAAATTCAGGCTGTTGGTCCCACTAGATGGAGGAGCTGATAGTCCACAGCTCTGACCATCTCTGTACTCATTGTTTTCATTCAGGTTTTTGCACTAGTTGGTGCCTAATCCACTTCTGTATAGTTCCTTTCTAAGCACAGGGCTCTATGATTATCTGTATCTCTGTCAATTGGTTTTTCTTTTTTTTGTTGAAGACGGTCTGTGTTGCTTGTCTATCTATTCCTCCATCTTACCATAAGTAAAAAAATATATATATAGAAAAATTATTGATGGTATTTTTCTGATCTCATGTTGGGGGTAAGACTGAACATGAAATTAATAAATATGCCTGCGTGAGAAAATGTTTAACTTTTGTATGGCAAAAATAACCAAAAATTTAAAAATAATAACAAACTGGGAAAATGAGTTTTAACAAATATAATAGAGGAAAACACGTGGTATTTTATATAGTCAAAAAAAAAAAAAAAAAACTGGGCAAGAACAATAACGTGGATTTTAGGTAAGAAAAAATGAAAATTACTCACTGCAGTCCAGTCAGATCTGACTCATAGCGACCCCTCCTTCAGTTTCCAAGGCAATATCACTACAGATATACGCATAAAAACTGGAAGAAAATGTCATCTTTAATCAATTTCAGAAATATTTTTTACAGCGTTAGTACTCTTTTTTTAGTGTCTTTTAAAATGTTCCTAATGAGAATGGAGTAACATAGGTACTCTAATATGCTGCTTTTAGTTTCTAAATTTGTATAAACCTTTCAGAAGGCAATTGAGCAAAATACATCAGAAGTTTTAAAATTCCTCATACCCTTTTGGTAAATCAATTAGATATGGACTAAGGGGAAAAAAAGTGGTCAAAAGAATTTATATAAGAGTAAGCACATCACAGATTGGTTTATAATAGCAGAAATAAAACTAGAAATGACCCAAATGTCCAAGAACAATGAATTAGTTCAGTGAAAATGATGCATTCACAAATAAGAATAAAAACCCATGATTTTGAAAAATAATTGAAAACATCAAAATTGGCATGATATACCAAGTCAAAAAGGTTATACAAATGATATGATTCTAATTATATTTTTAATATAAATGTATATACATATCTATTGTGTGTATGCATATAGAGACACATATGAATAATATTCAAGAAGAGAAAATGGATGAACTTTGTATTTCAAGATAACAAAGTAAAGATATCTTTGCTCCTTTCTTTTCTCAGAAAGACTGTAAACAACAAATAACAAAATATAGGTAAATACCATTGTTAGTAAAACTAGAATACACTACTGATGGGAGACAACTGATCCATGGATTGCTCACGTTTCTGCTCACCTTGCAAGCAGAAGCAGTAGTTGTCTTTGTTCTGTATCCAGTGATGGATTGCTCAATAAGCCAGGTAAGCACAGGCTTACTTGAGCTTGCTTGCTAATCTGTAGTGAAAAAATTTCCATCTTTTCACTATGTCAAAGTCTCTGCTTCTAGACATGTCTGGCATCTGTCTTTCTCCCAACCCATTAGCACTTCCTACAGAATCAAAGCCTCTTTCCAAACTTACAACCCCTGTTGGGACAGAGTACCCAGTAAGCAAGGTAAGCATGGGCTTATTTGTGCTTACTTACTAGTCTGTATTGAACAGATTCACATGGGAAACAGTAAGTAAGATTTGTAAGTAAGCACAAGTAATCCCATGCTTACTCTGCTTATTGAATAATCTGTCCATGTCTGGATCTTTTAAGGATATTTGTGTAGCAAACAGCCTTGAAGTTAGAATATTGTCCTCTGAAGAAAAGGGACATTATGATTACTGTCCACTATAAAAGACATGGGTTCCCTAGGCTTAGTTACCATGGTTGTGATGCAAGCCTCCTGCACAGCATCCACCTGGGCCCCTCCAAATCATCCCTGTGGAATTCAAAGGGCAAGCAGAATTGGCAGAATTGACACAGACATAATGCTCATGCTGTTTGTTCTGCCTGGGTCTCTGACCCAAGTGTCTGTGTCTTCAGCCAGCATCCATGAAACTGTAGTAAACTAACTGTGTTCTACTTACTTCTATTAATACTTCTACTAATGCTCTCAGGTGGGTTCAAATCTCAGGTCCTACTAGGAAAGGGATCAAAACAGGAGATCCGAGATAGCGTGGGAGGGAAAACATGGAACAAAATTCAAAAACACAAGAATGATCAGAATTACTGATCAGATAGAGTCTGGAGGAACCCCCAAGACTATGGCCCCAGCTTACCCTTTGGGCCTAGAAATAGACTCACTCCCCATGAATTGGCTCTCAGCCCAACAGTAGAAAGACCTGCATGCAGAACTACCCCAGAGGGATGCACTCACATACTCTAGGGAGATGCACCCCTTAGAGCAACCAGCCATGAGACAGCAGAGAGGCAGCATTCACAAAGAGGGAAAGCTGGACAGATAGCAGTGCACAGTTAAGAAGGGCATAGGGAGGGAGCAGTCACAGGGAGGGAGGGGAAAACAGTTTGTTGTGGTCAAGGGTGGCAATTGGGGCATGAAATCAATGTGCACAAACTGTTGAATGTAGAAAAAATTTGCTCTGTAAATTTGCACCCAAAGCACAATAAAATTTTTAAAAAAAATCCCAAGTCCTTCATAGTTCTATACAACTAAATTCAACTATTAACCACAATATATGGAGAAGGGCTGCCATAAGCAATAAAAATCATGCTTGAAAATCATACAGGAAAGTAAAGGGAAACAATGAATATACACAAGCAAAGTTTAAAAAGCATAGCTCTTCAAGGTAAGTGGCAACCACTCACTCACTGCCATTGACTCAATTCCTACTCATAGCAACTCCCATCCCCATCATATTTCTAAAGCTGTGAATGTTTACAGAAGCCGACTGCCTCATCTTTCTTCCAAGGAGCGGCTATTGGCTCAAGCCACTGACCTTTTGGCTAGCAGCCAAATGCCTTAACCACTACACCACCAGAGTGCTTTAATTGGCAAATACAGAGAGGCAAAAATAACATTTTTGAGTTAAAGCTGGCAATGACAGCATTTGATTGCTAACCCAAAGGATGGCAGTTCAAACTCACTAGCCACTCCTGAGAAGGAAGGTTGGGCAATCTACTTCGGTAGTGATACCACCTCAGAAACCCAAGGAAGGGTGGCTATGAGTCAGATCTGACTCTATGGCAGGTTTTATTTATCTATTTATCTATTTATTTATTTATTTATTTTACCAAGGAATAGCAAAACAAGAGAAGCTAAACAAAGACACACGTAGACACCAAACAAAATAACTAAAATGAAGATGTTAGAGGGAATGAAAGAGAAATAGGATGAAGTAAAAATACATTAATTATCACTTTAAAAAATAATCAAAAGCTACTATCTAAAGAATAATAATCCACCACTTATCTGTCAGTTTATTATACTATCGTAGCTTGCATCAATTTATCATCAGAGCTTCTGTTGCTGTGATGCTGGAAGTAATGATGTCAATATTTCAAATTCCAGTAGGACCAGTGAAACCTTATGAATAGCTGTGGAACATTGTTTGATACAGTAATGGAAGGTGAGCCCTTCAGGTTGGAAGGCAATCAAAATATGAATGGGGAATAACTACCTCCTCAAAGTACAGTTGACTTTAATGACCTGGATGGAGAAAATAAAAGATTTTGGGACCTTTATTTGCTGGTATTGTATGACTCAAAATGAGAAGAAACAGCTGGAAACAGCCATTAATAATAACAACATAGAATGTATGAAGTATGAATGTAGGGAAATTGGAAGTCATCAAAAATTAAATATTGAATGTTGTTGTTGTCGTTATGTGCCGTCGAGTTGGACCTGACTCATAGCGACCCCTCCTTGGGTTTCCAAAGCAGTATCACTACACAAGTAGATTGCTCAACCTTCCATCCCAGGAGTGGCTGGTGGGTTTGAAGCGCCAGCCTACTGGTTAGCAGTCAAGTGCCTTAGCCACTATGCTACCAGAGCTCCTTAGGCATTAGCGAACTGAAATGGACTGGTATTGACCATTTTGATTCAATCATATGGTCTGCTACATCAGGAATAACAAATTGAAGAGGAATGACATTACATTTATCATCAAAAAGAACATTTCACAATCCATCTTGAAGTACAATGCTATCAGAGGTAGGTAATATCATGCCTACAAGGAAAACTAATTAATACAATTATTTCAAATTTACACACCAAACAGTAATGCTAAAAATGAAGACATTGTAGATTTTCACCATTAATATTTAATCCATCCTAATTGCATGTTCGATAAATTTTAGACTGAAAAAGTTGGTAATAGTTTGAAATTGATCAGACATGCTATTAATAAGCATTAAAAATTAATGATGATTGGAATGAGAAAGTTGGAAACAAAGACAAAGGATAAATAGTTGAAAAATATGGCCTTGGTTATACAAATAATGTCAGAGGTCATATGATGAAATTTTGCAAGACCAACAATTTATTTATTGCAAATACATTTCATCAACAACTTTAACAGAAAATATACATGCAGCCCTCATGAGAAACAATACACAGGAATCAAATCAACCACATCTGTGGACAGAGATGATGTAGAAGCTCAGTATAATCAGTCAGAATAAGGCCAGTGACCAACTAAGGAACAGAACATCAATTTCTCATATGCAAGTTCAAGTTGAAGCTGAAGACAATTAAAACAAGCCCAGAAGAGCCAAAGAATGACATTGAGTATGCTGTTGTTGTTAGGTGCTGTCGAGTCGTCTCTGACTCATAGCAACTTTTCAATCAAAATGGTCAATACCAGTCCATTTCTGTTCCTTGCTAGACCTGAGCCTATCATTGCAGCCACTGTGTCAATGCATCTTGTTGAGGATCTTTCCCTTTTTGTTGACCCTCCACTTTACCAAGCATGATATCCTTCTCCAGACAATGGTCCCTTCTGACAACATGACCAAAGTAGGTGAGATGAAGTCTCCTAAGAGGCATTCCGGTTGCACTTCTTCCAGGATAGATCTGTTAGTTCTCTTAGCAGTCCATGGTGCTCTCAGTATTCTTCACCAATACCACAACTCAAAAGCATCAACTCTTCTTTAATCTTCCTTATTCGTTTTCAGATCTCACATGCGTATGAGGTGATTGAAAATACCATGGCTTGGGTTAGGTGCACCTTAGTCTTCAAGGAGGTATCTTTCCTCTTCAGCACTTGAAACAGGTCTTTTGCAGCATATTTGCCCAATACAATACATCTTCTGATGTTTTGACTGCTGCTTCCATTGCTGTTGATGGTAGAATCAAGTAATATGAAGTCTGACAACTTCAATCTTTTCTCCATTTATCATGACGCTGCTTATTGGTCCAGTTGTTAGAATGAAAAATATGGCCTTGGTTATACAAATAATGCCAGAGGTCATATGATGAAATTTTGCAAGACCAACAATTTATTTGTTGCAAATACATTTCATCAACAACTTTAACAGAAAATATACATGAGGTGTAATCCATACTGCAGACTATATTCTTCAATCTTCATCAGTAAGTGCTTCAAGTCATCTTCACTTTCAGCAAGCAAAGTTGTGTCATTTGCATATCACAGGTTGTTAATGATTCTTCCTCCAATCCTGTGCCATGTTCTTCTTTATATAGTCCAGCTTCTTGGATTATTTGCTCAGCATATAGATTGAATAAGTATGGTGAAATGATGCAACCATGACACACTCCCCTCCTGATCTTAACCCATTCAGTATCCCCTTGTTCTGTTCAAACAATAGACTCCTGGTCTATGTTCAGGTACCTCATGAGTATAATTAAGTGTTCTGGAATTCCCATTCTTCCCAATGTTATCCATAATTTGTTTTGATGCACATAACCAAATGCTTTTGTATAGTCAACAAAACACAAGTGAACATCTTTCTGCTATTCTTTGCTTTCAACCAACATCCATCTGACATCAGCAATGATATCCCTTGTTCCACCTTGCCTTCTGAATCCAGCTTGCATTTCTGGAAGTTCTCTGTCAATATATTGTTGCAAACATTTTTGAATTATCTTCAGTAAGATTTTACTTGCACATGATATTTATGATATTGTTTGATAATTTTCACATTCTGTGGTATCACTTTTCTTTGGAATGGGTAAAAATACAGATCTCTTCCAGTCAGTAGGCCAGATAACTGTCTTCTAGATCTCTTGGCAGAGCCAAGTGAGTGCCTCCAGTGGGGCATCCATTTGTTGAAACATCTCAACCGGTATTCTGTCAATTCCTGGTGCTTCATTTTTTGCCAATTCTTTCAGTGCAGCTTCAACTTCTTCCAATACCATTGGATTTTGATCATATGCCACCTCCTGAAATGGATGGACATTGATCAATTCTTGGTACAGTGACACTGTATATTCCTTTCACCTTCTTTTGATATTTCCTACATCATTCAATATTTTGCCCATAGAATCTTTCAATATTGCAACTCGAGGCTTGAATTGTTTCTTCAGTTATATCAGCTTCAGAAATGCTTAGCATGTTCTTCTCTTTTGCTTTTCTAACTCCAAATCTTTGCAGATTTCATTATAGTAATTGACATTGTCTTGTCAAGCTGCTCTTTGAAATTTTCTGTTCAGTTCTTTTATCTTATTATTTCTTCCATTTATTTTAGCTACTCTCCTTTTCAAGGGCAAGTTTCAGAGTCTCTTCTGACTTCCATTTTGGTCTTTTCTTCCTTGTCTTTTTAATGACCTTTTGCTTTCCTCAAGGATGATGTTCTTGATGTCATCACACAATTCTTCTAGTTTTTGGTCATTGGAGTTCAATACGTCAAATCTGTTCTTTAAATGATCTCCAAATTCAGGAGAGATATTATCAAGGTCATATTTTGGCTCTCATGGACCTGTTTTAATTGTCTTCAACTTCAGCTTGAACTTGCATGTGAGCAGTTGATGGTTTGTTCCACAATCAGCTCCTAACCTTGTTTTAGCTGAAGATATTAAGCTTCTCCATCGCCCCTTGCTACAGATGCAGTCAATCTGACTCCTGTGTACTACGTCTGGCAAATTCCACATGTATAGCCACAATTTTTGTTGTTGAAAAAAGGAATTTGCAATGAATAAGTCATTGGTCTTGCAAAATTCTATTATGCTATTTTCAGAGTTATTTCTATCACCAAGGCCATGTTTTCCAACTACTGGTGATTGTTCTTTGTTTCCAACTTTTGCATTCCAATCTCCAGTGATAATCAACACAGCTTGATTACATGTTTGATCTTGATTACATGTTTGGTCAATTTCAGACTGCAGAAGTTGGTAAAAATCTTAAATTTCCTCATCTTTAACTTTGGTGGTTGGTGCATAAATTTGAATAATAACAGTATGAACAGGTCTTCCTTGTAGGCATATGGATATTATCCTATCACTGACAGCATTGTACTTCGGGGTAGATCTTGATATATTCCTTATGGTGATAAATGCTATGCCATGAAGCTATGTCATTACTGACATAGTAGATCATATGGTTGTCTGATTCAAAATGGCCAAAACTAGTCCATTTCAGCTCACTAAAAAAAAAAAAAAAAGCCAAACTCACTGCCATTGAGTTGATTCTACTTATAGTGAAGCCTCCTTGGGTTTTCAAGGTGGTATCTCTATGGAAGTAGATTGCCCATTCTCCCTTCCAAGGAGTGGCTGATGGGTTTAAACCACCAGCCTTCTGGTTTTCAGCTCACTAATGCATAAGATATTGATGTTCATGCATTGCATTTCATTTTTGACAACTTCTAATTTTCCTACATTAATATTTTGTACATTCCATGTTCTGATTGTTAATGGACAGCTATTTCTTCTCATTTTGAGATGTGCCACATCAGCAAATGGAGGTCCTGAGAGTTTTATTCTATCCACATCATTAAGGTTGGCTCTACTCTCAGGAGGCACCTATTCCCCAGTCATATTTTGAGTGCCTTCCAACCTGAGGGGCTCATCTTCCGGCTCTATATTGGACAATGTTTCAAGGCTATTCATAAAGTTTTCAGACAGTGTTTCACTGTTATTCATAAGGTTTTCACTTCCAAGTCTTTGAGAAGTAGATGGCCTCTTCCTTCTGAGTTTGTCTTAGTCTGGAAGCTCCGCTAAAACCTGTCCACCATGGGTAACCCTGTTGGCATTTGAAATACTGGCAGCATAAACTCCAGCCTCACAGCAACATGCAAACCACCACAGTATGACAAACTGACAGACAAGTCGGTCTCCCTTGGTTGTTCCAATCCAAACCCACCATGCTGGCTCACTTCCAAGCCTGCCTTGGCTGCTCCCAAACCCTCCTGCTACACTGGCTCACTTCTTGGCCTGTCCCAGCTCCAAAACCCTCCTGCTTGAGTATATCTCACCTGAAAATAGAGTAGAAGTTTTGAACAATAATGACAAAAACCAGACAAGTTATAGGATGACATCAAGGACATCATATATGAGGAAAGCAAAGGGTCATTGGAAGGGTAGGAGAGAAAGAAAAGACAAAAATGGATGTCAGAAGAGACTTTGAAACTTCCTGTTGAATGTAGAGTAAGTAAAGCAAACAGAAAAAATGATCAAAGAGCTGAACAGAAAATTTCAAAGGACAGCTCAAGAAGACAATGTAAAATGTTATAATGAAATGTGCAAAGACTTGGAGTTAGAAAAGGGAAGAGCATGCCTGGCAATTCTCAAGCTGAAAGAACTGAAGAGAAAATTCAAGCTTTGAGTTGCAATATTGAAAGAGTCAGTGAGCAAAATATTAAATGATTCAGGAAACATCAAAAGAAAATGGAAAGAAAACACAAAAAGAATTGGTCAAGTTCTGGGTCCAACATGGTGGACTAGACAGATATACTATCCAAGCCCTCTACAACAAAGACAAAAAAAAAAAAGAGAGAGAGAGAGAGAGAAACAGCTACGTTTGACAATCCTGGTTCCCAGAGCTTCAACAGAAAGGATAAAGAAGTAGATCAAATACCAATGAGAGGAAGAGACTGAATGAAAATAGTGAAAAAGGAGGAGTAAACAGCTAACTGGCACCGTGCAGCCATTTTGAATTATTGCAAAAAGCATTCCAATCAGAGCAGGAACTGGACAGCTGGCTCCACTTACCCAGCATTGCACCAGCACCCACATCAGTGATCATGCAACCAGAGAGGTGTGTCTCCCCCCTTACCTTGCACAACCTCCCAAGCCAGTAAACTCACCCCACTGAGAGTGCTGGGTGAGGTGTTTCACTTTTGTTTTTTTATATCTTTCTCCTAGGCTCATTAGTCCTTCCATCTTACCTGAAGACAGGGGCTCCTCCCCTGCTGTCCACACAGTTAGCAGTGCCTGTCCCTGCGCGCCCCCTTGTTGGAAGTGTGTGCTCTAGCAGTGTGAGTGCTGTGTTCTGGTGCAGCCATGTTTGGTGGCTGCTTCTTTCACAAGTAGTGGGCTGCTTTTTTTTTTTCCTTTCTTCTTTTCTTTGTCTTTTTTCCTTCTTAGTTCTTCCCTCTTCTACCCATGTATCCCCTCTTCTTTATTTTCTTTTGTTTCTTCCTCTTCACCCTATCCTTTTTTTTTTTTTATCACTTTCTTTTTGTTCCAGTCCCTTCCATGACCAGCAGCACCTGCCCCCACCCTTCCATGGATAGCAGTGTGAGCTCTCCCTGATTGATCCCCATGTTCCTGCTGCAGTTGTGCTTGTCAGCTAACACTTGCACATGTTTTTGTTTTCTTTTGTTTTTTCTTTTCTCTTTTTTTCTTTCTCCCCTTCTTTTCACTCCTTTTCTCTTCTCCCTTTTGTTGTTGTCTGTTGATTTTCTTTTTCTCTCACTTCTCCAACAATTTTTTTCTTTTCCTTCTTCCTTTTTTTTTTTTTTTTTTCAATTTTATTTTAAATCTGGCTTAGTAAGTACCTTGGTCCCCGTCATCTATGCATTTAGTACTGCCACCCCTGACCCTCTGTATTTGGTGATGAGTGTTTCTGCAGAGATAGTGCCACATTCCTCCCAGTTGTGTTTGGTGGCTATCATTTGCACCAGTACTGAGCCATATTTCTTTCTTATTTGTTGTTGCTGTTGTTTGTTTGTTTTTCTTATTTTTCTTCCTTTTGTTTTCCTTTTATGTCTTTTTCTTTCTTCTTAGGTTTTCACTCTTCCCTCCCTATTTTCTTTCCTTCTTTTTAAAATTTCTTTTTTTTATTTTCCTCTCCCTGTCCCCCCTTTTATTTTTCCTTCCATCTTTCCCCAGCAGTTGGGAGCCAGCAACCATACCCAAGCATGCCCACCAACACTTGCTGCCCCACCCACATAGCCAGTGTCACCTCCCAATCCAACACTGCCAGAACCACAACAGACAGTGACCAACACCCACCCATTCTTCCTTCAGGTGTTCTGCACAATAAGTGATCAAAGACACATGCTCACATGCCCACCTGCTATTATATCTATCCAGAGACAGGTTGGGAATGCCCTCATGCTGCCAAACTAGTGACCAGAGTAACACGACCACCCTGTTGCCTGGATATATTAAAACAGAATTCAACACTTTGAGGGAGTGAGTTGCTGAGCCTGTGAGCTCAGGACCATGGTTGCAGGTGACATAAAGATCAATTGGTATAACATAGTACACAAAAACATTGTTCTACATCCTACATGGATGAGTAGCAACTGGGGTCTTAAAAGCTTATGATTGGCCATCTAAGATGAAATATGGATCTATCCTCACCCAAAGCAAAGAGTGAGGAAAACCAAAAACATATGAAACAATTAGTCCAGGGGACTAATGAACCATGGAAACCTCAGCCTACATGAGTCTGAGACAAGAAGAACTAAATGGTGCCCAGCTATCAATGCCAAGCACTCAGAAAGGAATAAAAAAATGGAGATTCTGGATAGAGGGGGAGAAAAAAAAATGTAGAAAAAAATTCAAAAAAATAAAAACAGAATTACTGGTTGGATAGAGACTATGGCCCAACATTACCCTTCAGGTCTGGAATTAGACTCACTCTAATTGGTTAGCTCTCAGCCAAACAATAGACAGGTCTGTAAGGAACAACTATACCAGGGAGAGGCAATCCTTAGTATAGTCAACCATAAGAGATAAGAAGGGAAGCATTTGCCCAAGGAGAAATCTAAGCAGTCAGGGATGCATAAATAAGGAGGACACAGGGAAAGGATAACCACAGGGAGGAGATGGGAGGAGAGCTGTTACGTTGTGGGGATTGTAACTGGTGCCATGAAACAAAATGTGTATGAATAGTTGAGTGTAAAAAGAATTTTCATTGTAAAATTGCACCAAAATCTCGATAAATTTTTTTTTAAAAAAGAACAAAACAAAAAGTGAAGGTGAAGCAAATGAATATACAATCAACAAATTAATACAATAAAATTACAATGTCTCAAAGATAACAGAAAACTTCAAAACACACACACACACACACACATACACACATTAAAAAAAAAAAAAAAATAGGACAAGGTGCCTCAAACAAGGGATCAAAGTACAGGGACAGAAAATCTCCTGTAGGAAGAAATGTTAGTAGAATTACCTAATAATTCAAAAGAATTATGCTTCATTATAAGTGGAAATATGTGCTCTTTCAAGTTCACTAAAACATGGTTTAAAATAGGTTCCTAATAGGGTTTCATTATAGAATTCTTTCTTTTGTATACATTTGAAAATCCCCATAATAAAAACTTTGGCAAAGAATTGGATTCTGTAAGCTCTGGAGAGTAGCTAAAGTGGTATTTGCAAAGTCTATATTTAATAATTGAAAAAAAAATTATATTTAGGTACCTTCACTGAATTGAGAGAAAGTTTGAGGAAACCACAGAGAAAATCAAGGAAAACACAGACAAAACTGTAGAATTAAAAAAAAAAAAAAATTACAAAATAATAGAAAATTAGAAACCATGCCAAAAAAGCAGATAGAAAGCCAGATTATTAATACTAAAATTTCAGAAATGGATAATGTTGGAAGGACAAAGGAGTAGAATTTAATCAATGGAAGGCAGAATTAGTGGGATTGAAGACAAATGCCTCACCACCAATCTGTTGGAGAAACAATCAGAAAAAGAAAAAAATAAAAGAAAGCTTAAGATTCACTTGGAACACCATGAAGAGAAATAATGTATGTGAGATTGGAGTTCTAGAACAGGAAGAGACCCCCCAAAAAAAAACACTGAGAGAATTTCAATTTGTTGGAGGAAAACATCCCTAATATCATGAAAGATGAAATTATTTGTATTCAAGAAGGTCAACAAACCAAAATAGGATAGACCCCAAAAGAATATCACCAAGACATATCATAATCAAATATACTAAAACTTAAGACAAGGAAAGAATCCTGAAAGTAGCTTGTAAAAAATGAAAGGTCACCTACAAAGGAGAACCAATAAGACTAAGCTCTGATTTCTCAGCAGAAACCATGCAGGCAAGAAGGCAATGGGATGATACATATAAAACACTGAAAGAAAAAAATGCCAGTCAAGAATTATACATCCAGCAAATTTGTTTCTCAAACACAATGGTGAAGTTAGGACATTCCCAAATAATCAGAAATTAAAAGAATTTGCAAAACCCACACCAATCAAAGAAATACTAAAGGCAGTCTGGACAGGGAACCACAGACAACAACCAGAGATTAAGATATACAGCAATATCACCTGAAAATCAACCCAGAGGTAAGAGTATCAAAAATCAAATAAACCTACAAGATGGAAAATAGGGAATCAGAATGGTAATTTTTAAACAATCAAAAGTACAAAGCAAAGAGTGGCAATAAATTGTGCATTTACAGATCTCCGAAGGAGAGGAAGCCAAGACAATATCATGATAAAACACACTGCTTTAAACTTGGGAAGATAATAATAAACTATAGTGTAACCTCAAAGAAAATTAATAAAACTTCACACCAAAACAAAACAGAAGAAAATCATCGTCTCATTGCTAAAACAAAAGCAATGAATGAAATGATAAGAAAGTCCATAAACATAATGAGTTCAATGAAAAAAAAAAAAAAATACATAGAACAAAGAAAACATCAACACTTAAATATGTTTAAAAAAAAAAAGCAAACTGGCAGCAGTAAATTCATACTTATTGATAATTACACTGAATGTAAATAGATTAAACACATCAGTGAAGAGACAGAGAGTAGCATAACGGCTAAGAAAATATGACCCATCAATATGCCATGTACAGGAGACACACTTTAGACACAAAGACAAAAATAAACTAAAAAGCAAAGGAAAGAAAAACATATATCAAGCAAATGACAACCAAAATAGAGCAGGAATGGCAATATCAATTTCTGATAAAATAGACATTAAGGCAAAAACCAGCAAAAGAGGCAAGAAGGAGATTATATAATGATTAAAGAGTTGACTGAACAAGAGGACATAACCATCATAAATATCTATTAACCTAATGAAAGAGACCCAAAGTACGTAAATCAAACTTTAACAGAATTAAAAAAGGAAATAGACAACTTCACCATAAAATTAGAAGACCTTAATATATCACTTTCAGTGAAGGACAAAACAACTAGAAGGACACTTAACAAAGATAAGAAGATCTAAACATCATAACCAACAAATTAGACCTCTTAGATGTATGTACAACATTCCACCCAACAAAAGCACAGTATACATTCTTTTCCGGTACACATGGAACTTTCTCCAAAATAGACCACATGTTAGGCCACAAAACAAGACTCAATAAATTTAAAAATATCAAAATACTATAAAGCATCTTCTTAGATCATAATGCTGGAAAACTGTTGTTGTTGTTATTGTTAGGCTGCTGAGTTGGCTCTGATTCATAGTAACCCTTGTACAACAGAACAAAATATTGCCCAGTTGTGCACCATCCTCACAATCCTTGCTATACTTAAGCCCATCTTGCAGCCATCATGCCAATCCACCTCCAGGGCCTTCCCCTTTCTTGCTAACTCTCCACTTTGTCATGCATGATATCCTTCTACAGGGAGTGATCCCTTCTGAAAACAGGACCAAAGTAAGTGAGATGAAGTCTGATCATTCTCCCGTCTAACGAGCATTCTGGCTGCACTTCTTCCAGGACAGATTTGTTAATTATTCTGGTAGTTCATGGTGTTTTCAGTATTCTTCACCAACACTATAATTCAAAAACATCTATTTTTCAGTCTTCCTTATTTATTGTCCAGCTTTCACACACATATGAGGTGACTGGAAATACCATGGCTTGGGTTGCTCTTCAGCAATTTAAAGAGGTCTTTTGCAGCAGATTTGCCCAGTGCAATACGTCATCTAAGCTCTTGACTGCTGCTTCCATGAGTGTTGATTGTGGATCTATGAAATCTTTGACAACTTCAATCTTTTCTCCATTTATTGTGATGTTGCTTATTTGTCCAGTTGTGAGAATTTTTGTTTTCTTTATGTTGATGTGTAATCCATATTGCAAACTGTAGTCTTTAATCTTCATCAATAAGTGCTTCAAGTCATCTTCACTTTCAGCAAGCAAAGTTGTGTCATCTGCATATCACAGGTTGTTAATGAATCTTCCTCTATTCCTGATTCTGTGTTTTTCATATAGTCCAGCTTCTCAGATTATTTACTCAGCATACAGATTGAATAAGTACCGTGAAAGAATGCAACCCTGACACACACCCTTCCTGATTTTAAAGCATGCAATATCCCTTTGTTCTGTTCAAATAACAGCATCCTGGTCTATGTACAGGTTTCTCATGAGCACAAATAAATGTTCTGGAATCTCCATTCTTCTCAGTGTTATCCATAATTTATTATGATTCACACAGTGTGTTTTAGTCACTAAAACACAGGTAAACATCTTTTTGGTACTCTTTGCTTTCACTCAAGATCCATCTGACATCAGCAATAATATTCCTCATTCTATACCCTCTTCTGAATCCAACTTGTATTTCTGGAACTTCCCTGTCAATATACTGCTGCAACCATTTTTTAATTATCTTCAGCAAAATTTCACTTGTGTGTGATATTAATGATATTGTTCAATAATTTCCACATTCTTTTGGATCAATTTTCTTAGGCATCAGAACAAATATGGATTTCTTCCAGTCAGTTGGCCATGTAGCTGTCTTCCAAATTTTTGGCCATAGACAAGTGCCTCCAGTATAGCATTCGTTTGTTGAAATATCTCAATGTGTATTCTGTCAATATTTTTCACCAATTCCTTCAGTGCAGCTTTGATGTTCTTCTTCAATACCATTAGTTCTTGATCATATGCCACCTCCTGAAATAGATAAACATGGACTGATTATTTTTTGTACAGTGACTCCATATCCCTTCTATCTTCTTTCAATGCTTCTTTCATCACTTGATATGTTGCCCACAGAGTCTTTCAATATTGCCACTCAAGGCTTGAATTTTTCCTTCAATTCTTTCAGCCTGAGAAATGCTGAGCATGTTCTCCCCATTTGGTTTTCTAAATCCAGCCCTTTGCTTTTCTAATAACTGAGTTTGTCTTCTAGAGCTGCTCTTTAAAATCTGTTCAGCTCTTTTATCTTTTCATTTCTCCCATTTGCTTTAGTTACTCTCCATGCAAGAGCAAATTTCAGAGTATCTCTGATATCAATTTTGTTTTTTTTTTCCATTCCTTTTTTTTTTTTTTTTTTTTTTTTTTTTCCTTTTATTTCCTTCATGCATGATGTTCTTGATGTCACCCTACAATTAATCTGGTTTTCAGTCTGGTGTTCAATGCATCAAATCTGTTCTTCAGATGGTCACTAAATTCAGGTTAGATATAATCAAGGTCCTATTTTGGCTCTCGTGGACTTGTTTTAATTTTCTTCAACTTCAACCTGAACTTGCATATGAGCAATTCATGGTCTGTTCCACCCATAATCAGCTCCTGGCCTTGTTCTGGCTAAAGATACTGAGCTTCTCCATCACCTGTTTTTCACAGATGTAGTTAATTTGATTCATGTGTGTCCATCTGGTATGGTTCATGTGTCTAGCCACCATTTGTGTTGTTGAAAAAAGGTATTTGCAATGAATAAGTCATCGGTCTTGCAAAATTCTAACATGTCATCTCCAGCATCATTTCTATCACCAAAGTCATATTTTCTAACTACTGGTGGTTCTTCTTTGTTTCCAACCTTCACATTCCAATTACCAGTAATAATCAATACACTTTGATTGAATGTTCGGTCAATGTCAGACTGCAGAAGTTGGAAAATATCTTCAATGTCCTCATATTTGGCTTTATTATTTGGTGTGTAAATTTGGATAATAGTAGCATTATTGGTCTTCATTGTAGGCACATAGATATTATCCTACACTGACAACATTATACTTCAGGATAGATCTTGAAGCATTCTTTGTGACAGTAGATGCCACACCATTCCTTATCAATTTGTCATGCCTGGCATAGTAGATGGTATGATTATCTGATTCAAAATGGCCAAAAACAGTCCATTTCATCTCACTACTGCCTATCCATTTCATCTCATTACTGCCTAGGATAGGAGCTCTGATAGAGTAGTGCCTAAGGCACTTGACTGCTAGCCAGAAGGCTGGCGGTTCAAACCCACCAACCACTCCT
>NW_006921786.1:4544514-4545749 GCF_000298275.1 Orycteropus afer afer | reverse complement strand
TCAGAAAAGGATCAAATCTGGAGATCCTGGTTCGAATGGGGGGGAAAACGTGGAACAAAATCCAAAAACTCAATAATGACCAGAACTATTGGTCAGATGAAAGCTGATGAAACCTCCAATACTATGGCCCTGGAATACATTCTGCACCGGAATAAAACGCACCCCCAGGGGCTGGCTCTCAGCCCAATAATTAACAAGATGTACATGCAGACCACTCAACCCAGGATGACGCACCCACGAAATCTATGGTAATACATCCCTTAGAGCAATAGACCACAGGACACCAGAGGACCAACATTCAAACTGAGGAAATGCAGGACAAACAGGATTGCATAAATATGAGGGGCACAGGGGGAAGGGTACATGGTATTGAGGGGAGGAGACTGGGTTAGGGTTGGACACAGTAAATGGGGAGTGAAACTAAATGTACATGTAACACTGAATGTCAAACATGCTCTTAAAATAAAAATAAAGAATTGCCAACAAAAAATAGTCCTGCCCCAGAAGGCTTCCCTGCCAAGTTCTACCAAACATTCAGAGAAGAGCTGATATCAATATTACTCAAACTATTGCACAACATAGAAAAAGATGGAATACTAATGAATTCATTCTGTGAAGCAAGCATAACCAGGCAAAGACATAGCTAGTAAAGAAAATTACAGACCAATCTCATGAACACTGACAAAAATTCCAAACAAAATCCTATCCAATAGACTCCAACAATAAAACAAAAAAATAATACATCATGACCAAGTGGGATTCCTATCAGATATGCAAGGATGGTTTAGCACTAGAAAAATAATCAACATAATCCACCACATAAATAAAACAAAGGAAAATAACCACATGATCTTATCAATCAAAGCAGAAAAAACATTTGACAAAATCCTACTTTCACTCTTAATTAAATACTTGGCAAAATAGGAATAAAAGGAAAATCCCTCAACTTAATTGAGGGCATATACAAAACCAAAGACCAATATGATTTTCAACAGAGAGAAACTGAAAACATTCCCCTTGCAAACAAGAAAAAGAGAAGGATGCCCTTATCACTACTCCTATTCTATATTGTATTGGAAGTCCTAGCCAGAGATAAAAAGACAAGAAAGGGAAATTAAAAAAAAAAAAAAAAGAAGAAGAAGAAGTAAAACCATCTCTATCTGCAGATGATACAATCCTATGCATAGAAACTGTTAGATACTCAACCAGAAAAGTGGCACTGTGCAAAGTCAACT
>NW_006921786.1:4538771-4544379 GCF_000298275.1 Orycteropus afer afer | reverse complement strand
GAAACCCAAGGAGGGGTCACTATGAGTTGGATCTGACATGACGGCAGTGAGTGAGTGAGTGAGTGAGTGACACTAACAAAGAGAACTGTGAAAAGTAAATTAAGAAAACAATGGCATTTTAAATAGCAACCCAAAAGATGAAAGGTTTAGGAATAAATCTAATGAGAGATACAAAAAAACCTATGCAAAGAAAATTACAAAATACTACTACAAGAAACCAAAAAAGACCTACATAAATGGAGGAATATACCATCCTTATGGATAGGAAGACTTAAAATTGTAAAAATGACAATGCTACCCAAAGTTATCTGCAGATATAATGAGTTCCTAATACAGATTCCATCATCATTCTTTCAAGAGATGGAAAAACTAATTGCCAACTTCACATGGAAAAGAAAGAGATCCTGAAAAAAACACTACTGAAGAAGGATAAAATGGGAGGCCTCACACTCCCCAATCTCAAAACCTACTGTACAGCCATGGTAGTCAAAACAGCCTGATATTGATACAATAGACACATGGACCAGTAGAACAGAGTTGAGAACCCAGAAGTAAATCCATCAACCTATGGGCAATTGATCTTTGACAAAGGGCTGAAATCCATTAAACGGAGAAGAGATAGTTTCTTTAACACATGGTTCTGGCAAAACTGGACAACAATTTGTAGAAAAATTTAACAGAATCCATATCTCACACCATGTACAAAAATTATCTCAAGATGGATCAAAGACCTAAATGTAAAACCTAAAACCTCAAAGATTACAAAGAGAAAAGAGGGGTAAACTTACGGGCCTTAATTCGTGGCACAAAGACACTATCAAATATAACTAAAAATGCACAAACCACAAAAGACAAACTAGCTGACTGAGACCTCTTAAAAATTAAACATTTATGTACACAAAAAGAGTAAAAAGAGAACCTACAGATTTTTAAATAAGTTTTGACAATGACATCCAACAAGGGAATAATCTCTAAAGTTTTTAGACAACTTAAAGACTTCAACCACAACAACAACACCAAAAAAAATAAAAATAAAAAAGTAAGCAATCCAGTTAAAAAATGGACAGAGGACATGAACAGACACTTCACTCAGAAAGACATTCAGGTGGCTACTAAACACGTAAAGAAATGTTCATGATCATTAGTCATTACACTGATGCAAATCAAAACAATAATGAGCTATCTTCTCATCCCAACATTAATAGCAAAGTTCAAAAAAGTAGAAAAAAAATTGTGAGGGTGCAGAGAGACTGGAACACTTATATGCTGCTGGTTGGATTATAAAATGATCCAACCACTGTGGAAAGTGATATGACACTCTCTTAGAAAGTTAGAAATAGAGATATCATATGACCCAGCAATCCCATTGTTGTTGTTGTTGTTATATGCCATCAAGTCAGACCCGACTCATAACAACACCTCCTTGGGTTTCCGAAGTGGTATTACTATGGAAGTAGATTGCCCAACCTTCCTCTGAGAAATCCCATTACTAGGTACATATACTAGAGAAATAAGATCCATGGCACAAACAGATATATGCATATCCATGTTCATCACAGTACTATTCACAATGGTAAAAAGATGGGAACAACCTTAGTGCTCATCAACAGATGAATGGATAAATAAACTATGGTACATATACACAATGGAATACTACTCAATGTTAAAGAATAACAATGTGTTAGGCTGGGTTCTTTAGAGAAGCAAAACCAGTAAAGCTTATATATACATATAGAGAAAGAGACATTTATCTTAGGAAAATGGCTCACATGCTTATAGAAGCTGGCAAGTCCCAAGTTCTTGGATCAAAATTCAAGCTGGAGGTTTTTCCCTACTCACACAGCTGCCGTAGGTGATGAGCTCAAGGTTAGCAGGCAGTATACTGGCTATTGACTCCAACGAATGATGAATCCAAGATCTCCAGGCTCAATGGTGGATTGTTCACTCAGGGGCAGTTGTAGGCAGCACAACAGGATCCCAATCCACAGAAGAGTTTCTCTTTTCACAGGATGTCCATAACTAAATTGGAAGCAGGCCACACCCCTAGGGAAACTCCTTTTCAATGGATTGGCTGCTCAAGACATATACAACCTATCCCATTATGGAAATAACCCACATCACAACTGCTTAAACCACACAGAATTATGGTTCAGCCAAGTTGTCACACAGCTCCAATTATCACAAACAATGAATCTGTGAAACACCTCACAGTTAGAAGATGAAATTAGAAGACATTATGCTGAATGACATTAGTCCATCACATAATTATTGTATGATACCACCTTGTAAAAAGTTAAAGAAAGGTTTACACACAGAAAGAGTTGTTCTTTGAAGGTTACTGGGGTGGGAGAGGGAGAGAGGGAAAATCACCAACTAGACCTGGCTGGAGGTAGGCAGGTGTGGGGCTCAGGCTTCAATCACTTGGGGGCAGCTCTATATTAAGGCTGGGCCAAGAGGTAGGCAGGCACAGAGTGGTTAGGAGGGAGACAAACTTGTCTGTCAGTTTGCTGTCCTGTGGTGGCTTACGTGTTGCTGTGAGGCTGGAGGCTATGCCACTGGTGTTGCAAAATGCCAGCAGGGTTACCTATGGTGGACAGGTTTCAGCAGAGCTTCCAGGCTAAGACAGCCTTGGAAGAAAGAAGAGGCCATCCACTTCTCAAACTATAGGCCAGTAAAAATCTCATGGATAGCAGTGAAAAAATGTCTGATATATTACTGGAAAACTTTATGAATAGCCCTGAAACATAGTCCAACATAGTGATGGAAGATGAGCCCATCAAGTTGCAAGGCACTCAAAATTTGACTAGGGAAGAGCTGACTCCTCAGAATAGAGATGACTTTAATGATATGGATAGAATAAAGCTTTCGGAACCTCCACTGGCTGACGTGGCATGACTCAAAATAAGTAGAAACAGATGCAAACATCCATTAATAATTGGAACATGGGATGTATGAAGTACTAATCTAGGAAAAGTGGAAGCTGTCAAAAATGAAATGGAACACATAAAGATTGATATCGTAGGCATTAGTGAGCTGAAACTATGCTGGGAATGACAAATTAAAGAGGAATGATGTGGCATTCATCATCACAAAGACTGTTTCAAGATCTGTTGTGAAGTACAATGCTGTCAGTGATAGGATAATATCCATATGACTACAAGGAAGACCAGTTAATACTACTACTATTCAAATCTGTACACCAACCACCAAAGCCAAAGATGAGGAAATTGAAGATTTCTATCAACTTCTGAAGTCTGAACTTGACCAAACATGCAATCAAGATGTGTTGATTATCACTGGTGACTGGAATGCAAAAGTTGGAAACAAAGAATAGTTACTGGTAGTTGGAAAATAAGGTCTTGGTGATAGAAATAATGCTGGAGATCGCATGATAGAATTTTGCAAGACCAACAACTTATTCATTGCACATACCTTTTTCAACAACAAAAGTTATGGATATCCATGTGGACCTCATCATATGGAATACATGGAATCAGAATGATTACATCTGTGGCAAGAGACAATGGAGAAGTTCAATATCTTTGGCCAAAACAAGGCCAGGAACTGATTGTGGAACAGACCATCAACTGCTCATATGCACGTTAAAGTTGAAGTTGAAGACAATTAAAACAAGTGTATGAGAGCCAAAGTATGACCTTGATAATATCCTTCCTGATTTTAGAGGCCATTTAAAGAATGGATTTGATGCATTAAACACCAATGACCAAAAACCTGAGGAATTGTGGGATGACATCAAGTATATCATCCACGAAGAAAGTAAGGGGTCATCAAAAAGATGAGAAAGGAAGAGAAGACCAAACTTGATGGCAGAAGAGACTCTGAAACTTTCCCTTGAGCAGAAAGTAGTAAATGGAAGAAATGATAAAAGACCTGAACAGAAAAACTCAAAGAGCACCTCAAGCAGAAAAAGCCAACTATTATAATGAAATGTCGAAAGATCTGCCGTTAGAAACCAAAAGGTAAGAACACCGTCCGCATTTCTCAAGCTGAAAGAGCTGAGGAAAAAAAATCAAGCCTCAAGTTGCCGTATTGAAAGATTCTGTGGGCAAAATATTGAATGATGAAGGAAACATCAAAAGAAGATGGAAGGAATAAACAGAGTCACTGTACCAAAAAGGATTGGTCTCTGTTCATCCATTTCAGGAGGTGACATATGATCAAGAACCAATGTTACTGAAGGAAAAAGTCGAAGCTGCACTGAAGGAAATGGCAAAGAACAAGGCTTCAGGAATTGACGGAATACCCATTGAGATTTTTCAACAAAAGGATGCCTCACTGAAGGCACTAAATTGGCTATGCCAAGAGATTTGAAAGACAGTTACCTGGCCCTGGAAGAGATCCATATTTGAACCCATTCCAAAGAAAGGTGATGCCACAAAATGTGGAAATTATCAAACAATATCATTAATATCTCATGCAAGTAAAATCTTACTGAAGATAATTTAAAAAATGGTTGCAGTAGTACATTGACAGAGAACTTCCAGAAATGCAATCTGGATTCAGAAGAGGATATCATTGCTGATGTCAGATGGATGTTGGTTGAAAGCAAAGAATACCAGAAAGATGTTTACTTGTGTTTTACTGACTATGCAAAAACATTCAATTGTGTGGATCATAACAAATTATGGATGACATAGAGAAGAATGGGAATTTCAGAACACTTAATTGTACTCATGAAGAACCTGAACATAGACCAGGAGGCTGTTGTTTGAACAGAATAAGGAGATAATGCAGGGGTTAAAATCAAAAAGGGAGTGCAGCAAGGTTGTATCCTTTCACCATACTTACTCAATTTGTATGCTGAGGAAATAATCCGAGAAACTGGATTATATGAACATGGCATCAGGATTGGAGGAAGACTCATTGACAACCTGTGATACACAGATGACACAACTTTGCTTTCTGAAAGTGAAGATGACTTGAAGCACTTACTGATGAGGATTAAAGACTACAATCTGCAATATAGATTACATGTCAATATAAACAAAACAAAAATTCTCCTAACTAGTCCAATAAACACCTTCATGATGGATGGAGAAAACATTGAAGTTGTCAAGAATTTCATATTATTTGGTTCTACAATCAGCACCAATGGAAGCAGCAGTCAAAACATCAGACAATGTATTGCATTGGGCAAATCTGCTGCAAAAGATCTCTTTCAAATGCTGAAGAGCAAAGATATCTATTTGAAGACTAATATGTGCCTAACCTAAGCCATGGTGTTTAAAATCTCCTCTTATGCATGTGAGAGTGGACAATGAATAAGAAAGACTGAAGAAGAATTGCTGCTTTTGAGTTGTGGTGTTGGAGAAGAATGTTAAGCGTATCATGGTCTGCTAAAAGGACTAACAAATCTGTCCTGGAAGTGCAGCCAGAATGCTCCTTGGAAGGGAGAATGTCCAGAATTTGTCTCATCTACTTTGGTCATGTTGTCAGAAGGAACCATTCCCTGGAGAAGGATATCATGCTTGGTAAAGACGAATCACCGGTGAAAGAAGAATCACCAGTAGTTGGAAAATTTGGCCTTGGTGACAGAAATAACACTGGAGATCACATGATAGAATTTTGCAAGACCAATGGCTTATTC
>NW_006921786.1:4519114-4537186 GCF_000298275.1 Orycteropus afer afer | reverse complement strand
GACGAAAGAGGGGGAGGCCTTCAACGAGATGGATTGATATGGTGGCTGCGATGATGAGCTCAAGTATAGCAGGGATTGTGGGGCTGGCGCAGGATCGGGCACTGTTTTGTTCTGCTGTGCATGGGGTTGCTGTGAGTCGGAAACAACTCGATGGCACTTAACAACAACAACAACAATGGCTTATTCATTGCAAATACCTTTCTTAAGCAACAGAAATTGCAGCTCTACATCTGGACTTCTCCAAATGGAGTACACAGGAATCAGACTGACTACATCTGTGGCAAGAGGTGATGGAAAAGTTCAATATCTTTAGCCAAAACCAGGCCAGAGCTGATTGTGGAACAGACCATTAACTGCTCATATGCAAGTTGAAGCTGAAGTTGAAGACAACTAAAACAAGTTCAGAAGGGCCAAAATATGACCTTGAATGTATTCCTCCTGAATTTAGAGACCATCTAAAAAATAAATTCATGCAATGACCAAAAACAAGAATTGTGGGATTACATCAAGTATATCATCCATGAAGAAAGCAAGAGGTCATCAAGAAGATGAGAAAGAAAGAAAAGACCAAAATGGATGTCAGAAGAGACTCTGAAACTTGCCCTTGAGTAAAAAATAGCTAAAGCAAATGGACGAAATTACAAGATAAAAGAGCTGAACAGAAGATTTCAAAGAGCAGCTCAAGCAGACAAAGCCAATTACTATAATGACATGTGCAAAGACCTGGAGTTAGGAAACCAAAAAGGAAGAACACACTCAGCATTTCTCAAGCTGAAAGAACTGAGGAAAAAAACTAAGCCTCGATTTGTAATATTGAAAGATTCTATGGGCAAAATATTCTATGATGCAGAAAGCATCAAAAGAAGATGGAAGGAATACACAGAGTCACTGTAACAAAAAGAACTAGTCGATTTTCACCCATTTCAGGTGATGGCATACATTCAAGAGCTAATGGTATTGAAGGAAGAAATTGAAGCTTACTGAAAGAATTGGTGAAGAACAAGGCTCCAGGAATTGATGGAATACCCATTGAGATGTTTCAACAAATGGATGCCCCACTGAAAGGACTCACTCAGTTATGCCAAGAGATTTGGAAGACAGCTACCTGACCAATTGATTGGAAGAGATCCATATTTATACCCATTCCAACAAAAGGTGATCTCATAGAATATGGAATTTATCAAACAATATCATTAATATCTCATGCAAGTAAAATCTTATTGAAGATAATTCAAAAACGGTTGCAGCAGTATATTGATAGAGAACTTCCAGAAATGAAAGCTGGATTCAGAAGAGGATGTGGAATGAGAGATATCATTGCTGATGTCAGATGGATTTTGGCTCAAAACAAAGAATACCAGAGAGATGTTTACTTGTGTTTTATTGACTGTGCAAAAATATTTGATTGTGTGGATCATAAAAAATTGTGTGTAACCTTGAGAAGAACGGGAATTCCAGAACACTTAATTGCACTCATGAGGAACATGTACATAGACCAGGAGGCTGTTGTTTGAACAGAAAAAGGGAACACTTCATGGTTTAAAATCAAGAAGGGAGTGTATCAGGGTTGTATCCTTTCACCATACTTATTCAATATGTATGCTGAGCAGATAATCCTAGAAGCTGGAATATATGAAGAAGAACATGGCATCAAGATTGGAGAAAGAATCATTAACAACCTGTGATATGCTGATGACACAACTTTGCTTGCTGAAAGTGAGGATGGCTTGAACTGCTTACTGATGAAGATTGAAGAATACAGTCTGCAGTATGGATTACATCTCAATATAAAGAAAACAAAAATCCTCACAACTGGTCCTATAAGCAACATTACAATAAATGGAGAAAAGATTGAAATTGTCAAAGACTTCACATTATTTGGTTCTTCAATCGACGCCAATGGAAGCAGCAGTCAGAACATCAGACAATGTATAGCACTGGGCAAATTGGGTGCAAAGGACCTCTTTCAAGTGCTGAAGAGTAAAGATGTCTCCTTGAGGACTAACGTGTGCCTGACACAAGCCATGGTATTTTCAATCACCTCATATGCATGTGAGAGCTGGACAATGAATAAGGAAGACCAAAGAAGAATTGATGCTTTTGAGTTGTGGTGTTGGCAAAGAATGCTGAAAGTACCATGGACTGGTAAAAGAACTAACAGGTCTGTCCTGGAGGAAGTGCAGCCATAATGCTTCTTGGAGGTGAGAATAGCCAGATTTCATCTCATATACTTCGGTCATGTTGTCAGAAGGGACCATTCCCTGGAGAAGGATGTCATGCTTGGTAAGGTGGAGGGTCAACGAAAGAGGGGAAGTCCCTCAACGAGATGAATTGACATGGTGGCAGTGGCGATGGGCTCAAGTATAGCAAGAATCATGGAGCTGACTCAGGACTGGGCGGTGTTTCGTTCTGCTGTGCATAGGTTTGCTATGAGTCAGAGAAAACTCGATGGCACCTAATAACAACAAAGAGGAGAGTCAACAATAAAGGTGAAGACCCTCAACCAGATGGATTGACACAGTGGTTGCAACAATGGGCTCTGGTATAGCAAGGATCGTGAAGCTTGCACAAGACTGGGCAGTGTTTCGTAATGGGATGCATAGGGTCACTGTGAGTTGGAGATGACTCGACGGCACCTAACAACAACAGAAGGTAGATACCTATTAACAGTGGTGAAGGGAAAGGCAATACACAATAATGAGGAAGTCAGCACAAAATGATCAAGGCAGTGGAAGACACAGGGAAGAGCACAAGAGTTAAAAGCAACAAAGATGAATACTACTACATATGCAATGCTGCAATAACAATAATCTATGAGTGGGTACATTGTTAAACAATCAGAACAGGGATAGGAAGGTAATAGCTCTAACTATGTATTTATATGTGCTGGAAATATATCCATAGATATAGTAAAGCATACAAGGGGCATAATTGTGTGAACTCTTCAGTCATTAACAGATATCTTGAGGGAATGAATCACTGAGCATGGAAGCTCAGGACCATAGTTTCTGGGACACTAAGGTAAACTGGCATATCATAGTCCACAAAGTCAATGTTCTACATCCTTCTTTGGTGACACTGGGGCCTCAAAACTGTGAGCAGCCATCTAAGGTGTAACTATTAGTCTCTCGGTGTCTGGAGCAAAGAAGAGTGAAGAAAATCAAAGACACAAGGTAACAGTTAGTTCAAGGAACTAATGGACTACATGAAACCCAGCCTCCATGACCCTGAGACCAGAAGAACTTAATGGTGCCCAGCTACAACTACTGACTACTGTGAAAGAGATCACAATAGGAGGTTCCAGACAGAGTGGGGAGAAATGTGAAACAAAACTCAAAATCATAAAAGAAGACCAAGGTTACTAATCTGATGAAGACTGGTAGAACCCCAGAGACTTTGGTCCTTAGCCGCTGTTCAAGCCAGGAACTGAACTTAAGTTCCATGACTCAATTTTCAACCAAATGATAGATAGGCCTATAAAGTGAACAGTAATACCAGGAAGTATACACACATTAGAGCGATCAAGCATGTGAGATCAAGAAGAGAGCATTTGCCCAGAGATAGGGCTAGGAAAGTAGAAGGGCATGAGAAGGATGAATGAAGGGAAGGGGTGGGCACATGAAGGAAGTGGGAAGAATGCTGTTACAAGACATATCATAATCAGACTCACCAAAACCAAAGACAAAGAAAGAATAATAAAAAGTAGCATGGGGAAAATGAAAAGTTACCTACAAAGGGAAACCAATGAAAATGAGCTCTTATTTCTCAGCAGAAACAATGCAGGTGAGAAGGCAATGGGAAGACATATATAAAACCCTGAAAGAAAAAAATTGTCAACCAAGAATTATATACCCAACAAAATTATCCCTCTAATATGATGATGATATTTGGACATTTCCAGATAAACAGAAACTAAGAGAATTTGTTAAAACCAGATCAATCTTACAAGAGATGCTAAAGAGAGTTCTTCAGACAGAGAATCAACAACAGCATACAACAATCAATGATTAACATACATGGCAACATAATCCAGAAACCAACACAGTTACAGAAGTATCCAAAGTAAAATAAACTTGCAAGACTATAAACATGGAACCAATTTGTAAATGAGGCTAACTACAAACCAAAAATAGAGAATAAATAGTATTTGTACAGAACTTTCAAATGGAGAGGAAGTCAAGACAATTGTGAGATAGAACACTATGACCACTATGCCACCAGAGCTCCTAAGGGACACAAAAGACCTATTCAAAGAAAACTACAATACACTACTTCCTCAGAAACTATAAGAGATCTACATAAATAGAAGAACATACCATGCTCATGGATAGGAAGACTGAACATAGTAAAAATGTCAATACTATCTAAAGCAATCGATACATTCAATGCAATCTGGATCCAGATTCCATCAACATTCTTTAAGGACATGGAAAAAACAATCACTAATCTTATATAGAAAAGAAAGAAGTCTCAGATAAGCAAAGCACTACTGAAGAAAGACAAAGTAGGAAGTCTCACACTCCCCAATCTCAAATTCATACAGTCACAGTAGTCAAAACAGCCTACTATTTATACAATGATAGGCACAAAGAACAGTGGAATAGAATTAAGAACCCAGAAATAGACCTATCCACCTATGGTAAGGTGATATTTGACAAGGGGCCAAAATCCATTAAATCTGGAAATGGTAGTCTCTTTAACAAATGGTACTGGCCAAACCAAATATTCATTTGCCAGAAAATAAAACAAGATCTGTACCTCACACCATATACAGAAACTAACTCCAGATGGATTAAAGACTTAAATGTGAAACCTAAAACTATACAGTTCCTCAAGGAAAATATAGGGACAAATTTAAGAGTCCTAATACATGGCATTAATAGACTACCAAACGTAAGTAAAAATGCACAAACAGCAGAAGATAAACTAGATGAATGGAACCTTCTAAAAATTAAATTTCTATGCACGTCAAAAGACTTCTCCAAAAGAGAATCTACAGATTGGGGGAAAAAAAAATTCAACAATTACATATATGACAAAGGCCTTGTCTCTAAAATTTATAGAAATTTCTAAGACTTCAACATTTACAAGACAAACAATCCAATTTAAAAATGGTCAGAAGACATAAACAGGCACTTCACCAAAGAAGAAATAGGTGACCAACAAACACATGAAGAACTGTTCAAAATCATTAGCTTTTAGAGAAATGCAAATCAAAACAACAATGAGATAATATCTCACCCCAGCATTAATAGCAAAGTTCAACAAGACAGAAAATAACAAATGCAGGTGAGGTTGTGGAGAGATTGGGACTCTCATATACTACTGGTGGGACTGTAAAATGATACAACCACTGTGGAAAACAGTATAGTGATTCCTTTAAAAGTTGGAAATAGAAATACTATTTGATCTAGCAATCCCATCACTAGATATCCTAAAGAAGTGAGAGCCAGGACATGAATATATATGTACACACTCATGTTAATCACAGCACTATTCATAATAGCAAAGAGATGGAAATAATCATCTATGTGCCCATCAACAGAGGAGTGGATAAACAAACTATGGTACATACACACAGTGGAATAATATACAACACTGAAGAATAATGCAGAATCCACAAAATATTTCATAACGTGGCTGAACTTGGAGGACATTATTTTGAGTGAAATAAGTCAATCACAAAAGGCCAAATATTTTGTGAGTCCATTAGTGTAAATAGTCAAGGTAACGTTTACATATGGAAGGAAACTTTCCTTGTTCGTTACCAGGGATGGGAGGGGAGGGAAAATTGCTAGATAGGTTTAAAAAAAATGCTATTACAGTGTGGAGATTGCAGTAAACGTCTGAAAATAAAATATATACACATTGTTGAATGGAAACCCTATTTTCTGTGTAAACTTTCACCTAACACACTAAATAAAATAAAAAGAATTGGTCAACATTCACCCATTTCAAGAGGTAACATATGATCAAAAATGGATGGTATTGATGGAAGAAATCCAAGCTGCACTGAAGGCATTGGTGAAAAACAAAGCTCCAGAAACTCACAGAATACCAACTGAGATGTTTCACTAAACAGATCTTATGCTAGAAATACTTATTTATGCCAAGAAATTGGAAGACAGCTCTCTGCTAAATATGGATTTCTTCTATATTTGTTGGTTGTCCATTCAAAGAAAGGAGATCCAATAGAATGTGGAAATTACCAAACTATATTATTGATATCATATGCAAGTAAAGTTTTGCTGGAGGTAATTCAAATGTGGTTGAAGCAGTATATCAACAGGGAACTGTCAGAAATTCAATCCAGACTCCAAAATGGATGTGAAACAAGGGATATCATTGCTTATGTCAGATGGATCTTGGCTGAAAGCAAAGTATATCAGAAAGACATTTACCTGTGTTGTACTGACTGTGCAAAGGCCTTAGACTGTGTGGATCATAATGAATTAAGGATAACATAGCAAAACATGGGCATTCCTGACACTTTATTGTGCTCATGAGGAACCAGTACACAGACCAAAAGGCTGTTGTTGGAACAGAACAAAGGGATACTGCATGGTTTAAAATCAGGAAATGCATGCATCATGGTTGTATACTTTCACTGTAATTATTCAATCTGTATGCTGAGAAAATAATCTGAGAAACTGTACTATATGAAGAAGAATGTGCATCAAGATTGGAGAAAGACTCATTAACAACTGCAATGTGTGGATGACACAATCTTCCTTGCTGAAAGCTAACAGGACTTGAAACACTTATTGATGATGGTCAAAGACTATAGCCTTCAGTATGGATTACACTTCAATTTAAAGAAAACAAAAGCCCTCCCAACTGGACTAATAAGCAACATTGTGATAAATGGAGATAATCTTGAAGTTGTCAAGAATTTCCTTTTACTTAGATCCATAATTAACACCCAATGGGAATAGCAGTCAAGAAATCAAATGATGCATTGCAATGGACAAATCTAAACTGACTCAATGCCACCTAAAAATAACAACAAAAGAAATAATGGATTAAATATACAATGTAAAATTATAGTTCTAAACACAACCACTAGGAAAACAAAAACAACAACCAAACAAAACCAACAAATACAAATTATCAGAAGAAACACACACTCACATGCAAATAATCACATGCAAAAAATTATAAAACCCAAGAAAGATTTTAAAGAATAAACAAGCTCTCCAAGCTCTCTCTGGAGTGCTTGTGTGTGTGTGTGTGTGTGCCAAAACTCCCATCACCATCTCTCCTGTTTTATATCTTTTTTGTTCTTATGAAATATAATGTAGCAACTAACATATCTGGGCTTCTGCTATTTCACTTCATAGACATAGAGACCATTGCTAAATACAGATCAACAATCAATCTTATTCATGCCTGAATCCAACATTTCACTTAATTCAAAAGTATTGTCACTGCCTAAACCTTAAGTTAGCTTTATGGAGAAATCTATAAACAATCTCTTTTATATTTTAAAATATCATTCCCTTGCAAATTATATGATTGTTTGAAAATATGCCCTCTTTCTATAAAACTGAAAAGGAAAGATAGAAATTAAATTAAGCAAAGTCATCCAGATTATCACAAATTGTCATTAAAATCTTCTCCTATCACTTTGGTTACATATGTATATATATGAATCTGTGTTTGTATATTTGCTCCTTCATAATTATTATGTAGAATATAGCTTTAAATGACAGATATTCTATGGTCAAAATACAATAGAGATTTGGAGCAGTAATTCATGCTTGAATTAAAAGAAAGTTTTTGAAAAGTGTTTTGACATCAATTATTCAATTGATCAAAAATAAAAGAAGTAAAAATAAACATAAGATAAATAAAACCAAATTTGTCATATAAATAAATGCAAATAGAGTAAAAAGTCAATTTAAATATAAAGAACTTCACAATAAATTAAACAGCAAAAGTCAACTATATACTATACTGCATTCAAGGATCATGCCTAAACCCAAATGACTAAGAATGGCTGAAAATAAAAGATGAGAAAATGCTATCAAACAATACAGATAAAAAGGAGTTATAATTCTTAAATCAAGAAAGCTTTAACCCAGCACAAAAAGCATTAAATTAGGCAAAGATCATTTTATAATAAAGGATAATTCCACAATAAGTTCTTCCAGTCATTAATAAGTGTGCATCAAATAAGAAAGCATCAAAATCATAAAGAAAAACTGCTGGAAATGAAAGAAAAATGAGTGGAAATACATTAAAGAAGATTTTTATTTGCTTTCTTTAATTCAGACATATTAAGTAGACAAAAATATATACTAAGAATATAGATAACAATAATTAAAAAGAAAAACCCTAAGGTATCTCCCATTACTATATATCAAATATTATAATCTGAAGCCAAAAAATAGATATTTGCAAATGCTCATAAAAATTGACCATAGATTATGCCACAGTGAAAACTTCATCAAATTCCAAAATCTATTGAAATGGTGTTTACATGCAGATCATGGTGCAATGAAAATAAACAAGCAATTAAAATATTGCCAAAAAAAATTGAACAAAACAAGCAAACAAAAAATGCCTTCCAATTCTTTTTATGAAGCTAGACATGACATTGAGAACTAAATACCATAGATAGTTGAGTTTCACTTACAAATATTGATATTAAAATATTTTATAGAATTTTAGAAGACAATAGTATATTAAAAATTAATGTCCAAGTTCAAGTAATATCAGATATAATAACCAAGAATAATCAAAGGATAATTTGATATTCCAAACACCAAACCAAATTCACTGCCATTTAGTCAATTCCCACTCATAGTGACCACCATTGGGTTTCCAAGGCTGCCTCATCTTTCTTCTGAGAAGCAGCTGGTGGGTTTAAACCATCAACCTTTTGGTAAACAACCAAATGCCTTAAATACTACACCACCAGAGTGCCTTAATTTGATAGTAGGAAGTATATTAATATATTTCACCTTATTAATAGCTCAGTAATGAAAAATCATGTGATCTTCTCCAAAGATACTTAGAGGACATCTGATGATATTCAGACATACATTCTTCACACAAATATATATATATATATATATATATATATGTGTGTGTGTGTGTATACACATGTATATATATATACATATAATCTCCATACAAATGCCTACATCAAGTTTAAGAGAAAAATGCCAGTAAATCTCTTACTAAAGAAAGGAATGAAGCAAGGATGTCTACTATTGCTGCCATCATTTAATTTTGTTAGGTGCCATCCAATCGGCTTCAACTTGTAGTGAGCAATTATGTCATCTATGTATGACAGAACAAAACTCTTCCCAGTCTTGCACTATCCCCACAACCATTGTCATGATTGATCCACTGTGTCAATCCCTTTCATTGAGAGTTTTCCCCCTTTCCACTGACTTTCTCCTTTACCCATCATGATATCCTTCTCCAGAGATTTGTATAGCAACATGACCAAAGTATGAGAGATGATGTCTGGCCATTCTTGCTTCTAAGAAACATTCAGGTTATACTTCCTCCAAGACAGATTTGTTTGTTCTTCTAGCAATCCATGGTATATTCAATATTCTTCACCAACACCACAGTTCAGATGCATGAATTCTTCTGCAGTCTTCCTTACTCATTGTTCAGCTCTCACATGCATATAAGGCTATTGAAAATATCATGGCTTGGGTCAGGCATGCCTTAGTCTTCAAAGTGATATGTTTGCTCTTAAGCGCTTTGAAGAGGTCTTTTGCAGCAGATTTAACCAATGCAACACATTGGGTGATTTCTTGACTGCTGTTTTTATGGGTGTCGATTGTGGATCCAAGTAAAATGAAACCCTTGACAACTTCAATCTTCTCCATTCTTCTTGATGTTGCTTATTGGTCCAGCTGTGAGGATTTTTGTTTTCTTTATGTTCAGGTGTAATCCATACTAAAAGCTGCAGTCCTTGATCCTCATCAATAAGTGCTCCAAGTACTCTTCACTTTCATCAAGGAAGGTTGTGTCATCAGCACATCTCAAGTTGTTAGTGAGTTTACCTCCAATCCTGATGCTACATTCTTCTTCATATAGTCCAGATTTTTTGGAGTATGGTGAAAGGAAACAGCCCTGATATACACCTTTCTGGGTTTTAAACTACTCAATATTCCCTTATTCTGTTCAAATGACTGCCTCTTCCCTCTTCATCTATGTACAGGTTCCTCATGAGTACAATTAAGTGCTCTGGAATTCCCATTTCCCAATGTTATCCATAATTTGTTATGATCCACACAGTTTGTCAGCACCCTGTGTTGGCATGAGTGCCAGCATGGATGTTAGCCCAAATGTGGAGAATCAGGTACACTCCAACTTCCATGATAGTAGATAATAGATATAAAAAAGCTAGTAGGCAACAGGGGGGAAAAAAAGTAAATCAATGTGTATAAATAATATGGTGTCTCTTAAACTCATGCATTTAAATTTCTAGTTCAACTTACACATTTTCCATCTATTCCCTCTTCTTCCTTCCTTGTTGTTGTTAGTTCCTCTGACTCTTGGTAATCTTATGTACAACAGAACAAAATGTTGACCTAGTCCTGAGCCATCTTCATGATTATGATTGTTTGCTATGTTTGAATGCATGGTTGCAGCCACTGTATATTTTAAGTGCATTCCACCCTACAGGGCTCATCTTTCAGCACATATGGGACAATGTTGTGTTGTTATCCATTAAGTTTTCATTAGTTAATTTTTGGAAGTAGATCACCAGGCCTTTCTTTCTAGTCTGTTTGAATCTGGAAGTTCCACTGAAATCTGTCCACCATGGGTGGCCCTGCTCATATTTGAAATAACTGTGGCATGTCTTCCAGCATGGAAGCAACACACAAGCCACCATAGCACAGCAGACAGGTGGTGGCTTCCTTCCTTAGGTCAATTTGTTCTCAGCAGAGAAGCCTCCAATATTTGGACATTTAGATGCTGTGCAACCCATACAAGACCCCTTTCTTATCACCACAGAGATCTACTAGCCTTCTTATTTCACAGGATTCTTTATTTTCCATGTCTCTCACAGTGACAAGGATGGGCAGTGGAGCTGCCTGTGTTTTACAGGAGTTTCCCAACACACTGTGGTTTACCTTTTTTTCCCTCCTGGTCTCTTATCTTTTTCTAGCTTATGATGACACTGTTGATACTCTTTCTTTCTAATGAGTCTTTCATAATCAGCAAGTAAAGCATTTTTTCTGATCAGTAACCCAACTGTTTCAAGGGGCCAGGCCATTTTAAAACACAATCAACTCACTCTAAATTCAATGACACCACACCATTCCCTTCCCTACGTGGAAAAAAATAAATAAATAACAGAAATGTCTCCAGCCTCTCCATGGAATAGGATACTATAGGAAAGAGGCTCATCACATAGTTATTTAATGTTTGAAAATAGAACTTTGGAAGAATCTGTAGCCATGGGGTAAGGGATTGAACCATCACACTGAAAGTTAATAACCCCCAGGAAGCCTGGAAGCTATTTTTAAACATTGTATTGAAAGCCTGGGAAGAACGTGTGATGAAGATCAAAAATACTACACACTTGAAAAACAAAATCCCCAGCTTACTAGTTAGAATGGCAAAGAATTCAGAGCTCAGGCTTCAGAAACATAGAAACATATGGAAAGAGGAGAACAGGGAATTCTACAGAATGGAGAGGTTTAGGTAGAAATTAGAACAAACAGCAGTGGGCTGAACATTAAATGTTGTTGTTGTTGTTGTTGTTGTGTGCTATGGAGTTGGACCTGACTCATAACGACCCCTCCTTGGGTTTCCAAGGCAGTATCACTATGATAGTAGATTGCCCAACTTTCCTTCTGAGAAGTTGCTGGTGGGTTTGAACCACCAGCCTCCGATTAGCAGTCAACTGAGAAAAACTAGCTATCTCCTGGAGTCTTTGAAGACCCACCAAAATATTAGTATGCTGATGTCCACGTGAAATAAGCTTCTGGTCTTTAGCTAGATTCCTTAATCTTTCAGCTGATTCACTTCATCATTTAATCATACTTTTTTAATATGTATGTTTTCCCATATTTTATGGCATTAAGATGGCTCCCCTGGGATGGGATATGTGTATATCTTGTTATTGTTATTAGTTGCTGTGGAGCAGACTCTATTAACAGCCAACATACAGCAGATTGAAACCAGGACAAATGCCTGGTCCTGCACCATCCTCATAATTGTTGGTATGTGCCAGTCCATTGTTGCAACAATTATGTAGTACCTTCCAACCTAGAAGCTTCTCTTCCAGCACTATATCAACGTTCTCTTGTGCTTCATAAGATTTTCATTGACTGATTTTCAGAAGCACATAGCCAGGTCTTGCTTTCTTAATGTGACTTACTCTGGAAGATTTGCTGAAACCTGCCCACAATGGCTGACCCTTCTGGTATTTGAAATACCAGCTTCCTGGATCATAGCAATGCAAGCCATCATGATACTGACAGATTTGTGGTGGCTATAGATCCAAGTTGTTGGTAAAAATTCACTTTCAGCTTTGTGCCTTCTCTCTCATTTCTGTAGTGAGATCTAATGGAAAAGTTTGGGATTCAGAGACAGAAGATGGAGACTCAAGTCCAGTCTCTGGTCCATAACTGTGTCTGCTAATCTGCAATTTTTATTGGAGAAAAGTGAGATACAACCAACTATTGACAGTATCATACTGGGCAGGCTATAAATGTTCCCTGAACCTCAGCATCCTCAGCTATGAAATGAGTTCCCACCACTACCACCAGTTGCCATCAAGTAAACTGACTCTTGTTGACCCCAAATGTGTCAGAATAGCACTATGCTCCACAGGGTTTCCAATAGCTATTTGGTTTTTTTTTTTTAAGCAGATTGCCAGGCCTTTCTTCCAAGGCACCTCTGAGTGGACTCCAACCTCCAACCTTTTTGGTTAGCAACCAGTATATTAACCTAGAAGGATTATTGGTAGAGCAGTGAATAAGGCATCTGACTGCTAAACAGAAGGTTGGTGGTTCAAATCTACTAGCCACTCTGCAGAAGTAAGTCTGGGCAATTTACTTCCATAAAGATTTACTGCCTTGGAAACCCAATGAGGGTTGCTATGAGTCAGAATCGACTCAATGGCAGTGGATTTGGTTTTATGTTAACCTAGAGACTCCATGAAAAGTGGATAATACTGGATAATACTCCAAATCTTCTGTGGTTGTTGCAAGGATTAAATAAGGCTTTAATGTGTTCTATGTGATTCTATGTTGAAATAATAACCTTTGTGAGTTCTTTTCCCAGCACTCTTAATCCCTTCAACAGTCTGGCACTTGGAGAAAAAGCATTGTTATGAAAATGAGACTAACTAAAAACAATAGTCAATGCTCAAAATTTTGACTCCCAGAACAAGAATGGCCTCAGGGAAGATGATGTAGAGTTTATAAAAGCAGAGATGAATAGAAGCGTTCAACATTAACATACAAAAATCTATTAGATTTCTCTACACTAACAAGGAAAACACTGAAAAGGAAATCAAGGAAACAATATCATTTACAATAGTCTAGGAGTAAGTTTAATCAGGAGTATAAAATATTTATGCAGAGGAAAATACAAAACATTACTGCAAGAAACCAAAATGGAAAAACACACCATGTTCATGGGTGAGAAGGCTTAACATTGTGAAAATGTCAATACTACCCAAAGCAATCTATAGCTATAATGCAATCCCAATCCAAATCCCAATGACATTCTTTAACAAAATGGAAAAACAATCTCCAACTTTATATGGAAAAGAAAACGTCTCCAAATAACTAAAGTATTACTGAACAAGAAGAAAAAGAAATAAAGAGGCCTTACACTTCCCAATCTCAAAAACTACTGTAAAGCTATAGAGGTCGAGACAGACTGATACTGTACAACAACAAACACATAAACCAATGGAACAGAACTAAGAACCCAGAAGTAAACCTACCCACCTATGGACAGCTGATTTTCAACAAAAAGTCAAAGTCCATTCAATGGGGAAAATATTCTCTTTAACAAATGCACTAGCAAAACTAGATACCCATTTACACAAAAACTAAACAGAATACATACCACACACCATACACAAAAACTAACACAAAATGGATCAAAGATCTAAATGTTAAACCTCAAACTATAAAGTTATAACCTAGGGGCAAAGCTAAGGGTCATAGTTTATGGTATAAATAGACTATCAAAGATAACTAAACATGCATAAACAACAGAAGATAAGCTATATAACTGAGACCCCCCAAAATTAAATACATATGATCATCAAAAGAATTCAAGAAAATAAAGAGAAAACCTACAGACTGGGGGAAAAAAATGCCAATAACATATCTGATAAGGTCTAATTTCTAAAATATATAGAAAATTCAACACTTCAACAACAAAAAGACTAACAACCAATCTAAAAAAAAAAATGGTCAGAGGATATGAACAGACACTTCTCCAAAGAGGACATTTAGACAGCTAACAAACACATGAAAAAATGTTCATGATCATTAGCCATTGTTGTTGTTGTTGTTATTGTTTGCCATAGAGTCGGACTGACTCATAGCGACCCCTCCTTGGGTTTCCAAGGCAGTATCACTACAGAAATAGACTGCCCAACCTTCCTTCCAAGGAGTTCCTGGTGGGTTTGAATCGCCAGCCTCCTGGTTAGCAGTCAAGTCCCTTAGGCACGATGCTACCAGAGCTCCTCATTAGTCATTGTTGTTGTTATTATTTGCCATCGAGTCAGCCCCGACTCCTAGCGACCCCTCCTTGGGTTTCCGAGGCAGTTATCACTATGGAAGTAGGATTGCCCAACCTTCCTTCCGAGGAGTGGTTGGTGGGTTTGAACCGCCAGCCTCCTGGTTAGCAGTCAAGTGCCTTAGGCACTATGCTACCAGAGCTCCTTTAGAGAGTTGCAAATCACAATTACAATGACATATCATTTACTCTTGCAAAAATGGCACTGAACCAAAAAATGGAATGCAACAAATGCTGGCAAGGTTGTGGGCAGATTGGAACTCTTATATACTGCTGCTGGGATTGTAAAATGTTACAGCCTCTATGGAAAATGGTATGGTGCTTCCTCAAAAAGCTAGAAATAGAAATGTTATACAATGGAACAATCTCACTATTATGTATGTATCCTAAAGAAATAAGAGCAGTAACATAAATAGATATACGCACAACCACATTCATTCCAGCATTATTCACAATGACTAAAAGATGGAAACAACCTAAGTGTCCCTCCATAGCTGAATGGATAAACAAATTGTGGTACATACATAAAATGGAATACCATGCAATGATAAAGAATAATGATTAGTTTGTGAAACAGCTTATAACATGGATGAATCTAGGGTACATTATACTGAGTGAAATAATCTAAGAAATCACAAAGGGACTGTTCTGGTTACCTAGTGCTGCTCTGACAGGAATATACCACACATGGGATGGCCTTAACAAACAGGAGATTATTCTTACAATTTGGAGGCTTTAAGTCCACGTTCAAAGTGCCAGGCTCTAGGGGCTGGGTGAAAGCCCCTCAACCTTGGGTTCCAGCTCTGCCTCCTGTTCCTGGCCCACTGGAGCTAGAGGTGTTTCTTCACTTAGACAGCTGCTGGCTGCTGAGGCTGAGAAGCTCCAAGGTTGACAAGTAAAAAGGCACAGTTCCGATGTTACCAAAGCACACATTAACTTAAGTCCACTATAAGTCCCAAAGTCAGCAGAGCATAGCATACATGACTACATGCAGGGTCCAAGCATGCCATAGGCTAAAGACCATTCCTGAGGCTTCTCCTTATATACAGGAAGCAGACAACATCCCAAAGGCAGCTACTCAGCTGCCTGTGGTAGATCCCACCATGGAGTTGACTGCCAGTCTCATCATGGGGAATAACTATCACTGGCTGCACAGCCACTCAACCAGGCCCAACCAAGCTGACACACAAACATAACTCCCACAGGGACAAATACTTTTATGAAAAGCTAAGAATAGGTTTATACATAGAAAGTAACATTTTTTAATAGTTATGTGGGATGGGAGGGGGAAGGAAGTAGAATCACTTACTAGATAGTGAAAAATGAACACACTGCCCTTGAGTGGGACCTGACTCACTGCGACCTCTCCTTGTGTTTCCAAGGTGGTATCACTATGGAAGTAGATTCCCCAACTTTCCTTCCAAGGAGTGGCTGGTGGGTTTGAACCTCCAGCCTTCTGGTTAGCAGTCAAATGCTTTAGGCATTATGTCACCAGAGCAGACATGTTAATTCTGGAGAAGGGAAAAGCAATGCACAATATATGGAAAATCAGCACAACATGATCAAGTCAAATGAAGACCCAAAAATAAAGGACAAGCTCTGGTAGCATAGTGCCTAAGCACTAGACTGCTAACCAGAAGGCTGGCGGTTCAAACCCACCAGCCACTCCTCGGAAGGAAAGTTGGGCAATCTACTTCTGTAGTGATACTGCCTTGGAAACCCAAGGAGGGGTCACTATGAGTCAGGTCTGACTTGACGGCACATAACAACAACAATAACATGGGAACTACTTACTATATCCTATCAAATTCTGCAACAACAGTAATAACAATAAAAAATTTGTGAGTGGTTACTTAAATAGATATGTATGCTATTATAGATGAGGTCGGGCATATCAGAGAGAATGTGAGTCCCTATATGGGTGTTAAAAAAAAAAATCTCTGGCATTGAGTAGATTCTGACTCACAGCCCATCGGGTTTCCAAGGCTATGAATCTTTATGGAAGCAGACTGCTTCATCTTTCTTTCAGAGAGTGGCTAATACGTTCAAACCATGGTTAGCAGTCAAATGCCTTAATCACTGCACCACCAGAGCTCCTTATATATGGGTATAGTTGTGGACAATTGCAGATACATATTTTTATGTGCTCCATATATATTCATTTATATAACAGAGCACAGAGGGGGCACAGGTATGGAAACTTCTTAGACATATCAAAACACCTCACAGGACTGAGTGCCTGGGCTTAAAGACTAAGGACCATATTCTCAAGGGACCTCTGGATCATTTGGCATAACATAGTTCATAATGTTCTACATATTAGTGTAGAGTGTGCATCTGGGATCTTAAAAGCTTACAAGCAGCCATACAAGTGTTGATCTCCTCCCATCTGGAGCAAAGAATGAACTCAAGGAAGAAATTAATACAAAGGGGTAAGGCCTATGCATACCACGACCTCTTCTAGCCTGAGACCAGAAGGATTAGATGGTGCCTGGCTTCCACTACCTACCACTCTGACCAAGGATATGATAGAAGGTCTCAGTTAGAATGGGAGAAAAATGTAGAACAAAACTCAAATTTATAAAAAAGATGAGACTTACTGGAATGATAGAAATTGGAGGATGCCCCAAGAATATTACCTTAAGATATCCTTTTAAACTGGAACTGAAGCTACTTCCAGAGGTCATCTTTCATCCAAACAATAAATTGGCCTATAAAATAAACAATAGCACCGAGGAGGAATGTGTCCTTACAAGAATCAATTACACAAGATCAAATGGACAACATTTGCCCAAAATGCAGAGACGTGAAAGCAAAGAGGGGCAGGGAAATTGGAGGGATGGAAACTGGGAAGCCAGGGTGGAAATGGGAAGAGTACTGACACTTTGCAGAAACAGCAACCAATGTCACAGAATACGTTGTGTATGAGTTACTGAATGGGAAACTATGTAAACTTCCAGGTAAAGCACAATAAAATGTTTTTTAAAAAATGGGGAAGCGGGGAGAAGAAAACCTGTGTTAGTCTCAGTTTCTACAACCAGGAAGCTTTGGGAAATATTACTTGGCATAGATTGAGGTCAGAGGGGTAAAAAGGGATATGGCAACTGTAAACAACTGTGACTATAAAATACAGACTGCAAAATTATAGGATTCAAATTCTTTAACATAGGACCAATTGAAATTAAAACTGATGCCAAAGCCACCAAGGTTGCAATAGCAGAAGACTGAGAAAGGTTGATCCAGTGACACAAGTCTTTGTTTTTTAATACATTTTATTGAAATATAATTTATATACAGTGAAATACACAAAACTAAAGTGACATGGGTCAA
>NW_006921786.1:4478728-4518594 GCF_000298275.1 Orycteropus afer afer | reverse complement strand
CATGTTGAACTTTGCCATTAGTGCTAGTGTGAAATGGTACCTTATTGTTGTTTTCATTTGCATCTCTCTGATGGCTAATAATGGTGAGGATTTCTTGTGTATTTGCTGGCCACCTGACTATTCCCTTTGATGAAGTGTCTATTCATGTCTTCTGCCCATTTTTTAATTGGAATGTTAATCTTTTTGTTGAGGTGTTGGAGTTTTTTTGTGATGTTGCTGATTTTGTTGTTCCATGTAATTTTCTGCACTGAGCTCATTTTGTTTACAAATGTTTTATCACTTTCTTCATTGCTATTGTTTTAGTATTTGCTAAATATTTGTGCTGGTCCTCTTTTTTATTTTGATGTAAATGTTCATCATTTTTCTTTGAGGTTACCCTGTGATGTATAATTTTTTTCCAATGTTTATAACAGTCCATTCCTAATTTTGTAGTTCTCTTGATTTCCCTATTCTGTAACTACACAATTATTTCCCTATTTTTGGCTTGTAATTGTCCTCATTTGTCAATTATTGTCTCTGGTTCCCTGTTTACAATCTTGTAGGCTTATTTACTTTGGATACTTCCATACTTGGCTGGTTTCTGGGTTATGTCATTATGGGTTAATGGTCAGTTGTTGTTTGCTGTTGTTGGTTCTCTGTCCAAAGGACTCCCTTTAGCATCTCTTGTGAGGTTAGGCTGGTTTTAACAAATTCCCTTAATTTCTGCTGATATGGAAGTCTCCTAATTTCCCCATCATATTTGAGAGACAATTTTGCTGGGTATATAATTCTTGGTTGGAAAATTTTTTTCTCTCAGGGTTTTATATATACCATCCCACATAGTGCCTAAGGCACTTGACTGCTAATCAGAAGGCTGGCAGTTCAAACCCATCAGCCACTCCTCAGAAGGAAGTTTGGGCAATCTACTTCTGTAGTGATACTGCCTTGGAAACCCAAGGAGGGGTCACTATGAGTCGGGTCTGACTCAACGGCACATAACAACAACAGCATCCCATTATGCTCTCACCTGCATGGTTTCTGCTGAGAAATCTGAGCTTAGTCTTATTGGTTGCCCCTTGTAGGTAACTTCATTTTTCTTGTGCTGATTTCAAGATTGTTTCTTTGTCTTTGGTTTTGGTGAGTTTGGTAATGATAGGACTTGGTAATTTTCTTTTGGGGTCTATACTGTTTGGGGTTCGTTGGACTTCTTGAATGGATATATTCTCATCTTTCATCATACCAGGCAAATTCTCTTCCAACAAATCTTTGACAATTTTCTCTGTGATTTTATTTGTCTCTTCCTATCCTGGAATTCAATTACATGTAGGTTATTCATTTTGATGGTATCCCACATGAACTTTGGGCTTCTTCTTCTTCTTCTTTTTTTTTTTAAATCACTTTGTGTTTGGTCCCTCTCCAAAGAAGTATTCAGGTATTTTTCTTCAATCTCACTAATTCTATCTTCAATTGATTCACTTCTACTCCTTTCCCCATTCAATGTGTTATCTATTTCTGAAAATTTAGTATTAATCTTCTGGACTTCTAGCTATAGATTTTGTATCATTTATAATTTTGCATTTATTTTGTCATTTTGTTCTCATATTTTCTTCTGAAATAGTTCTAGGAATTTCTGTGTTTTCTTCAGTTTTGTCAGTGTTTTTCTTGATCTGTCACTCAATCAGCTGAAGGTACCTAAATATAATTCTTTTGAATTCCTTATCAGGGAGTTCCAGTGCTGCATCTTCCTCAGGGATGTGTTTTGGGTCTGTATCCAGGTTCCTTGTTTCTCCTGCTTTATCTTGCTTCTTTGTATGGACTGATGGTCTGTTGTCTTTGGGGCATTGTGATGTTTTTGTGTTTATATTTAACTGGTGATTGTATGTTAGAGTGACTTACCCACAATTTTTGTTTTCTTTGGATGTTATCTATGTAAGCAGGGTACTGTGTTACTCTATTTACTAGCTGGCAGCACTTAAATACTCACCACTTATCTCCTTTCCCTTTATCAGCCTCCTGAATGTCACTGCTGTCCTTGGCAAATGGAGACTATTCTTAGGTCCCTGGAATCCAAATGAGAATGCTGTCACTTTAAATATCCAAAATGGCCACCTCTTGTAAACAGTCAAACTGGCTGTGCCCTTCAGACAGCCAAAAGTCTACAGCTCATGTTGTCTCCCTCCTTGCTGTTTCCCTTCCTAGTCATAGGCCACAAGTGCAGTTGTCCCTGCAGTTGTTGGTGACCAGGGCTGATCTTTAGGTCAATTCTCAAGTCCCAACACCACTTTGAAATATTCAGGTTGTTGGTCTTGTCAGAGTAGATGACAGTCTGCAGCTCTGTCTGTCTCCATACTCAGTTTTCATTCAGGTTTTTCCATTAGTTGGTGCTTAATCCACTTCTGCATACTTCCTTTCAAAGCTCAGGGCTCCAGGATTATCTTCTGTATCTCTGTCAATTGGTATCTCTTTTCTTTGTTGAAGTGGGTCTGTGTAGCTTGTCTGCTTATTCTGCCATCTTCCATTGTCACAAGTTCTATAAAACACTGATTTGAGTCATTCCATCTCATTATTTTAATGATGTCATGGTTAGAAAATACTAGCAGAACTTTTACCTTGAATTTACTATGAATATAAACAATAAGCCAGTCCCTGTGGAGGATTTTTCTGGCCATATTTACCAGTTATTCTGCATCTTGTCCTCACAAATTTACAAGAAAATGTCCTATGAAATTCTACTTTAACTATAATGGTTACTTGCTATGTTTGTATTATCCTTGAGTCTATAATATGGGTAACATTCTTGACTGTTCACCAAAAGTTTGGAGGTTTGAGTCCACCCAGAAATGCCTCAGAAGAAAGACCTGGTGATCTACTTCAGGAAAATCAGCCATTGAAAACCCGATGATTTTCTATTCTGACACACATGGGGTTACCATGAGTTGGAATCGAATCACTGGCAATGGGTTTGTTCAATTATCTATTTGAGAAAGGAAATTACATTTAATCATTAAATGAGTTGCAATTAATTCATCTAGTGTGAAAAAAACTGTGTAGATCCTCTTGAAGTTGGGGAAAATTTTTGTCTTCTTCATATTTCAGTTCTAATACAAATATTTTAAACACAACACAGAATTTCAGTATTTTCCTCAACAAAACATGGTCTCAATGTTATTTTTATCTTAAAGTTAGTTAATTATTTGTAATATTTTAGGAATTATTTTATAAATGATTAAGTTTATGATTTTAACGAAAACACAGACTTTTCTTTAATGCACTTTATTGAATTATAATTTATGTACAGGGAAATACACAAAATTACAGTGACATGGGTCAATGCATTTTTTTTTTTTTTTTGCAGTTTTCCCTCCCCTCTCCTCCCACCCCTGGCAACCAACAAAGAAAGTTTCCCTCTATATATAAACCTTTCCTTGACCCTCCACAACAATATACTAATACTATATTTGTCCTTTTGTAATTGACTTATTTCACGCAGCATAATGTACTTCAAGTTCATCCATATTATGCAATGTTTTGCAGACTCTACATTAGTCTTTAGTGCTGCATATCATTCCATTATGTATATGTACCATAGTTTGGTCATCCACTCTACCGCTGATGGGCATGTAGGTTGTTTTCATCTTTTAGCTATTGTAAATAATGCTGTGATGAACATGAGTGTGCATATATGTGTTCCTATCCTGGTTCTCACCTCTCTAGGATGTAAACTTAGTACAGGGATTGCTGGATCAAATGGTGTCTCCAATTCCAGCTTTCTAAGGAATCACCATATTGCTTTCCACAGTGGTTGTATCACTTCTTAGTCCCACCAGCAGTGTATGAGAGTCCCAATCTCTCCACATCCCTGCCAGCATTTTTTATTTTCTGTCTTGTTGAACCTTGCCATCAGTGCTGGGGTGAGGCGGTATCTCATTGTTGTTTTGATTTGCATCTCTCTGATGGCCAATGATTGTAGCTGTCTCTTCATGTATTAGCTAACCACCTGAAAACCCTCCTTGGTGAAGTATCTATTCATATCTTCTGCCCATTTTTCAATTGGATTGTTAATTCCTCTGCTGTTGAGGTGTCGGAGTTTTCTATAAATCTTAGAGATAAGTCCCTTACCAGATAAGTAATTATTGGCAAATATGAATTTATTGCTGTCATTTTCGTTATGCGCTTTTTGTGATGTCAATTTCCTTGTTTCATATAATTTTCTATGCTAAGTTCATTTTGTTTATGAATCTTGTTATCACTTCCTTAATTGCTATTGTTTTAGTATTTGCTAAATATTTATGCTGATCCTCTTTTTTATTTTGATGTGAAGGTTTATCATTTTTCTTTGAGGTTGCCCTGTGATTTATAGTTTTCTTCCCAAGTTTAGAACAGTCTATTCTATCTTGCAGTTGTCTTGACTTCCTTATCATCTAGAAGTTCTGTAATGACCCAGGGTTTTTTTTTTGTTTGTTTGTTTGTTTGTTTGTTTTTTGTTTTGTTTTACCTCTTTTTGGTTTGTAGTTGTCTTCATTTGTCAATTGATGTCTCTGGTTCCCTGTTTACAATCTTGTAGGCTTATTTATTTTGGATACTTCCATAGCTGGGTTGGTTTCTGGGTTATATCATGTGTGTTAATGGTCAGTTGTTGTTGGCTGTTGTTGCTTCTCTGTCCAAAGGACTCCCTTTAGCATCTCTTGTAAGGTTGGTCTGGTTGTAACAAATTCCATTAATTTCTGCTTATCTGGCAATGTCCTAATTTCACCATCATATTTAAGGGACAATTTTGCTGGGTACATAATTCTTGGTTGGAATTTTGATCTTTCAGGGTCTTATATATGCCATCCTATTGTCTTCTCACCTGCATGGTTTATTTTGCTGGGTACATAATTCTTGGTTGGAATTTTGATCTTTCAGGGTCTTATATATGCCATCCTATTGTCTTTTCACCTGCATGGTTTCTGCTGAAAAATCCAAGCTTAGTCTTATTGGTTACCCCTTGTAGGTAACTTTTCATTTTTCCTGTATTTCTCTCATGATTCTTTTTTTGTCTTTGGTTTTGGTAAGTTTAATAATGATATGTCTTGGTGATTTTCTTTTGGGGTCTATGATGTTTGGGGTTTGTTGGATTTCCTGAATGGATATATTCTCATCTTTCATTATACCAGGAAAATTCTCTTCCTACCAATCTTCAACAATTTTCTCTGTGGTTTTATTTGTGTCTTCCTGTTCTGGAATTTCTATTACACATAGATTATTCCTTTTGATGGTATCCCACATGAACCTTAGGCTTTCTTCATTTTGTCCTGATCTTTTTTCTGATTGATCCCTTTCCAAAGAAGTGTTTGTGTATTTGCCTTCAATCTCACCAATTCTGTCTTCCATTGATTCAATTCTGTCCTTTGCCCATTTAATGTCTTACCTATTTCTGAAAATTTAGTATTAATCTTCTGGATTTCTGTCTGTAGATTTTGAATCATTTCTAATTTTTCATTTATTTTGTCATTTTGTTCTTGTATTGTCTTTCAAAATTGTTCTAGGGTTTTCACTGTGCTTTCCTTGATCTGCCTCTCAATTTGTTGAAGATATCTAAATATAATTCTTTTGAATTCCTTATCAGGGAGTTCCAATGCTGCATCTTCCTCAGGGATATGTTTTAAGTCTGTATCCTGGTCCTATGTTTATCCTGCTTTATCTTGGAAAGCACAGAATTTTTAAAGTACCTTCCATCAGTATGATACTTTATTGTTTACAGAGCATATAAAGAAAACTTAGAGAAATTAAGTTTCCTCCCAAGACTTGTGGAAAGGGAAGAACAAAAACTGGTTGAAAAAGGAATCAGCAACTTCAGAGTAAGGACTAGAGGAGAGTAGTGAAGCAAACAAACCTAAATCAATTTGACAGTCTAGGAAATGTCAGATTCCGCTGGTTGGAGATAGGCAAGATTGTCCTTCTTCCACTCTCCACAACTTCACTACCAGTCCTAATTTTTAAACCAAATTCCAGAAATTTATTGGAAAACAGGAATAAATGGCAATGCACACCATCTGTCGCTTGGGAGAGAAGGCCTTGGGTGCACCCATCAGTTCTTTGCATAACAGATTCCCTTGGAAGAGAATGAAAGAGGGTCCATCAGTCCTGTAGCAAAGGAGACAGTAATGTCCCCTTTGATATGGAGGTTCAGGGCCTGTGGGCTCTAAGGCTTGCTGGTTTCTTCTTTTTATTCATGCAGGGTTGGTGGATCCCATCACACTATTTTCCATTAATCATATAGTTGCTAAAGCATTCAGCTGCTAACCAAAATGCTGGTTTGAACCCACTAGCCACTATGTAGGAGAAAGATGTGGCAGTCTGCTTCCATAACAATTGACAGACTTTGAAACCCTATGGGACAGTTCTGCTCTGAGAAATGAGAAAGAATTGATTCAATGGTAGTACCAAAAAACACAAAAGTAGGTTTGGTTTTAAAATACTAATTCTCCTGACTCAACTGTAATTTGTTTAGTTTTGATTTTGACTACAATCAGATGATGGAGGACAGTATGGTCCATGCTGCAGTGTATGAAATGTGCTATAGTTGTAAGTACCAAGAACTATGGAAGGAGTAAGGAGGATGGTGCATGCATGCTAGGGATGATGGGTGATCCTTGGTGATCCTTAAGGAACAGACAGGAGTTACAGAAGTGAAGGAGGAGCATAATCCAGGTAGAGAAACTCCACTTGTGAATGAAATACCCTAAAAGCTTAATGTGTTTGCAGGAGACAACCTACAGACTGCAGATTGGCCCTATCCTGACATGCCTTGGAGTCAAATCTGGGGAGTCTGAGCTGACCAAATAAGCAATGGTTCAGGGATATATCACAGAAAGATCTTATGTTAACAAGTTTACCACTTCTACAAACCTAGATTTCTTGGAAGCAGAAATGCCTGTACAATGAATGAGGAAACTAATGTTTAAAGAACAATTAATACTCAATTGAGAGTTTTCTCTGAAGGACTTCCAGTATTTGTAGGATATTTGGAAAGAGAGACTTTTAGAGATGTCTGCTGCAAATGTGTATGGGTCTGCTCACTACAGGGATGTATATAACCTCTCCTGTATAAAGTGTAGTGGTTCAGTTAAATAATTCTCACTTATCATGACTCAATGACAGCAGCAACAACAGCAAAACCTGTGCAAAGTGTGGGGAGTCTTCCAGGATTTGATCCTCCTGCCAGGAAAACCCATGACATTTTTCTAATACATTGAAGTGTTTCTGTACATGGAGTATAAATGAACCATAGAGTGTAGAGACCGTTTCTTTCTACCTACCTTGCTATCGTGCCTAGCCTTGTGCAGTTTGTAATTAGGGCCAAGCATGCTATTGATGAGACCTACAGAGTTATCTGATAGGAGTTCCAAGTTGTAAATCTATTTGCATTAAAATCTAAGGTTTCTTTTCTTGTTTTTCATCCTGTTCTAGCTGCCCTGCAGCAACAGATGTTGTTATTCCAAGCCTGGCATATTATTGGAGTGACTTAACTGTGTCTTCCACTGCCAGCTCATTGTGTTTAGGGTTTGAAGGCCTTGCAGTGTTTCCTTTTCTTCTTTTCATTAAGAAGGCATGCCAAAAACCATATAGAAATCAGAGCCCATAAGCCTTCCAACACACTGTCTTTGCAGGGGCATGGAAGTTCCTCTGAATAGCAGGACCTGCTCTCCCTCTGTCTTTTTCTCTTCTCAGAGCTGGCTCCAGATTTGCTCTCCTCTGGTGCAACTTGACATGCTGTGTCTAACTGGTAGTGACAAGGGCTCGCATGGGTGGGGGAGGGGCAGGTTGCCACTCAGGACAGCCTGAAAATCCTGACTCCAGAACTGGGACTTCTAGCTTGACATGTCCAGGTAAAATATCTCAGATTGCCCAGTTCAGGCCCACTTCCCCGGTTGCAATTTCCTCACTTCCCAGACCATCTTGATGTCCTCTCTCCCTGAACTCTTTTAACATTGGGCCACTCACTTCGCATACTTTGTGCAACTTTGCATGGGATGTTAAAGCTGGACAGGATGCACCTTGGGTATTACTAGGGATGGAAATGCAAATGCCTTCACATCTCATACCAGTTAAGAAAAAAAAATCTGGTCGAGTTACTTCTGATTCACCGTGACCCCAGATGTGTCATAGAACTGTGTTCCATACGGTTTTCAATGGCTGATTTTTCAGAAGTAGGTCTCCAGGTCTTTCTTCCAACATGCCTTTCAGTGGACTTGCACCTCCAATCTTTCGGTCGCAGCCAAGTACCTCAACAGTTTGCACTACCGTGGGACTCCACACAAGCCACAGTAGTAATAGAAGTGGGTCAGGTGCAGTTTTTAACAGCTTCTATTTGCAAACTAAACACTTAGGGATGTTCTTCACTTTGTGTTTCAATATTAAATCTCTTCTTCCATTTTTCTTGAAGCATGCAGACTGCTCAATTTGATCTTTGATATTCCCACTTCTGACGTAGGTGCAAAACACAAAATGCATTTTCTTCTGTAATGCAAACACTTGAGCTCTTGGCTGCCAATAGAAAGGCTGGAGATTTAAGTCCACCCAGAGACACCTCAGAAGAAAGGCCTGGCAATCTACTTCCAAAAAAATCAGCCATTGAAAACCCTATGAAGCACGGTTCTATTCTGATACACATGGGTTCACACATGGGTTCACCATTGACAGCAATTGGTTTGTTTTTTTAGTTTATCATAAGAAAAATCAACAGTCCTCACCCAAAAATAATTGGCAATTGACCACTCAATTGTCCGGGAGATTTAGGAAACAGTGGGAGCTGTAGTGACAGGGAGGGTGGAGTTCCTATCTAACATGGACAACCACTACCCAGCTTTAGCTAGAATGCCCTTCCACAAAACAAAGGTACAGTTAGCTCCACCGTGGCATTTCAGTCAACACACATCAAAACAGAACACTCTAGCAGAGCTCAGTTAATCTGTCCTATCCATATAGTATCTCATTCCCCACATGCACACCTTCCAGGTATAGTTTCCAACCCGAGGTTCACCTTGATTCATCTTCCTCCATCCTTCCCAAGGCCTCAATGTAGAAACCTTTACTTAGTTCCAATATATGCTTTACTGTCCATTTTCTTTCTACTTTGCAGTTTCCCGTTTTTTCTATTAAGTTTCCTTAGTAGTGACTCAAAATTTACATGTCACTGACACAGCCATGACCTCACCAACTTGTCTCATTTTATTTTCTAATCTCAGTCTCAACACTCTGATCCCTATCTGTTTGACTGGCAGGAAATCTAATATTTTCTATGAATTGTTGTTGTTAGCTGTCAGCCTCCAACTCACATTAATCCTGTGCACAACTGAATGAAATGCTGCCCAGTACTGCACCATCCCCATGAGCAGCTGCAGATCAGACCATTGTGATCAATATGATCTTCATTGGCTAATTTTCAGAAGTTGATCACCATGCCTTTCTTCCTAGTTCATCTTAGTCTAAAAGCTCCATTGAAACCTGTTCAGCATCACACAACTGCTCAAATAATTTCTTTTAGAAGGATCAGCACAAGCCTGGTCCTTATGAAGCAGAGGTTGAAGGTATCCCAAATATTCAACTTTCCCAAATTGCTATACCACCCCATCATCTCTATCATCAACTACTACTCCTCCACTCTGTAGCCTTCCTCTCATCTTAGAGTTCTGAATTTAGCTGTTGTGTCTCACAGAACTCATGAACTGCTAAAAAATGGCTCATGTGGTTGTGGAGGTTGGCAAGGCCCAAATCTGTGGGTCATGCTTGGTCTGGAGGATTATCCTCACTCATGTGGTTTCAGGATAATAGAAGTAGGATACAAACATAGAGATAGACTTATCTCTCCCAAACAGTGTCTGCCTTCCGGTTCCTACCCAACTAAAATACCCTGCTACCCATCTCTACTCAAATCAAAATCAAGTTTAAGAAAAAAGACTTATGGAAGTAAATGTTCAAATATTAGAATTAGAATTAGAATCAGAATCAGAATTATAAGGCTCATGTTTAGGGAAGATTATTGTAAAACTACTGAGTTCTAATAAAATGAGTAGGACAGAGTGAGGGAAGATGTGGACCTAGGAGATGAGTGTTCCCTGTGTTATCAGCAGAAGAAGCCAGCTTCTATCTGAGGATGGTTTATTATCTTTGTGAAATAACAAATGCTGCTCCATGAAATTATGTGCTCAAATACCTGTCCTATTGAGTCATTCACACACTTTCACCTTTTACTGCCAATACTATGAACCTAATCTCTATCAAAGGCACTAAAATCATGCTACACTGAAACATTAAAACATAAACTAAAGAGATTGTAACTGGCAATATTGATGTCACAAAATTTATCAATATGTCTAAAGAACATCATGAGGCTCTTTTGCTCAGCAGAAGAGAGAGCTGTCAGCCGGGGCCTGGCTTATGGCACTTCAGTGAGGGGCTACATCGAGGCCACTTTGCTTCTTGCTTCTTCCCCGCAGGCCAGATGCGACATGTTGGTAGCTCGGCATCGATTCGCCTTGTCTTTTGCGGGCTGCTCTGAACAGCAGGACCTTTGCACCAGAAAGCTGGTGGGCACAGTGAGCAAAAGCAAAGCCAGAAGAAAGCAGAGACAGTCCTAGAAAAGAGGAAGAGCAAAGCATAGTGAGAAAGCTCTCAACTGTGGGGGTGGTAAAGGGCAAAAAAGTGGAATACATCCTAAAGTGGAAAGGTTTCTCACCTGCAGGCACCACGTGGGAGCCAGAACAGAATCTAGATAGCCCCTATCTCATTGCTGGGTTTCTACAGTCACAGAAAATAGCTCATGAGACAGATAAATCAGAGGAAGGCAAGTGCAGATACCAAAACACAAAACAAATCCACTGCCATCAAGTGATTCCAACTCACAGAGACCCCCATTGGGTTTCCAAAGCAGTAAATCTTTGCTGAAGTAGATTGCCTCATTTTTCTTCCCTGGAAGGGCTGGTGAGTTTGAACTACCAACCTTCTGGTTAGCAGTCAAATGCCCTAGGCACCACTAGAGCTCCCAAGTCTGAAGATAAGGGAGAGGAAGGTAAACCAAAAAAAGAAGAAAAAAGTCAGTAAAGCCACAAAGTTTTGCTGGAGTTTGGAGTCGGAGGGGATTATTGGAGCTGCAAACTTGTGATCCTGACGAAATGGGAAAACTCTGATAACATGGACTTGATCCCTATTGAGGAAGCCAATGGCAAGTGCCATGGGTTGTCATATCCTTCTATGAGGAAAGGCTAACTTGCATGTTTGCCTTCACTGAAAACACAGTACTGTATGTGCAAAAAGGTTCATCTTTGTTGTCTGTACCTCCTATGTACCTTTCTATGTCTTCCTCTTCCTCAATGCCACTGGATACATGTGTGGACAGGCTAAACTATTAGGTATTATCTATGCAGGGGGAGGGTACCCAAGACCATGTATAGGATTGGCAGACAATGTTTCTACAAGTGTATTTGTATGTTCTGTAAGAATTCCCAGGTCTATAGTAGAGCTGACAAGGGACAAGGTTGTAGTCACTTCTCAGGCATAGCCAGCTACCCAAAGGAAGCGAGTAGTTGGACCTGTGGGCTCGGGACCGTAGTTGCAGGAGACATCAAGCTCAATTGGCATAACATGCTACACAAAACATGTTCCACCTCCTACTTTGGTGAGCAGCAACTGGGATCTTAAAAGCTTGCAAGGAGCCATCTAGATGCAACAATGGGTCTCTCCTCGTCCAGAGCAAAGAAAAATGAAGAAAACCAAAGATTCATGGAAACAATTAGTCCAAGCAACTGGTACACCATGCAATCCGCAGCTTATATGACTATGAGACCAGAAAAGCTAGATGGTGCTTGGCTATCACTATCAACCACTCAGAAGGGGATTTTACGCAGGAGGTCCTGGATAGAGTGGGAGAACAATGTGGAACAAAACTAAAAGTCATTTAAAAAAAAAAAAAAAAAGGACTAGCTTTGCTGGTCTGATAGAGCCTGCTGGAACCACTGAGACTATGGCCCCTAGCTGCCCATCAGATTGAGAATTGAACCCACTCCTGTGGCTTCCAGCCAAACAAAAGACAGACATATAATGAGGTGAACATTTATACTAGGTAGATACGCTCCTTGGAGAGAACAATCATGGGAGAACGTAAGGGCTGTGTATGCACAGAGACATAGCTCAGGGTGCAGGAGTCCATGGAGGGAAGGACACAGGGAAGAGGTAACTATGGGGAGGAAGTAGGAGGGGATCTGTTGCATTGTGGTAAATTGTAGTCAATGTCATGAGACAAAGTGTATGTGAGCTGCTGTGTGGAAAGTGAATTTGCTCTGTAAACATTCACCCAAATCACAATTAAAAAAAAAAGAAAAGAAAAGTCATTGGCAACATAAATGAGAACTTTAAGACTGTTTGAAAGCTCTGAATGCCTGGGAACTTTAAGCCTAGGTGTTCCCTGACTGAGTTGAATGCTGTCCCTTACAAAGGACTAAGCCAGTAAGTTACCAAAGCCACCATTTTGGAGATGGAAACTCACTAAAGACAGAATGTTTTTTTCTGAAAAGTATACGTAAACAGATTATTCTGTTTTAGAGGTGCTAATTCTTGAAGTTGACAAGAAGACCCTTTCTTTTCCAGTAACTCATAAATACTTGTCCATCCAAGCCACTAAGTGAGCTATTTGGGGAATGTGGATAGGATGGTGGTGTAGGAGATAAGAGAGGGGCCCATGCTCTTAGGGTGGAAAATTCTTGAGCCACTCTGTTGGTTTTTTGGGTTTTTGGGTTTTTTTCCCTTTTTTAAATTTATTTTTCCTGTGCTTTTTTTTAAAAAAAATTATGATTTCAGTGAAAGAATACAGAGCAAATTAGTTTTTCATTTAACAAATTATATCTATTTTTCTTTATAATATTAGGTGCAATTTCATCAATTTAACAGCACTCTTCCCACTTCCTCACTGAGATCCCCTCATGTCCATTTGTCCTTCTTTCCTGCCCCTTCCTGTTTTCTGTGCTTTGTTTTTGGGAAAATGCTGCTCTTTTGGTCTCGTGTGGTTACTTGTTCTTAGGAGTATGTCCCTGAAGTATTATTGTTCACTTTATAGGCCTGTCAGTTGTGATATCTGTGGGTGGCTTCAGTTCCAGGTTTGAAGGGGATCTGAGGGTCACAGTCTTGGGGTTTCCACCAGTTTCTATCAGATCGGTAAGCCTGGTCTTTTTTATGATTTTGAATTTTGTTTACCATTTTTCTCCCATTCTGTCTAGGATCTTCTGTGGTCCCAATCAGAACGATCAGTAGTGGTAGCCATGACCTTCTAGTTCTCTGGTCTCAGGGTAGTGGAGGTTGTGGTTCACATGGACTATTAATTAATCTTTTGGACTAATTTTTCTTGAATCTTTTATTTTTTTCACTCTTCTTTACTCTGGACAGGAAGAGACCAATAATTGCATCTTAGATGGCCATTTGCTCGCTTTCATGTTTTTACATTTCTTTTTTTTTCATTGTGTTTTGGGTAAAAGTTCACAGAGCAAATTCATTTTCCATTTTGTTTCATGATATTGATTGCAATCTCCATAATGTAATAACTCTCTTTCCACTTCCTCCCTATGGGGGTAGTTTTGGTTCTCTAGTGTGGCTATAACAGAAATACCACAAGTGGATGGCTTTAACAATAAGGTATTTATTTTCTTATAGTTTAGGAGGTTGTTAAGTCCAAGATCAAAGTGCCAGCTCTAGAGACTGAGTGAAGGCCCCTCAACCTTGGGTTTCAGCTCTGTCTCTTGCTCCCAGCCCACTGGAGCCAGACGTATCTCTTAACTCAGGCAGCTGCTGGTTGTTGAGACTGACAAATCCAAGGTTGATAAGTAAAATGACACAGTCACACGATTATCAAGCAACACGGCAGGCCACTAGTTCAAGTCCAGAAACAGTCCCATGATCCTCAGGCAATATGGCAAGCTGCAGGATGAAGACTCAGCTAAATGCAGGGTCCAAGCCAGCCAAAAAGCTCAGAGACCTTTCTCAAAGCTTCTTCTTATATACTGGAAGCAGATCACAACCCTAAGGCAGCTACTCAGCTGCTCACAGTAGATTCCACCATGGAGTTGATTACCAGTCTCATCATGGAGAATACTACATCCAGCTGCCCAGCCATCAAAATCAGGCCAAACCAAGTTGACACATAACCTTAACTACCACAGTTATCTTTTCCCTGTGTCCTTCTTTCCTATGTAATACTGCCTTCTGAGGCACTGTTTTTTTTTTTAACTTTGAACTCTGAAACCATTGGTGGCAGCATTCAAACACTAATAGTACAAATTTCACTGAATCAATTTAAGGGTTAATCTTCTCAAGAGAAAAGTAAGCTTTCATACTGGGGCAGTGGTTCACTTCTTAATTTTTTTTGTTTTATCCTAAGAATTCACTGATAGCAAAAATGAATTGTCTTAAATCATGAGATCCATCAGTTCTTGACATCATCTAAGCTGCTTCTACAGCTGCGTTGTAAAATCTTTTTAGGCATGTGTTAGGTTTCTGTGAAAAGTCTGTTTAATAAAAGTATAGATTCATAATCCCTGAAAGATAAAAGAAGAAAATGAACATCATACAATGGAAATACAGGAGGAATAATATAAATAAGGATAGTTTACAGAGCATGAGGGACAGCTGAGCCCAGAGAGTCACACAAAACATCAAACACCAGGATTCTGAAGATCAGTGTCTCTAGGTCTGACCTGTTTTCTTTAGAAACTATATCAACTCTTTCTAACCATCTCATGAACTACAAACACTTCAGGACCTAAAACTGCCAGAGTCTAAAGAATGCCAAAAGAACTTCTACAAAATTCCCCATGAAGCTGTCTGGGTGATATTTTATTGACAAAATTGGAAAATGCCAAAATGTAAACTAAACTCCAAGATTCAAAATGTCAAAATGTCATGCTTTTCTGCTACTAAGAGAGGAGGAAGAAAAGCAGAGTCACATACAATTCTTTGTTATGCAACTTTGGCCAAAGTATCCATTTTATAAACCATTAACCTTTAGAAGATAAGGGTGCTAGGAGCAATAAAGACTGGGGAATCCCTGAGCAAGTCGTTTACTAGATCTCACTCAGAAAGTACACAGTTAGCAAATGTGCAGGATATAAAGGAGCTACTTAGATATGAGCAAAGCTCATGATGTGTCTTGAGAATCAGATGCATCTGAATGTGAGAATTCCAGGCCAAAACAGCCATGCCTGGGGAAATCTTTGGAATAGGGATGGGACTTGGGGAATTAGTGGATTTGTTGGGCACTGTTCTGAGTTGGAATCAACTCAACAGCACACAACTAGAGAATCTGGGTGGTGCAAACAGTTAAAATGCTTGGTTGCTAACTGAAAGATGCGAGATTCAAGTGCACTCAGAGGCACCTCAGAAGAAAGGCCTGACAACCTACTTCCAAAAAATCATCCGTTGGGAAACCCTCTGGGTACAATTCTACTCTGACACAGATGAGGTTGCCATGAGTTGGAGTTAGATGACTTGATGGCAACTGGTATGTTCCCAAGCCACTCAACCTTTTAGAATTCAACACTAATGTCATTGATGCCTTAGATTTTCCTGCATCACTTTCCACCTCCTGTAGCACTTGACAGAAAACTATCTGTACAGGTACAGATAGTAAATATTTTAGACTTTGGTGGACCAAGGAGACACATACTGTCTCTGTTGCAGCTACTCAACTCTGCAATTATAGTGTGAAAGTTTATGCACACTTAAACGAACGTGTAGATTTGACCTATGGGCTGTAGTTGTCAACCTCTGGTACAGAATAAATTCCAAGGTAGTTAGCCTTAACACAGCACTGACGACTAAGCCCTACTCTACTTCCACAGTTTTGTAGACTCTCATTTCTTTCAATAAATAGCAATCAGTCTCCTGTTATGTTATAAGTACTGTACTAGGTGCTAAGGATAGACAGGGAACAAGCCAGACCATGTCCCTGCAGTCAGGGGCTGTTTCTTCCTGAATCAAAACTTGAACACATCAGCTGGAATGCAAACAGATACACAGTTGTTCAGTGCAGTATTGTTCATAATAGTCAAAAGATGGAAACAGTCCAAATGCTAACCAACAAATAAATGGATAAACTAAATGTGGTACATACATACAATGGAATATTACTCAACCATAAAGAAATATGCTGATACATGCTACACCATGGATGAAACTTGAAAACATTACGCTGAGTGAAATAAGTCAACCACAAAAGGACAAATATTGTAGGATCTCATTTATTTCAAATATCAAGAACAAGCAACTATACAGAGATCAAAGCTGACTAGTGGTTACCAGGGGTGGACAGGAGGGAGGAGAAAAGGGTCACTCACTGCTTAGGGGACAATGAGCTTCTGATAAAGATGAAAGGGAATAGATAGGGTGATGGCTGAATAACATAGTGAGCAATTAATGTTATAGAACTATACATGTGAAGATTGTTAAAATGGCAAGTGTTTTATTACATGTATATTTACTACAATAAAAATTAAACACACCAATTGTTAATTCATTTCAATTATACAGAACACTGTGAGAAAGACATGCAATCTCCACTTCTTTTTGTTTATTCAAGACTTGTCCCTTCTTCAAGTCTCAGTTAAAGCCTAGTTTCCTATCCAGTCTTTCTCTGCTAACTCAGGTCCCATTCACTGGTCTACAAATCTTTTTCAAGTGCCTGTGCTAAATGCTGGGGATAGCAGTACTATAATTAAGAAAGACACATTCTATGCCCTCCTGGACTTTACTATCTAGTATTCTAAAATATCTCCTTTGAATTACATTAGAACATACTGTGTATACTATTCAATCAGGCATAAAATAAGAACTAAAATATATTTGAAATATTTGGAGTCCCTAAGTTAACACATTTGCTGCTAACCAAAAGAATGGAGATTCAAGTCCATCTAGAGGTACCACATAACAAGGGCTTGATGGGCTGCTTTTGAAAGATCACAGCCATTGAAAATTCTGGAGAGTACTGTACTACCTTGACACACATGGAGTCACCATGAGTCAGAGTCAACTCTTCAGTAAAGCTTTTTTCTTGGTAATACATGTTTGAAGCTAATGTTCACCCTCCCATTCAAATAAATTGGAATGGCTAGTTCATTCTACATTGTACCTATTCCCCAGTGCCTGATAGAAGGGAGGAAATATCAGGGAAGAGCAAACAGGAGTTTGAATATTCAAGACCAGAGATATTATATCTCTGTTAAACAAATAACTAGAAACAGACCACAAAAATCATTGTGAAATATACAGATGTAGGGTCAGTGAATTTTAAATGTAGACAAAGGGAGGTACTATTATCTAGTCCAAGGGTTGGCAAACTTTTCTATAAAGGAACAGATAGGAAATAATTGAGGCTTTGTGGGCTGCTTAAGGTCTCTGTTGCATATTCTTCTTCTTCTTCTTTTGTACAACCCTTGAAAAATGTAAAACCATTCTGAGCTGGAAAGACAGGCAAAAATAGGCTGTGGAGCCAATTGGACCTGCAAGTGGTGGTTTGCAGGCCCCTGATCCACCCAAAAGAGCAAGTATAATGGAAAGCTGTTGGTTATTATCATCAGCTTAATCTGGGAAGGCTCTAGGGAGGAGGTGATGGTATTTTGAGACCTTGAGTGAATGCCGAGCCTTGGCTTGACCAGGAGGTAGCAAGGGAGCAGGATGACCTCATGGAAAGGAGCCGGCAGAGAGTCAACAGACCTGAATCGGAGTCCTGGCTCTACCTCTATCTGCGTGGCTCCGGCCAAGTCGCCCCCAGGCCTCCAGTAACTTCTGTGAGTTATCGCCATGAAAAATGAGCAGAAAAGCAACTTATTGTTAGAATGAGATGAGATCATATCAAAGCACTTTGGAAACTGACAAGCATCCCAGTAAGACCTTGATAAAATGAATGAAAGCCAAAAATGTTAGCTGAACTTGAAGGTTCCAAATTCAAAATGTCACATTATCTAGCTAGCAAGAGAGGAGGTGAAATGAGAGAGTCAAATATGATTCTTTATTATACAACCTTGGCCAAAATAACTATTTTATAAGCTGCAAGCCTTCAGTAGATAATAGAGTTGTGAGCAATAAAGACAGCTGGGGATCCCTGAAGAAGTTACACAGTGACCATCAGTATGACACCACAAGTGTACAATGAAGTTTTATACCCACAAATGGTACCCTTTAAACATCTCTGCTTTTGCAGGCTGTGTGAAGGATGCCCCCTAGAGTTGTGCCTTACCAAATCCAGGACCAAAGATTCCAGGATACTATTGGACATGATGGGATCCCAGCAATCTTCAGGCAAAGATAAAGTTAAAGGCAGAAAAAGAGAGCCAGGGGACAGAATAACTGCTGGCTTATACTGGCTTCTAGCTAATGGTTTCTGATACAAGCCCTGTCCTCTTCCCAGTAGAATATTGTTAACAACAATATATATGTGTTAAAACTCAAAACCTTAATACTGAAATAGGTTTGTCAACAGAATTTGAAAGATGGATGATGGAATGGATTTAAAAAGATAATTTGTTGTTATTGTGGATTGAGTTGTGTCCCCAAAAAGAGGTTGAAGCCCTAACCCCTGTATTGGTGAATGTGACCTTATTTGGAAATAGAGTCTTCCTTTGAAGATGTGATGAGTTGAGTTAATGAGGTCATACCAGAGTAGGGTAGGTCCTGATCCTCTCTGAGTGGTATTTTATAAAAGAAGAGGACAAACATGGAGACAGGGTCACATAATAGAAGCCACCTTGTGAAGATGCATCTAAAAGCCAAAGAATAGTAAGAAACTCTTTGGGCTAGAAGTGAGGACAGACAAGGAAGGATCTTCCCCTTGAGCAGAGAAAGAACATAATCTTGCCAAGGCCCTGAATTCAGATTCCAAACATCCAGAACTGTGAGACAATAAATTTCTGTTCTTTCAAGCCGCCCAGTTTGTGGTATTTTTGACGGCAGCCCTAGGAGACTAAGACAGTGGTTTACAACTCAAGCTTTACTACATTAAATGAAGGGTGTTTACAGCCCAAACTTTCTGTATACATCCTTACTCAGGTACCTAAAGCCAGTAACAATGGCAGTTCTTTCTTCACTGTGTAGCCACAACTTTTTTTAAGCAGTCAGAATACTCCCTTCCCAAACTCTATTCATATATAGTAAGAGGACTGTTGGGAGCAAAACCTAAGCCAAGTTGACTGCTCACCATTTCCACGTTCTTTTTGGTGAATGCTAGTTAAGTTCTAGTGATTAAAAGTCTGTGTGGGATCTATGTCTGCTCCTCTTAACCTCATTCCCTGATGTATGTCATAATGAATTACATCTCAAATCAAATTCCAGCACACATAAAAATATGCACCAGTGAGCAGAAACGGAAACAGACAGCACTTTGGCCTTTAGACCCAGTGACAAGTACTTCTCATGAAATTTTCACTCCATGCAAATATAGCAATTCTAGAGGCAGAAGTCAGATAACGATCTAGTCTGATCATGGGATAGACTCCTCCACCATTTGATGGACTCAGATCTAATTCAAGTCCTATTTCTAAGCAGGGCATTCCTAAGCTGACTCAAGAATACAAAACCTGAACTGAAAAATACAATCATCAAAGAAATTGAGGAATTTACTAAAGCATTACCTCCTAAAGAGATGTTCATCCAGACAGTTTTATTATCAAAGTTAATTCAAATTTTCAAGGAACAGATAATCCCCAAGCAATATAAACTGTTCAACTGTTCTTGAAGAGTAAAAAAATAAAATAAAATCTAAACTTTCTAATACAATCAAGAATAGTCTCAACACAAAAATCTCATAGAGCACCCACATTAAAACATGCACACACACATCCATGGCCCCAAGTCAATTATGAACCCAAATTTTAAAATCTTAAACAAAATAGCAGCCAAGTGAACAAAATGGTGTATCAAAAGATCACCCATCATAATCAATTAGGACTATCCAAGGAATGCTGAAGTGTTTGGATATTAGAAATCTATTAGCAAAATACATCATGGAGAGACATGCAATAGTCTCAGTACCAAAATATCAAAAAGGTATTTATTAAAATGCAACACACATTCAGAATAACAACTGTGAGAAAACTAGAAACAGAACATTTCTACATGAAACTACTAAACTACATGTGCTGGTGAATGTGACCTTATTTGGAAATAAGGTCATGAAATTTCTACGGAAAACTCAACATGGCAAAGACTATCTGTTTTATATAAATACATCAAATCCAAAGAGCCAAATACTGAATACTTTCCTATTAAAAATTAGGGAAAGGGCAAGAATGTTTGTTATCACCATTGTTATAAAATAAAATGAAAATATGGCCAATTAAGTGGCCAACTAAAAAACAGAAATTAGTTACAATTTTTGCAAAGAAAAACTATAAAACTGTTAGAAGGTGAGAGCCTAGTAAAGTGCTCAGATAATATAAATGGATACAAAAATCTAGATTCTCTATGTACTAGCCACAATAGTTATATAATATAATGAAAAGATTAAATTCTCAATAACAAAAAATGCAAAGTTTTTGAAAACCCTAACAATAAATGTGCAGATTCTATATGAAGAAAACTATCAAATATTGCTGAGACCTATATGACAATTGGCTAGCAGAACTTCATGCAGACACCTCTAACTTTCCATAAATGTCATGAGAGTAGGGCCTGTGTCAATTTTAGGTCTCAGTTGTATCCCTAATGTCTAAAACAAGATCTAATACACAGTACATGTACATAGTAGTCAGCTATCACTAAATTATGCTGTATTAATAAGCATGCCAAAATGTCAGAGGCTTATGACAACAAAGGATTGTTTCTCACTCCATTAAATGTTCTTAACAGTAGGCTATAGTACTGTTTGATATCTTTATTGAGGGCCCCAGGCTAAAGGAGTGGCCTCAAACTTTCTTTAGGACAGAGAGAAAAGAACAGCAGATTATGTAATGGCACTAGATTGAATTAAGTTCCAAAATATATATGTTGGAATCATAACACTTATAACTGCAGGTGTAATTCTGTTTGGAAATTGAGTTTTCTTTGTTATGTTGATTAGATCATACCCTAATAGGGTGGGTTCTAAATCTAATCACTTATGAGTTTAAAAGAGTGATTAGACACACACACACACACACGTACACACACACAAAGGAAGATAGATGCCTTTTGAGGATCATCTGCAAGCCAAGGAACCAAGGAACACCTAGGACTACCTATGAAGAAGGAATCAACATGGCCAGAGACTTTAATTTGGACTTTTACCTTCTGAAACTGTAAGAAAATTAATTTCTATTCTTTAAAAGCATCTATCTGTGATATATTTGTTACAGTAGCACTAAACTAAGGCAGGAACTTAATGCAAGGTACTTAAATGTGATATATATTACTTCTGATTACATACCATTGGTTAAAGCAAATCATATTTTGAGATGGGAAAGAATAACTCTCCCTCAGGAAGGAGGAACAAATATATGTAGTCCCCAACTTATGACAGGGTTCTGCTCTTATAACTTCATCATGAGTCAATTCTAATGCACATTGAATCTCTCTCTCTCTCTCTCTTTCTCTTTTTCCCACACTATTTTTGCCTTTTATTATCAGTTTCTTTATAAATCCTATCTTTGTCTTTGGAGGTTTGCATGAAAATAACATCAGTAAATTATACACTGCAACATTGTATATGGTACGTATTAATAATGATGTTGTCATTGTTAGATTTCACTGAGTTGACTCTGACTCATAGCAAGCCTATGTACAACAGAACAAAACACTACTCAGTCATGCCCCATCCTCACAATCCTTGCTATACTTGAGCTCATCGTTGAAGCCACTGTGTCAATCCATCTTATTGAAGGTCTTCCCCTTTTTTGCTGACCGTCTGCTTTACCAAGCATGATATCCTTCCCCAGGCAATGGTCCCTTACTAATGACAAGATATACAAACAAACAATAGGATAAATAATAATAATAATAAATAGATGGTAGTAAGTACAGTTTGTCATAACTTAAATACATCATAAACTGGGGACTAATCATAACTGAAAATGGTTTCCAACTAAAATACATTTTGTGTTCAATGAAGACATAGGATTCTTCATTGGATATATCCCTCCTTGGGTTTCTGAGGTGGTATCACTACTGAAGTGGATTGCCCAATCTTCCTTCTGAGGAGTGGCTGGTGGGTTTGAACCACAAGCCTTCTGGTTAGCAATCAAATGCCTTAGGCACTACACTACCAGAGCTCCCTGGATATATATTAAAAGGAATAAATAATGAAGAAGCACGGATACAGAAAAATACAGAAACTCATAAAATAATTAACACCAAGACTGAACTAGTGTTAGTTAATCTAAAGTTCCTCTACTTTTAAGAACAACCAAACCAGTTTTAGTAAATTTAAACCATGTTTTGCTTTGTGGTATAACCCCTTTGCAGCATCTTAAAAAATATAACTAAACAAAGGTAGGGAGATGCTTCATAAGTTCCACTGAAGAAATGTAGAAAGGAAAAAACTGCTAAAACCACAAGGAAAAATGGACAAACCCACAATTACAATGGAATTCATTAATACAATATTTTCAGGCTTTGTTAGTTCAAGTAAACCAAATACACAGACACATATGTATGCAGAAAAACAAAAAGTAAAACAATTTACAGAATTTGTATAATACATAAATATGTTTAATTTAATAGGTGTACATCAAAATGATACAGGGCTGGTGGCCAGAACAGGTAAGGCAGGACAGGGGACAGCAGGGAGCAGCAGCAGACAGGGCTGGCAGGAAGAGGTAGGAGGTAGCCCAGGAAGTGAATGGAGCTGTTGGAACAGCTAAGGGAGATGAACTTGTCTGTTGATTTGTCATAGGTGGTGCCTTGCATGTCACTGTGAGGCTGGAGGGTATGCCAGCAGGGGTGCCCATGGTGGACCAGTTTTGGTGGAGCTTCCAGACTGAGATGGACTCAGAAGAAGGAAGAAGCCATCTACTTCTCAAAGAATTAGTGAGTGAAAACCTTATGAATAGTAGTGAAACACAGTCTTATATATTACTGGAAAGTTTTATGACTAGCCCTGAAACGTTCGTTGTTCAATACTGTGCCAGAAGATGAGACCCTCATGTTGGAAGGCACTCAAAATATGACTGGGAAAAAGCTGCCTCATCAGAGTAGAGCCTACCTTAATGATATGGATAAAGTAGGTCTTTCAGGACCTCCATTTGTTGAAGTGGCACAACTCAATATGAGAAGAAACAGCTGCAAACATCCATTGATAATCAGAACATGGAATGTAAGAAGCATGAATTTAGGAAAATTGGAAGTTGTCAAAAATGAAATGGAACATATAAAGATTGATATGCTAGGCATTAGTGAGCTGAAATGGACCTGTTTTAGCCATTTTGAATCAGATAACCATGTGATCTACTATGCCAGAAATGACAACTTGAAGAGGAATGGTGGGGCATTCATCATCGCAAAAGATGTTTCAAGATCTGTCCTAAAGTACAATGCTATTAGTGATAGGATAAAATCCATATGTCTACAAAGAAAGCCAGTTAATACCACTATTATTCAAATTTACACACCAACCACCAAAGCCAAAGATGACAAAATTGAAGATTTTTACCAACTTCTACTGTCTGAAATTGACCAAACATGTAATCAAGATGTGCTAATTATCACTGGTGACTGGAATGCAAAAGTTGGAGACAAAGAAGAATCACTAGTACTTGGAAAATTAGGTCTTGGAGACAGAAATAACACTGGAGGTCACATGATAGAATTTTGTAAGACCAATGACTTATTCATTATAAATCCTTTTTTCAACAACACAAAAGGTGGCTATACACTTGGACTTCACCAGATGGAGTACACAGGTGTGGTGTAGTAAATTACCTGCTATGGCTTTTCTAGCCATAAGTCTTTGTAAACTCCATGGTGAAATTTGCTGTGAGAAACTGAGTAGCTCCTGATTGTTAAAATCATCCACCTAGGGTAATTCTGTTGGGAGAAGCACAAAGTAATTTTCTGGGAAGTTTGCTCTTTCTCAGGTATATAGAAATCTGATGTTGGAATTGGTTGATTTGGCCTCAAAAAGGAGTCCTACTAGAGGCAGAGGGAGTCTCTCTGACTGCTGGCTGAGAAAGATGTGCTGCTGAGAGAAACACACTGAGAGAAACACACTCCTGAAAGACATGGGCTGCTGAGAAAGAGACACCAAGAGACACACATTGCTGGGAGAGGAGCATCAAGAGACACTCACTGCTGGGAGAGAGACTGAGAGAGACTATTGGCTGAGAGAGACTGAGTGTTATTCCTGAACTTGAATCATAGCCTGGTGCTTCCCTAATAAACCTCATAATCTGTGAGTTTCTGTGTGGCCACTGCAGCAAATTATTGAATCCAGTGGAGAGGTGGTGGGTGTTGCAGGAGGAAAGGTTAGTATCAGGGCTGGTGAAATGGCTGGAGGGAGGGAGCATGTCTGGCCTTGCAGGAATAGGCCCTGGGCTGCTGATGGTGGCTTTGTCTTCCTCTTGTGGGATTAGAGGAGGTCAGAAGTTGTGGCCTCCCTGCCCCTTTAGCAACAGGAGTCAGATTGACTATATCTGTGGTGAGAGGCGATGGAGAAGCTCAATATCTTCAGCCAAAACAAGGCCAGGAGCTGATCATGGAACCAACTATTAACTCCTCATTGGCAAGTTCAAGTTGAAGTTGAAGAAAATTAAAACAAGTCCACAAGAGCCAAAATATGACCTTGGTTATAGCCCTCCTGAATTTAGACTCCATCTAAAGAATAGATTTGATGTATTGAACACCAATGACCAAAAACCAGAAGAATTGTGGGATGACATCAAGAACGTCATCCATGAAGAAAGCAAAAGCTCATTAAAAAGACAAGAAAGGAAGAAAAGACCAAAAGGGATGTCAGAAGAGATTCTGACACTTGCCCTTGAACAGAGAGTAGCTAAGGCAAATGGAAGAAATTACAAGATAAAAGAGCTGAACAGAAGATTTCAAAGAGCAGCTTGAGAAAACAAAGTTAATTATTATAATGAATGGAAAGCCAAAAGGGAAGAACACACTCAGCATTTCTCAAGCTGGAAGAACTGAAGAGGAAATTTAAGCCTCCAGTTGCAATATTGAAAGATTCTATGGGCAATATATTGAATGATGTAGGAAATAGCAAAAGATGATGGAAGGAATACACAGTCACTGTACCAAAAAGAGTTGGTCAATGTTCATCCATTTCAGGAGGTGGCATATGATCAAGAACCAATGGTATTGAAGGAAGAAGTTGAAGCTGCACTGAAAGAAGTGGCAAAAAACAAGGCTCCAGGAATTGACAGGATGTTAAGATGTTTCAACAAACAGATGCTGGACTAGAGACACTGACTCAGCTATGCCAAGAGATTTGGAAGACAACTAACTGGCCAACTGACTAGAAAAGATCCATATTTATACCCATTCCAAAGAAAGGTGATACCACAAAATGTAGAAATTATCAAACAATATCATTAATATATCATGCAAGTAAAATCTTACTGAAGAAAATTCAAAAATGATCACAGCAATATATTGACAGAGAACTTCCAGAAATGCAAGCTGGATTCAGAAGAGGACATGGAACGAGGGATATCATTGCTGACATCAGATGGATCTTGGCTCAACACAAAGAATACCTGAACTATGTTTACTTGTGTTTTATTGACTATGCAAAGGCATTTGATTGTGTGAATCATAACAAATTATGGATAACATTGAGAAGAATGAGAATTCTAGAACACTTAATTGTGCTCATGAGGAACTTGTGCATAGATCAGGAGGCTGTTGTTCAAATAGAACAAGGACACACTGCATGGTTTAAAATCAAGAAGCGAGTGTGTCAGAGTTATATCTTTTCACTATACTTGCTCAGTCCATATGCTGAACAAATAAACTGAGAAACAGGACTATATGAAGAAGAATGTGGCATCAGGATTGGGAGGAAGAATCATTAACAACCTGCATTATGCAAACAACACAACTTTGCTCACAAAAGTGAGGATGACTTGAAACACTTACTGATGAGGATTGAAGATTACATACAGTCTGCAGTATGGATTACACCTCAATATAAACAAAACAAAAATTCTCAGAACGGGACTAATAAGCAGCATTATGATAAATGGAGAAAACATTAAAGTTATCAAAGACTTCATATTACTTGGTTCTACAATCAACGCCAATGGACACAGCAGTCAAGATATCAGGTGTCATATAGCATTGAGCAAATCTGCTACAAAGGACCTCTTCCAAGTGCCGAAGAGCAAAGATGTTTCCTTGAAGACTGAGATGTGCCTGATACAAGTCGTGATATTTTCTATCGCCTCATATGCATGTGAGAGCTGGATAATGAAAAAGGAAAACCGAAGAAGAGTCGATCCTTCTGAGTTGTGGTGTTGCTGAAGAATGCTGAAAGTGCCATGGACTGCTAAAAGAACTAACAAATCTGTCCTGGAAGAAGAGCAGTCCGAATGCTCCTTGGGAGTGAAAATGGCCAGACTTCGTCTCACCTTCTTTGGTCATATTTTAAGAAGGGACCATTCCCTGGAGAAAGAGGTGGGATTGGCAAAGTGGAGAGACGACGAAAAAGGGAAGGCCCTCAGAGAGATGGTTTGACACAGTGGCTGCAACAATGGTATAGCAAGGCTCATGAGGCAGGCACAGGACCGGGAAGTGTTTCATTCTGCTGTACATGAGGTCACTATGAGTTGGAGATGACTTGATGGCACCTGTTGTCAGCAACATCAAAGTTTGGATGTATTCAGAGAATGCAAATTCTTTTTAAATGCCATGGACTACTAAACAAAATTGATCATATATTAAACTACAAAGAATACGCTGCTATTTTTCAAGAAGTAGATAAATAATACAGACTGCATTCTCCCATTCTCTAACTACAATGTAATAAATCTTGAAAGTCACAAGAAAACGATTTTTAAAATAGCACTAGAAATGTAAGAAATTCTTAAACAGCTCTTCAGACAAAGAAGAAACCAAAACTACAAGTACAGACTATTTAGAAAATTACGATTCTAAGAACAGAACACATGAAAATCTAGGGGCTGTGCCCAAAGATATACTGAGGAAAATTAATAGCATTGAGATTTTATTATTAAACAAGAAAGACTAGAATATGTGAACTAAGTATCCAACTCAATAAGCTCACAGAGTTTAAAAAAACAGACCTTAAAAAATACAGGTAGAAGAAATCAACAGAAAAATATTTTAAAATACACTTAAAATAGTAAAAAGCTGTTGAATTGATAAAATTTCCAATTTCTTTCAAAAAACAAAAAACAATATAAAAGAACAAGTTCTGGATAAAGTTAATTGCACAAAAACACAATCATTAAAGATTTGCTTATTAAATACATATATATTACTTCTATATCAGAAAAAAAGAATAGAAGTTTCACTTTTTAAAAAGCTAAAAAAATACAAAATTTAGGAAATTAAAAAATAATGTAACCACGATTATAAAAGAGATTATTTTGAATTTATAAGAATATTATTAATAACTATATACCACCAGAAGGGGCTCTAGTGGCACGGTGGTTAAAGTGTTTGGCTCCTAATCATAAGGTTAGCAGTTCAAACCCACCAGTGGCATCTCTGGAGAAAGATGAGACAGGCTGCTTCTGCAAAGATTTTTATTGGAAACCTTACGGGGCAATTCTACTCTGTTCTATAGAGTTGCTGTGTCCAGCAATTCTAATGTAGTCATGCCCTATGATGAGATCTGATATAGTAATGTAATCACCTCCATGATGAGATTAGCAACTCATCAGTTGAAAGGGAGTTTCTTTAGGGGTGTGGCCTACTTCCAATATATTTGGGCTACCTGGCAAAGATCTTTGGCTTTTTGCTCAAGATCCTGCATCTCGCTCATCACAATATGCCATCCAGTTCTTGGACTTGAACTGTTGTTGTTGTTATGTGCTGTCGAGTTAGACCGGACCCATAGCAATCCCTCCTTGGGTTTTTGAGGCAGTATTACTACAGAAGTAGATTGCCCAAACTTCCTTCTGAGGAGTGGCTGGTGGGTTTGAACCTCCAGCCTTCTGGTTAGCAGTAAAGTGCCTTAGGCACTATGCTACCAGAACTCCTAAAATGAGACCTGAACTAGTGGCCTGCCAATCTTAAGACTGTTGCTTTTGCAGCCTATGAGCCAACAGCCTACCACCTTACTTGTCAATCGTGAATTCATCGGCCTCTGTAGCCAGCAGCCTGCTGTATTCCCTGCTGATCTCAAGTTTGTCAACCCCTACATGAGTCAGGAGTAGCCTTCAGCTTGATGTCTGACCTACAGACTTGGGACTTAGCATCTACAACTGTTTGAGCCATTTCCTTTTCCTTGAGATAAATTTCTCTGTATATATGCATATATATATGTATGTATATATATGTGTGTGTGTGTATATATATATGTGTGTGTGTGTGTGTATTTATTTATTTATTTATTTATTTATGTATGTATGTGTATATATATATATATACACACACACACACACTAAACACACTGCCAATGAGTCATTTCCAACTCATAGGAACTCCCACTGGGTTTCCAAGGCTATAAATCTTTACTGAAGTAGATCGTTTCGTCTTCTTCCTACAGAGCAGCTGGTTGGTTTGAACCACCTATCTTTTGGTTGGCAGCTCAATGCCTTACCCATAGCACCATCAGAGTTCCATGTATACATATACATATGATATATTTATATATCATATGTCCAAAAAAACAAACAAACAAACCCACTGCCATCGAGTCAATTCTGACTCACAGTGACCCCCCATTGAATTTCTGAGGTGGTAAATCTTTACAGAAGTAGATTGCCCAGTCTTGCTTTCACAGAGGGCTGGTGGGTTTGAACCACCAACCTTCTGGTTAGCAGTCAGATGCCTTAGGCATTGTGCTACTAGAGCTCCTTATATATACATATATATGATATATGTATATATGGATGAAATATATATATGGAACTTTGGTGGTGCAGTGGGAAAGGCATTGGGCTGTTAACCAAAAGGTCAAACCCACCAGCAATTCTGTGGGAGGAAGGTGAGGCAATCTACTTCCATAAAAATTTATAGCCTTGTAAACATATGGGGGTCACTATGAGTCAGAATTGACTCAATGGCAGTGGGTTTAATTTGGTGGAGAGAGAGAGAGAGATGTAGTGCCTAAGGCTAACCAGAAGGCTAGCAGTTCAAACTTACCAGCTTTGCCTCTAGGAAAATTAGATCTGTACTTCCATAGAGATACTGCATCAGAAACTCAAGGAAGGGTTGCTATCAGTTGAATCAAATCCACGGCAGTGAGCTTGGGTTTTTGTTGTTGTTGTTTTATATCACAAGTTTTGCTTCTCTGGAGAACCTAGCCTAAGGTGGTTGCTAGGAGTCTGAATCAACTCAATGGCAGTGGGTGGGATTTAAGAATCAATTTTCCTCAAAAAATATTAACTATTAAAAATGCCCTAATTAGAGGTCAAAAACTTAAGCTCCCCAATAATGATGGTAGAGAGTTTTGTTTTAAAAACTACTCCCCAAGTGGTACCAGGTCCAAATAATTTTACAGATGGAGTTTTCACACTTTCTAAGAGCAAGTATTCTGTATAGGTTAACATGCGCCAGAATATTAAGAAACAAAACAATAATCATGGCATAATCATAATTCAAAACCAAGAAAATTTTGGTGACAGGAAATTAAAGAAGTTAAATGTATGCACACACCCCACAGCAGTAAGAAACATAGCAATATGCATGAATCTCATATATATGGTCCTTACTAGTTTAAGAGGTAAAGACAGAATAAGATCTACAACGTAACACCATTTACATAAATTAACAATACATGCCCTTGTGACAATAATACACACTTTTAATGATACAGTCAAATGAGCAAATAAATACTAAAAAAATGTTAAATGGTTGTTTATGGGGGAGTAGGAATGTAATAAATCAATAGACAAATAAATACTCAGCAGTATTTGGCCATGTGTTTATTTCTATATATATGATGAATGATGGCTTGGTTCTCTAGTGCTGCTATAACAGACATACTACAAATGAATGGCTTAACTAATAGGGATTTATTCTCTTACAGTTTAGGAAGCTAGAAGTCCAAGTTCAAAGTACCAGCTCTGGGGGCTGAGCAAAGGCCCCTTGAACCTGAGCTTCAACTTTGCCTCTTGTTCCAGGCCCACTAGAGCGAAAGGCCTATTCTAACTCACACAGCTGCTGGCTGCTGAGGTGAACAAACCCAATGTCAGAAAGTAGAATGGCATAATGTCACGATTAACAGGCACACAGCAGACTGCTGGTTCAAGTCCAGGAACAATCCTAAGATTGGTTAGCAACATAGCAGGTCACTGAGATGAAGACTTGGCCAACTGCAGGGTTCAGATGTACCAAAAAGCTCGAGACCTTCCTCAAAGCTTCTCCATATATACTGGAAGCAGGCCATACCACAAAGCAACTACTTAGCTGCTCACAGCACTTTCCACCATAGAGTTGATTACACCCATCTAATATCATCATGGGGAATAACTCCATCCAGCTCCCCAGCTACTCAAAACCGTGGCCCACCCAAGATGACACACAACTTTACCACAAATGATAATGGGGTGTAAATGAGGAGTATGAATAACTCAACCTTCTACATCAAAGACTATTTAAAAGAAAAAATTAAAAGGGGGGAAAAAAACCTGAGAAAACTATAGATTAAATCTCTCTGGTGAATATAAACACAGAAATGTTAAACATTGACAAAAATAATACACCAAGGCAGAGTTTCTTACAAAAATTGAAGTAGGGCTAAATGTTTATAAATCTACTTACTAAATTCATTACATAAATTGGACAAGAGGAAAAAATCATAATATGTCATTGATAGATGCAAATGAGGATTAAACATTTTCAACATTCAATCTTGGTTAAAACTTTTGGAAAAATAATACTATATTTCTTTAACATGATAACAGTCCATATCATACTGAATGATGAAACAACAGAACCAATTCCATTAAAGTCAGACACAAGATTTATAGCATGTTCAATACTCTTTCAGTGCATATATGGAAAACCAAAAAAGAATCTACTGAAAAACTATTAGAATTAATAGCTGTTATAGAAAAATCCTGGCTAAGGCACTTGACTGCTAACCAGAAGGCTGGCAGTTCAAACCCACCAGCCACTCCTTGGAAGGAAGATGGGGCAATCTACTTCCGTAGTGACACTGCCTTGGAAACCCAAGGAGGGGTCGCTATGAGTCAGGTCCGACTCGATGGCACACAACAACAGTAACAACAACACAGAAAAATCAATAATTATCCTGTATTTCAAAGTGTTTGATATTGTAAACATGTAAATGTTTCCCAATTTATAAATGTAGTACAATTCTTTGAAAAATATAATGAGATTTTGGAGGAAAACAAACTCATTTTGAAGTTTACATGGAAGCAAGCACAAATGGACAAGAGCAGGCAAAAAATAAATAAATAAAGAGAGTACCAGACACCAAAACAAATTTTACTTATGCTTATTAAAATATTATGGTCTAATAAAGGTCAGTGCAAGAGACAGCCCAGAGACAGCCAAATAAGTATGTGAATTTGGCACTATGTTTTCTTGCTTGAAATGTTTTGAAATCAGTATGCAACTCAAGAATTTCAAATTACATGGCTTCTAAATAAGTACACTCAATTGCATCTGAGAATCAGGGAAATAAATCATGTGACATTCCAAATCAATTGAGAAATAATGGATTCATGAATAAGTGGTTCTGGGACAAATGTCTAAACTTACAGAAAAATAAAGTAAGTTAAATTCCTTCTTTATACCATATATCACAACAAATTCCACACAGTCTAAGGAATAAATTTTGAGGAAAAAAATATAAAAGACAATGTAAGGGTCCCCACTTACATGGAACTAGATTGTCTATCTAGAGATCTTGTGGTATCTTTTTGTCACTTTTGGGCTACTTAACAACTGATGCCTCCTCCATTATGTAATACTTAGAAAGGACAGGGCCCCTCTTCCTACTCCAGACACTAACAATGCCAGTAATACTGGATTTGTAAAATAAAGGACACTATGTCCATAAAATAGACTGCTGTACACCACTATAAATCAGACTTTGGAAAAAATAGCCAAATTTGTAAGAAAATATCCAAAATATAATTTTCAGCTAAAATAATAAGATGCAAATTTTTCAAATACACACTCACACATGTGCATATACAGACATATACACTTTCATATAAAAATGACTGAAAGGAAAATATCAAGAAAACATTAACAGTGTTTAGCCCTGAATGATAGGACTACAAGTGATATTTTTATGACTGGTACAGTTTGTGCTCAGCTATTAGCCTAAAGATTGCAGATTGTAATGAACCCAGTGGCACTGCAGAATATAGGTTTGTTAATTCACTTTTGTAAAATTAAACCCCACTCTAGGGAGCTCTGGTCACATAATGCCTAAGGCACTTGACTGCTAACCAGAAGGCTGGTGGTTCAAACCCACCAGCCACTCCTCAGAAGGAAGATGGGGCAATGTACTTCCGTAGTGATACTGCCTCGAAAACCCAAGGAGGGGTCGTTATGAGTCAGGTCTGACGAAAGGGCACATAACAACAACAAACTATGGAGGGCTGTTCTACTCTGAAACACATGGGGTCATTATGAATCAGAATCGACTCCACAGCAACAGAATATATTACATCCCTAGGGTGATGTGAAACAACCTTGGTTACTGAAAGTGAAGATGACTTCAAGCACTTATTGATGAAGATCAAAGACTACAGTCTTCAGTATGGTTTACTCCTCAACCTAAAGAAAACAAAAATCCTCACAATTGGTCTAATAAACACTGTCATGATAAATGGAGAAAAGGTTGAAATCATCAGGGATTTCAATTTACTTGGAACCACAATCAGCACCTATGGAAGAAGCAGCAGTCAAGAAATTAGAGATCATATTGCACTAGGCAAATCTGCTGCAAAAGACCTCTTTAAAGTGTTAAGAAGCAAAGATGTCACTTTGCAGACTAATGTGCCAGTGACCCAAGCCATGGTATTTTCAATAGCCTCATATGCATGTGAGAGCTGGACAATGAATAAGGAAGACTAAAGAAGAATTGATGTCTTTGAATTGTGTGTTGGTAAAGAATACTGAAAATAGCATGGACTGCCAGAAGAATGAACAAATCTGTCCTCGATGAAGTGCAACCGGAATGTTCCTTGGAAGCAAGAATGGCAGACTTCGTCTCATCTACTTTGGTCATGTGGTCTGAAGGGCCAGTCTCTGGAGAAGGATACCATGCTTGGTAAAGCAGAGGGTCAGCAAAGAAGGGGAAGACCCTCAAGGAGATGGGTTGACACGATCTGCAACAATGGGCTCAAGCAGAGTGAGGATTATGAGGATGGCGCAGGAGGGCAGTGTTTCTTTCTTTGTTTACAGGGTTGCTACGAGTTGGAGCGAACTCGACCACACCTACCAACAACAGGATGATTTGAAAAAAAGGAGCCCTGGTGGCTTGGTGGTTAAGGATTCAGCTGCTAACTCAAAGGTTGGTGGCTCTAAACTAGAAGCTGCTCTTCAGGAGAAGGATGTGGCAGTACCCTTCCATAAAGCTTAACAGCCTTGGAAACCCTATAAGGCTATTTTACCCTGTCCTATAGGGCAACTGTGAGTTGGATCAACTTGGTGGCAACAGATTTTTGCTTGTTTCATTTTGTTTTGTTTAGGATAAAATGATTTGAACTTACCCAGCTGTGCAATTTAAGAAAGACCTGGTGATCTGCTTCCATAAATATTACAGCCAAGATCTACTCTGTAATACATGTGGTCACCATGAGTTCAAATAGAATTCACAGCAGTGGGTTGAGACAGGGAGAGAGAGATGGTAAATGTCATCCAAATATCAAAATTACTCATCCATACCCAAGTGAATTAGAGTTTTACAACTTAGCTAAACTACCAAATGTAGATCTTCTGGACCAAAGTTCGTGGCCCAATGGCAACTAGTCCTTAGACTAGACAGCAATTTATGGTAGAGCCTGTGTACTAAATGGGCTCAAAGAGAGATAAGAATTATTAGCTAAATAAATCAGATTCTTTCTCTGAATAATTTGAACTGGAAAAATGTCAAAGAAAAAAAAAAGTATATGTGGAAAAAGAAACCATGAGGTGAAATGAGTCACAACAAGCCAAAAATACAAGAAAAAATAATCTACATGCAAGAAGAAGCTAGTAGGTAGGGAAAAAAGAAAATTAAAAGGGAGGTTGGTAATTAGTGGTAGCAAGAGTAGTAGACAGAAAGGGAAACAAATCATGGCAAATAACTGAGCAGCATTAATAAGGAATATTAAGGAAAAGATCTTTGAAATTTAGCATCTTCAGGCCCTGTAAATACTACAAATCCCATACTAATTCTAGAGCTACAACAATACCATGGTTATTCATATTAGTTGCTTGCTTATAAAATGTCTTTCTCTCTGTTCTCACTTTACAACTGAAAAAAAAAAATTTATATACACAAAATAATTGAAAGCAGTAACACAAACAGATACATGTACACAAATGTTCATCATTGAATGCAGCACTAGTAATTCAGCCTTTTCACAATAGCCACAAAGTGGAAACAACCTAATTATCCACCAACAGATGAACGGATAATCAGTGTCTGGTGGGCTTGAACTGCCAGCCTTCTGGTTAGCAGTCAAATGCCTCAGGCAGTACATTACCAGAGTTCCTTCAGTATGTGGTACACACATACAATGGAGTATTGCTCTGTCATACAGATAAGTGAAGAACACCATGGATGCACCTTGAAAGCCTTGTGCTATTTAAATGAGGCAGACATAAAAGGACAAATATTGTATGATCCCATTTATATGAAATATCTAGAACAGGCAAGTATATATAGGGAGCTCTGGTAGCATAGTTCCTTAGGCATTTGACTGCTAACCAGAAGGCTGGTGGTTCAAACCCACCAGCCACTGCTCAGAAGGAAGTTTGGGCAATCTACTTCTGTAGTGATACCACCTCGGAAACCCAAGGAGGGGTCACTATGAGTCGAATCCGACTCGATGGCACTGAGTTTGGTTTCCTTGTTTTTTTATTTTTTTAATAAAGACCAAAGTCTGTTAGGGGTTACCAGAGATGAGAGGAAAAGGGTAATGAAGGAGTCATTACTTGAAGCATCTCATAAGGGTGATGGAAAAATATGAAAATAGTGGTGATATTTTCACACCATGATGGACGTAACTAAGGTCATTGAAATGTACTTGTAAAAAATGTTGAAATGGGATATTTTTGTTATATAGCTACTCACCTCATTAAATAAAAACATGTATAACATATGCAATAGTATGTTTTAATATAAATAAGTACATAAAAGAATATATGAATCCACTAAAATGACAGGAAACTCAAATGTTAATGCTAACATTGGTTATCTCGAAGTAGTGGAACCATAAGTGATTTATTTATTCTTCTCTGTACTTTTGGCATTTTTCAACTTTTTCACATGGAACATATAGTACTTTTATGATCATTTAGAAAACAAATGAATGCTATTTTAAATGGCATGTGTGTGAATATGTTCTATTGACCTCACTCTGATAAAAACTTCATAAATTTCACCACTAGGTTTCTTGGTAAACAAAAATGAAGACCTTTGCTGATACACATCTATTTCCCACATTTTTTTACAACTAAACTAAATAATCAAATGTAGATGTTCTGGGCCAAAGTTTGTGTCTAAGGTCAATAGATTTCCCCTGAAATGACTCAGTAAATCCAACAAACTTAAAATGGTCACACATTGACTCATCTAATAGCTATTACTGTTTTGGATTATTTAGAAATATTTCTCCATTTGAGCATTTAAGTTATCGGTTTATAGAATTTCATCTATGTATCTTTGTTAAATAAGGTTGTAGAACTAGGACTTCACATCAGAGTATATAACCCTTCCCATGTGACCCTCACACCTGCTTCTTCAGAGTCCTTTTTCATCTCCTTCTACCCAAGTGGAATAAGGGCAGTGGTGGTTCAGTAGTAGAATTCTTGCTTTCCATGCAGAGACTTAGGTTTGATTCCTGGCCAGTACACTTATCATAGCTACCACCAGTCTGTCAGTGGAAGCTTGTGTGATGCTGTGATACTGAATATGTTTCAGCAAAGCTTCCAGACCAAGATGAAGTAGGAGAAGAGGCCTGGCAAGCTACTTTAGAAAAACAGCCAGTGAAAACCATATAGATTATGATTGTCTGGTTAGGAATCAATCATGGGGTTGGTGTAGGACTGGGCAATATTTTGTTCCATTGTACATGAGGCCACCATGAGCTGGTGGCCTAGTTGACAGCAGCTACCAATAATAAATTCCCAAGTAGAGATCCACAAGAGGAGAAGCAACCTAAAACAGATGATCTGAGAAACAGAAAAGCCCACAGAGCTCACTCCACGTGGAAGCAAGTGTCAATCTCTTCCTCCGCTCACTAAAAACTGCCACTACCACCTTCCTAGGAGCTCTGGTAGTATAGTGCCTAGGGCACCTGACTGCTAACCAGAAGGCTGGCAGTTCAAACCCACCAGCCACTCCTCGGAAGGAAGGTTGTACAATCTACTTCCGTAGTGATACTGCCTCGGCAACCCAAGGAGGGGTCACTATGAGTCAGGGCCGACTCGACGGCACATAACAACAACAACAACAACCTTCCTCACCCAGCCCCAAGGTCACTGGTATGCTCTTGACTCTGTAAAAGATTCTTCTCATTGGGACAAAATGGGTGTGATAGAAACTGGAAGAGATTTTTACACTGAAGTGGTTAAGATCTGGTGCAAGACATTTCACTGTTTTGAGCTTCAATTTCATCTCTAAAATGAAGGAGCTGATTTAGTCCCAAGGTGATCTAATATATCAGCAGCTCAAGGATCTACATATAAGAAGCTATAAAAAGAAGCAGGGCCTACCAGGAAGGGCACAGATGCCATGATGCTTCCCAGACCTGCTGTCTGGGAGTATTTGAAACAACCTGGATGACACTCCTATAAACACACATACCCCTGCTTTACCACTCAGAAAAAGCTTCTCCGTGCCTACTTTTACCTCCTTTGCCTAGGAATCTATTGTTGAAAATACACAGCCAAGAGCTGGGAGTGTGCTATATTGAAATGATTCTCCAAATTCTAAGTTTTGATATTATGAAAAGTTCTTGATACGTGTTTTCAAGACACAACTAGCAAAATAACTATCTAGTTCTAACAGTCCTGAACTTTAAAAGGCTTCTCAAGTACCAACTCATGCTCCAAAGATAAATTTGAAAGGAATGGAGTCAAAATGAATCATAAACATGTGGATTAAATTTCCCACAAGTACCCAACCTTTTAAAACTGAGAGAAATATGCTTGAGGAAAAAAAGTCTTAATTCTACAAAACTCAACATCATCTCTAAAAGACTGAGGAATTTGCCAAATGCTTGAGTAAAGGGGGCAGCCCCTAAATTCAATTTCCTTTGATCTTATCCACAGAGTAGGGATAATCCCAACCACCATTAGCTGTATTTTACAGATTCTTGTGTATGCTGGTGTCATGGGGCATAATCTCAGTTTCACCAAAAGATGGGTGACTACAGAGTTATGTGCCCACCCTGAGGGGTGGCTAGTCAATCTGCTCATCATCCAAGAGCCACATTCACTTTAGGGTAACTCCCAGCACCATCAAGGTCAGATTAGGCCTAGATTTCCAGCTACAAGATTGTTAGTGATGACATAAGAAGATGAAGTATCACCTTTTGGTGTTTAGATCTTAGAAATGCTATTCTGTGGACAAAAAAAAAAAAAAAAAGGAACACATTCAGGAGCTTAGCACCCATTTTCATCAGGGTTCCCACTTCCCACTTGCTTAGTGAGAACTCTATAGAGAAAGGGAACCATAAATTTATGATAATTAAACTTGTATCCTTCAACACTTATCAAAGATGAATATACGTGAAGTTGACTAACCAGTTAAAGATACTTTGTACTTTGAATTTCCCTAGTCAGCATGTCAAGTACAGAGGCATATCTACAGAAAATAGTGCCAATGGTAAGCACTGAAATTGCACCCCTGTCCAAATATCTGACACCCATCTTAAATATTTAGCATCATCATGCACCTTGAATGATTAACTCAACAGTCAAAACTCCATCTTGAGGGTCCAATTAATCACTTCTATGGAAGACAGACCTTTTTAAACAAATAAAAACCTCAGTCTTATGGGTCTTCAGATAGTCTTGGCCCTTCTCTGGCTTCAGGTAATTTTCTCCTCAGTTTGGAAGGTTACATTAGGAGAAAACAGTCCCTAATGGCTAGAAAATTTTCAGGGGAAAGAGGATTTTTGACGTGCAGGTGAGTGGATAGGAGTCCTGGGCCACATAGCAGGAGCTCCTAATGCCCAGTGCAGAGCTGTGAGTTGGGATGCTGAGGGCCCAGAGTGGTGAGAGCAGGACCGCTCAGGAAGGGAGAGGAGGTGGAGAGGAAGGCAGAGGGAGAAAAAAGCCCTGAAGTCAAGAAAGGGCTCTCAAATACGAAAGGATCAGTTTTAACTCGCTGAACAATGTCTCATGACTGGCAATGGAATATCCCGTGGTTAACAGAAACTTCAGTGGCACCCCCCACTTCAAGTGGCTCCCAGGGCACATCTCATACCTGCCATACCTTAGATATATGCCTGTTGTCAAGTGTTGGAAAAAGTACTGACACAGTTTCCAAAGCATTGAGAATTTCCATTTCTACCCAAAGCAGTTTGCTTTTTTCCAATAATTCTCTGTTAAAATAAAAGAAGCAAAATCTAAAAAATTAAAAACAGAACCAGTAAGATATGTATATATACTTTTTTTTTCCACTGCCATCTAGTCAACTTTGACTTTGACCCCTCTTTGGGTTTCCAAGGTGGTATCACTATGGCAGTAGATGCCCAACTTTCCTTCTAAGGAGTGGCTGGTGGGTTTGAACTGCCAGACTTCTGGCTAGTAGACAAATACTTTAGGCACTATGCCAACAATGCTCCCATATATGCATGTAGATATAGATATATATACATATCTACGTATCTATACATAGACATATATACTTATATACATATACACACATATACACATAAGTGTGTATGTGTGTTATTGTTGTTGTTAGGTACTGTGTAGTCCGGTCCAACTCATAGTGACCCTGTGTACAACAAAACAAAACACTGCCCAATCCTGCAGCATCCTCACAATCCTTGCTATATCTGAGCCCATTATTACAGCCACTGTGTCAATCCATCTCATTGAGAGTATTCCTCTTTTTCATTAACCCTCTACTTTGCCAAGCGATATGTCCTTCTCCAGTGACTGGTCCCTCCTGATAATATGTCTAAAGTATGCAAAATGAAGTCTCAGTATTTTCACTTCTAATGAGCATTCTGGCTGTACTTCTTCCAAGACAGATTTGTTCGTTCTTCTGGCAGTCTTCAGCATATTCAATATTCTTCGCCAACACCATAATTCAAAGGCATCAATTCTTCAGTATTCTTTATTTATTGTACAGCTTTTACATGCATATGAGACGATTGAAAAGACCTTAGTCCTCAATGTGAGATCTTTGCTTTTGAATACTTTAAAGAGATATTTTACAGCAGATTTGCCCAATTTAATACTTTCTTTGGTTTCTTAACTATATATATAAGAGATTTTTACACTGAAGTGGTTGAGATCTACTTCTGTAGTGATACTGCCTCGGAAACCCAAGAAGCGGTCGCTATGAGTTGAGTCTGACTTGATGGCACATAACAACAACAGCAATATAT